>NC_138772.1:517724658-518132158 GCF_965119305.1 Pelophylax lessonae | reverse complement strand
GGAAGGTCTTATATAGACAGGTGTGTGGCTTTCCTAATCAAGTCCAATCAGTATAATCAAACACAGCTGGACTCAAATGAAGGTGTAGAACCATCTCAAGGATGATCAGAAGAAATGGAAAGCACCTGAGTTAAATATATGAGTGTCACAGCAAAGGGTCTGAATACTTAGGACCATGTGATATTTCAGTTTTTCTTTTTTAATAAATCTGCAACAATGTCAACAATTCTGTGTTTTTCTTTCAATATGGGGAGCTGTGTGTACATTCATGAGGAAGAAGAATGAACTTAAATGATTTTAGCAAATGGCTGCAATATAACAAAGAGTGAAAAATTTAAGGGGGTCTGAATACTTTCCGTACCCACTGTATATATATTCAGAGAATAAGCCACAGACAAGATATATATACATATCTCGTACATGCAGTATCCTACATGTTTTGTATCTTAAACATAAGCGCAACTCCAGTTTTACTGAAAAAAAATAAAAATAAATAAATACACACACACACACACACACACACACACACACTCACAAAAGTGAGTACACCCCTCATATTTTTGTAAAAATTTTATTATATCTTTTCATATGGTAACACTGAAGAAATGACACTTTCCTACAATGTAAAGTAGTGAGTGTACAGCTTGTATAACAGTGTAAATTTGCTGTCCCCCAAAATAATTCAACACACAGCCATTAATGTCTAAACCACTGGCAACAAAAGTGAGTACACCCCTAAGTGAAAATGTCCAAATTGGGCCCAAAGTGACAATATTTTGTGTGGCCACCATTATTTTCCAGCACTGCCTTAACCCTCTTGGCCATGGAGTTCACCAGAGCTTCACAGGTTGCCACTGGAGTCCTCTTCCACTCCTCCATGACGACATCACGGAGCTGGTGGATGTTAGAGACCATGCGCTCCTCCACCTTCCATTTGGGGATACCCCACAGATGCTCAATAGGGTTTAGGTCTGGAGAAATGCTTGGCCAGTCCATTACTTTTACCCTCAGATTCTTTAGCAAGGCAGTGGTCTTGGAGGTGTGTTTGGGGTCGTTATCATGTTGGAATACTGCCGTGTGGCCCAGTTTCCAAATGGAAAGGATCATGATCTGCTTCAGTATGTCACAGTACATGTTGGCATTCATGGTTCCCTCAATGAACTGTAGCTCCCCTGTGTCGGCAGCACTCGTGCAGCCCCAGACCATGACACTCCCACCACCATGCTTGACTGTAGGCAAGACATATTGTCTTTGTACTCCTCACCTGGTTGCCACCACACACGCTTGACACCATCTGAACCAAATAAGTTTATCCTTGTCTCTATAGACCACAGGACATGGTTCCAGTAATCCATGACCTTAGCCTGCTTGTCTTCAGCAAACTGTTTGTTGGCTTTCTTGTGCATCATCTTTAGAAAAGGCTTCCTTCTGGGATGACAGCCATGCAGACCAATTTGATGCAGTGTGCGGGGTATGGTCTGAGCACTGACAGGCTGACCCCCCCCCCCCCACCCCTTCAACCTCTGCAGCAATGCTGGCAGCACTCATACATCTATTTCCCAAAGACAACCTCTGAATATGACGCTGAGCACGTGCCCTCAACTTCTTTGGTTTACCATGGCGAGGCCTATTCTGAGTGGAACCTGTCCTGATAAACCGTTGTATGGTCTTGGCCACCATGCTGCAGCTCAGTTTCAGGATCATGGCAATCTTCTTATAGCCTAGGCCATCTTTGTGTAGAGCAGCAATTCTTTTTTGCAGATCCTCATAGAGTTCTTTGCCATGAGGTGCCATGTTGAACTTCCAGTGACCAGCATGACAGCGTGAGAGTGAGAACACCAAATTTAACACGCCTGCTCCCCATTCACACCAGAGACCTTGTAACACTAACAAGTCACATGACACTGGGGGGGGTGGGGCTAATTGGGTCCAAATTGGACTTTTTTCACTTAGGGGTGTACTCACTTTTGTTGCCAGCAGTTAAGACATTAATGGCTGTGTGTTGAGCTATTTTGAGGGGACAGCAAATGTACACTGTTATACAAGCTGTACACTCACTACTTTACATTGTAGCAAAGTGTCATTTCTTGAGAGCCGGTTCACAGTGGGGCGACTTGTCAGGCGACCTGGTCGCCTGACAAGTCGCCGTGGGTCGCCTGTCATAGATTAGCACAGGACCTGTTCTAATAGGAGCGACACAAGTCGCTCCGAGTTAGAAAAAGGGTCCTGTACTACTTTGGAGCGACCTGCATTGACTTCAATGATATGAAGTCTGTGCATGCCGCTCCGAGGTCGAGGTGCGCGCTGTGCACCGCGACTTCACAGGTCGCCCCGGCAAGTCGGGTCGCTCCTATGTGAACCGACTCTCAGTGTTGTCACATGAAAAGATATAATAAAATATTTACAAAAATGTGAGGGGTGTACTCACTTTTGTGAGATACTGTGTGTGGGCAAGCATGTGAATGCATGTATGTGTGTGTGTGTGTGTGTGTATATATATATATATATATATATATATATATATATATATATATATATATATATATATATATATATATATATATATAATGTGTGTGTACACAGGTGCATCCCATAACATTTTTATATCATTCAAAAGATAATTTATTTCAGTAATTCAATTCAAAAAGTGAAACTCGTATAGATGCATTACACACACAGAGTGATAGATTTCAAACATTTCTTTCTTTTTATTTTGATGAATATGGCTTACAGCTAGTGACAACCCAAAATTCAGTATCTCAGTATTGGAATATTTCATAAAACCAGGGCTTTTTTTTCAGCGGGAACGTGGGGGAACGCAGTTCCGGCACCTCCAGTCTGAATGTATGCAATGGCAAAGGGGTGCTGGGGTCAGTGGGGTGAGCTGAAGGGCCTATTGATGCTGGCTGCTGGGGGATCTATTGTTGCTGGAGGGCATTTGTTGTGGGTGGGGCTATTGTTTCAGTGGAGGATTTTTTTATTGCTTGGGGGATTTATTGTTGCTGGGGGGGCTACTGTTGTATGGGGGTGTCTATTGTTGCTGGGGTTTCAGCCAATAGGCGGTTTGTCAGATTTGCACACTTTCCCGGCTCCTGCAGTGTGTGTAACCCCCCCCTACTGCTGCT
Source organism: Pelophylax lessonae (assembly GCF_965119305.1). Classification (NCBI taxonomy): domain Eukaryota; kingdom Metazoa; phylum Chordata; class Amphibia; order Anura; family Ranidae; genus Pelophylax; species Pelophylax lessonae. Next base: position 518,129,033 of record NC_138772.1, on the reverse strand, counting down.
GATGTATGGTGTATGTCAGCGGCAGTAAAAGGGTTAATCACCATCCCCAAACAGCTCTCCTCCATGTACACCCCATAGAAGCGCAATGTAAATGACAGCCAGGAGGGGGCAGGATTTTTGAGAAAAAAAAATCTGATAATATCTGTGAATTGATAGAAGGAATGCAGACCCTCCAATCATTCCCAGCTGAGGAAGGGGCCACCATCGAGTTCTCTCATCAGACCTGCTGTTGCCATGGTGCTGCACGTGATCAGTTACAGCAGCAGCCGTTTGAAAACATGCAGGTTGGGCTGAGTGCTGTCATCACACTGGTGACAGTTATCAGTTAGCTGGATGCACCTGCTCATTTGCATATCTTCGCAAAGGATTCTGGGTAATGGGTTTTGTCAGCTCAGGGTTGGTAGAAAGTGAATAATTTGGGTTTCTGGACGGTTTATAGAGCTGGAAGGATTGGGAAGTGATATACAAGCCAATAAGAAAGATTTTAATGGTTTCAAATTAGAGTCTCCATAAGTTGGAAAGCTTTGTAATTGGAGGGTTTTATATACAATATTGGATTCCTTAGTATGTAGAGCAGTTGGAGAGCAAGGGCCGTGGTTGGATGATACCATGTGTAAGCACATAAGTACCATGTGTAAGCACCATGTGTAAGTTGGAGCAACAACCCTCTGTGACAGCGCACCAGAGATAACATGGCGGAAGTAATACAAATGTGCAAGCACACAAATTGCAGCACAGCCCCTAGCAACTCAGCGCACCAGTAAGGCATGGTGGAATTAACACCATCTGTGAGCAAAGGCATGGTGGAATTATAACACCATCTGTGAGCCCATCAGTTGCTGGACCCTTCGCAGCAACCTAGCGCACTAAATAGCACAGAAAGAGGGGCCCCAAACAAAGTCTCCACCCGGATGTAGCCTCACCTCCTGCCCAAGTTTTTAAAACCACAAAAGCCTTTTCCTTGTTTTTTTTTAAATGGGTGGGGCTATTGTTGCAGTGGAGGATTTATTGTTGTTGGGGGGGGTCTATTGTTGCATGGGAGGATTTATTGGGGGGGGGGGGGATTGTTGCAGGGGAGGATTTATTTTTGCTTGGGGGCTATTGTTGTTGGGGTTCTATTGTTGCTGATTCCAGGGGATCTATTTTACTGCTTTTCTAGTTATCATTAACAAATTCCATACAAATTACCTAGAACCACAACATGATACTTGGTTCTGTATTCTCTAAAAAGGGGGGGAGGGGGGTACTGGGAGGTGGGCAGAGGGTGTTGTCACCCTCTCAGTGTTGTCACATGAAAAGATATAATAAAATATTTACAAAAATGTGAGGGGTGTACTCACTTTTGTGAGATACTGTGTGTGGGCAAGCATGTGAATGCATGTATGTGTGTGTGTGTGTGTGTGTGTGTGTGTGTGTATATATATATATATATATATATATATATATATAATATATAATGTGTGTGTACACAGGTGCATCCCATAACATTTTTATATCATCCAAAAGATAATTTATTTCAGTAATTCAATTCAAAAAGTGAAACTCGTATAGATGCATTACACACACAGAGTGATAGATTTCAAACATTTCTTTCTTTTTATTTTGATGAATATGGCTTACAGCTAGTGACAACCCAGAATTCAGTATCTCAGTATTGGAATATTTCATAAAACCAGGGCTTTTTTTTCAGCGGGAACGTGGGGGAACGCAGTTCCGGCACCTCCAGTCTGAATGTATGCAATGGCAAAGGGGTGCTGGGGTCAGTGGGGTAAGCTGAAGGGCCTATTGATGCTGGCTGCTGGGGGATCTATTGTTGCTGGAGGGCATTTGTTGTGGGTGGGGCTATTGTTTCAGTGGAGGATTTTTTTATTGCTTGGGGGATTTATTGTTGCTGGGGGGGCTACTGTTGTATGGGGGTGTCTATTGTTGCTGGGGTGAATCTATTGTTGCTGGAGGACATTTTGTTGTGGGTGGGGCTTTTGTTGCAGTGGAGGATTTATTGTTGCTTGGGTGAACTATTGTAGTTGGGGGGGGGGGGGGTCTATTGTTGCAGGGGAGGATTTATTGTTACTTGGGGGCTATTGTTGTTGGGGGTCTATTGTTGCTGTAAAATAGAGACCCTATTCAATAGGGTCTCTATTTTACTGTTTTTTTTCTATTGTTGCAGGAGGAGATTTTTTTTTTTTTTGGGGGGGGGGGGGGTCTATTGTTACTGATTCCAGTGGACCTATTTTACTGCTTTTCTAGTTATCATTAACAAATTCCATACAAATTACCTAGAACCACAACATGATACTTGCTTCTGTATTCTCTAAAAAGGGGGGAGGGGGGTACTGGGAGGTGGGCACAGGGGGGAACCAAAGGACAGCGCTCGGAGGTGGGTAGGGGGTGAAGACAAGGGGTGACTCAGAAGAGGGGAGTACCTGCACCTATTCTCGGAGAAAAAAATGTCCTGGTCGTGGCCAACCTAGCGCGGAGCTAAAGTTAGATTGCTCTCGCTGGCCAGACTTGGGAGGCCAGGCCGCAAGGATCTAAGATATCCAGTGCCTGGCCCAGTTGATTGTAATTCTCATTTCTCACAGGAACAGAAAATAATAAAATAATTTTAAAAAATTCCATTTAAAAAGGGAAAAAAATGCCAGGACCAGAGATCCCAGCAGGGAACCGGATCCTTATTCCTGACTAGGCAGAAAAAAACTGAGGTCCTATAGCAGTAGGTGGGAAGTATACCCCCTAGGACTGCCCTAGGGGCGTAGTCAAATGTGTTTCCGTCTAGTCCTACTCCTATGGAAAGAAGCTTAACCCAAGGGTCAAAGAAGATATGGAACTGTGTCCGTCAATAAACGAAAGAGAAAATTGGGCTAACTTTACTGTTTCGTTTTTTTTTTTTTTAGTTTATGAATATTTCTTTTCCCAAAAAATTGCGTTTGAAAAACCGCTGTGCAAATACTGTGTGACATAAAAATTTCAACACACGCCATTTTATTGTCTAGGTTCTCTGAAAAAAAATATATATAAAGTTTGGGGGTTCTGAATAATTTTTCCATGTAGGAGCGAAGTGTCAGAATAGGTTTTGGAAGGAGGGGGTTAAAGAAGTAAAAGTCTGTTTTTTTTTTTTTTTAAGTTAAATGTAATACTTACCTCCTCTGTGCAGTTGGTTTTTCACCGAGCAGCCCAGATCCTCTTCTTCTTGGGTCCCTCTTCGGCTCTCCTGGCCCCTCCCCCAGTGTAAAAATTTCAAAAAATTTAAATAAAATAAACAACAAAAAGTTAAAACGCCCCTGTCCCATCGCGCTCCCACACAGAAGCGAACGCATACGTAGGTCGCATCCACATATGTAAACGAGGTTCAAACCACACATGCGGGTTATCCTAGCGAATGTTAGAGTGAGAGCAATAATTCTAGCACTGGACCTCCTCTGTAACTCTAAACTGGTAACCTGTAAAATTTTTTAACGCGTAGCCTATGGAGATTTTTAGGTACTGAAGTTTGGCGCCATTCCGCGAGTGCGGGCAATTTTAAAGCGTAACATGTTAGGAATCTATTTACTCGACGTAACATCATCTTTCATATTATACAGAAAAATTGGGGCAACTTTGCGGTTTTGTTTTTTTACTTTTTTTTTTTTAATTCATGAAATTGTTTTTTTTTTTTTCCAAAAAAATAGTGTTTGAAAACTTGCTGTGTAAATACCGTGTGACATAACAAATAGCAATGACCACCATTTTATTCCATAGGGTCTCTGCTAATTTATATATATATATATATATATATATATATATATATATATATATATATATAACCTATGTATATATATATGTATGTATGTATGTATGTATATATATATATATTATAATGTTTCGCAGTTCTGAGTAATTTGCTAGCAAAAAAAATGCTGATTTTTACATGTAGGAGAGGATGGCCGGAATTCACCTGGTATGGAAATGGTTGATAAAATAATAAACATTATTATATTATTATTATGATACAGGATTTAGTGCAACATATAAATCCAATTATTTATTTCTAAAAATCTTGATTTTATTATAACCTAAATTCTCATTAAAACAATCTATAAAGGAGTTATTTTTGTTGTTACAGAAGAGCTCATTTGCATCAAGAAAATACAAACACATTAACATGAATTAAAGTGGTTTTAAAGGGAAATGTTTTTTTTTAAATAAAATAATATACATTATTATTATGATTATACAGGATTTAGTGCCAGCAGTTTGCACAGCACTATACAACGTTAGGGCGACATGTTATACTTACCTGCTCTATGCAATGGTACTGCACAGAGCAGCCCCGATCCTCCTCTTCTTGTGCCCCCTGCTGGTGCTCTCCAGTGCTGCCAAGGTGTGTGAAAGTGCACAGCCACCCGATCATTTCCATCTGACAGCCAATAGGCGGTTTGTCAGATTTGCACACTTTCCCGGCTCCTGCAGTGTGTGTAACCCCCCTACTGCTGCTGATGTATGGTGTATGTCAGCGGCAGTAAAAGGGTTAATCACCATCCCCAAACAGCTCTCCTCCATGTACACCCCATAGAAGCGCAATGTAAATGACAGCCAGGAGGGGGCAGGATTTTTGAGAAAAAAAAATCTGATAATATCTGTGAATTGATAGAAGGAATGCAGACCCTCCAATCATTCCCAGCTGAGGAAGGGGCCACCATCGAGTTCTCTCATCAGACCTGCTGTTGCCATGGTGCTGCACGTGATCAGTTACAGCAGCAGCTGTTTGAAAACATGCAGGTTGGGCTGAGTGCTGTCATCACACTGGTGACAGTTATCAGTTAGCTGGATGCACCTGCTCATTTGCATATCTTCGCAAAGGATTCTGGGTAATGGGTTTTGTCAGCTCAGGGTTGGTAGAAAGTGAATAATTTGGGTTTCTGGACGGTTTATAGAGCTGGAAGGATTGGGAAGTGATATACAAGCCAATAAGAAAGATTTTAATGGTTTCAAATTAGAGTCTCCATAAGTTTGAAAGCTTTGTAATTGGAGGGTTTTATATACAATATTGGATTCCTTAGTATGTAGAGCAGTTGGAGAGTAAGGGCCGTGGTTGGATGATACCATGTGTAAGCACATAAGTACCATGTGTAAGCACCATGTATAAGTTGGAGCAACAACCCTCTGTGACAGCGCACCAGAGATAACATGGCGGAAGTAATACAAATGTGCAAGCACACAAATTGCAGCACAGCCCCTAGAAACTCAGCGCACCAGTAAGGCATGGTGGAATTAACACCATCTGTGAGCAAAGGCATGGTGGAATTATAACACCATCTGTGAGCCCATCAGTTGCTGGACCCTTCGCAGCAACCTAGCGCACTAAATAGCACAGAAAGAGGGGCCCCAAACAAAGTCTCCACCCGGATGTAGCCTCACCTCCTGCCCAAGTTTTTAAAACCACAAAAGCCTTTTCCTTGTTTTTTTTTTAAATGGGTGGGGCTATTGTTGCAGTGGAGGATTTATTGTTGTTGGGGGGGGTCTATTGTTGCATGGGAGGATTTATTGGGGGGGGGGGGGATTGTTGCAGGGGAGGATTTATTTTTGCTTGGGGGCTATTGTTGTTGGGGTTCTATTGTTGCTGATTCCAGGGGATCTATTTTACTGCTTTTCTAGTTATCATTAACAAATTCCATACAAATTACCTAGAACCACAACATGATACTTGGTTCTGTATTCTCTAAAAAGGGGGGGAGGGGGGTACTGGGAGGTGGGCAGAGGGTGGAACCAAAGGACAGCTCTCGGAGGTGGGTAGGGGGTGGAGACGAGAGGTGACTCAGAAGAGTCAATTTGTATATCATCAAAAAGATAATTTATTTCAGTAATCCAATTCAAAAGTGAAACTCCTATAGATGCATTACACACACAGAGTGATAGATTTCAAACATTTCTTTCTTTTTATTTTGATGAATATGGCTTACAGCTAGTGACAACCCAGAATTCAGTATCTCAGAAAATTTGAATATTTCATAAAACCAGGGCTTTTTTTCAGCGGGAACGTGGGGGAACGCAGTTCCGGCACCTCCAGTCTGAATGTATGCAATGGCAAAGGGGTGCTGGGGTCAGTGGGGTGAGCTGAAGGGCATATTGATGCTGGCTGCTGGGGGATCTATTGTTGCTGGCGGGCATTTGTTGTGGGTGGGGCTATTGTTTCAGTGGAGGATTTATTATTGCTTGGGGGAATAGTTGCTGGGGGGGACTACTGTTGTATGGGGGGGATCTATTGTTGCTGGAGGACATTTTGTTGTGGGTGGGGCTATTGTTGCAGTGTAGGATTTATTGTTGCTTGGGTGAACTATTGTTGTTGGGGGGGGGGGGCGATTGTTGCAGGGGAGGGTTTATTGTTGGGGGTCTATTGTTGCTGATAACAGGGGATCTATTTTACTGTTTTTTTCTATTGTTGCAGGGGAAGATTTTTTTTTTTTTTTTTGTGGGGGGGGGGGGGGTCTATTGTTACTGATTCCAGGGGACCTATTTTACTGCTTTTCTAGTTATCATTAACAAATTCCATACAAATTACCTAGAACCACAACATGATACTTGGTTCTGTATTCTCTAAAAGGGGGGAGGGGGGGTACTGGAAGGTGGGTAGAGGGTGGAACCAAAGGACAGCGCTCGGAGGTGAGTAGGGAGTGGAGACGAGGGGTGACTCAGAAGAGGGGAGTACCTGCACCTATTCTCTGAGAAAAAAAAGCTGTGCATAAAACCAATAAAAAAAATGTAAAAAAAAAGGATTTTTGATTCAGAAATGTTGGCTCACTGAAAAAGTAAGTCTATGTACAGTATAGTATGCAATATATCAATATTTGGTCAGGGCCCCTTTTGCATGAATTACTGCATAAATGCGGCGTGGCATTAGGGTGTTCAGCCTGTGGCACTGCTGAGGTGTTATGGAAGCCCAGGTGGCTTTGATAGTGGCTTTCAGCTTGTCTGCATTATGTCTGGTGTCCATCTTCCTCTTGAAAATAACCCACAGATTTTCTATGGGGTTTAGGTCAGGCGAGTTTGCTGGCCAATCAAGCACAGTGATACCATGATCACTAAACCAGGTATTGGTACATTTGGCAGTGTGGGCAGGTGCCAAGTCCTTCTGGAAAATGAAATCAGCATCTCCATAAAGCTGGTCAGCAGAGGGAAACATGAAGTGCTCTAGAATTTCCTGGTAGAGGGCTGCGCTGACTTTGGACTTGATAAAACACAGTGGGGGGGGGGCGTGGCTAAGCCATGGCGGAGTAGAGACACACATTTACTGAGCTCCCGGCTCTCTCTCCGACCCTAACCTAACCGGCATGTTTGGAACATTACAGCGGACATGACCCTGACTAAGAAGCGTAAAACTAAAGGCTCAGTGCAGAGAACGAGATCAGGCAGATCAGAAGGGGAGATCTCACAGTTTTTCCCAGCGGCAGTCCCTGGTTCATCTGGCTCTAAGATGGCGTTGCAGCGTGGTCGGCAGACTACATCGGCGGACCCGGCTTGTAATGTGAGTTCTCTCGCAGGATCCCTGGCCATGTCGGAGGTACCTGAAACAAACCCAGAACACCTGGCCGACCCCAGGATGGGGGAAGGTGTCCTGTCACTGAGGGCGGATGCTGAATTACGTGCCCTTTTGCAAGCTTTGCCTACTAAGGCAGATATTGAGGCATTGATGACCCGGATGGAGGAAAAACAACAAGCCGCCATAGCAGAAGTAAGAGAGGAGATGCAGGCAGTAACACAGAGGGTGACGGCGGGTGAGTCTACCCTTACCTCTTTGGAAAGGCGAGTGGGGGATTTGGAAACCCATACCAAGACACATTTGGAAGCAGAGATGTCCTTGCAGCTCCGCATGGAGGAGCTGGAGGACAGAAGCCGACGCAATAATGTGCGCTTGAGAGGTCTACCGGAGGCTATAGTGTCGGAAAACCTAGCAGAAGTCGCAAAAGACATATTTAAGATAATTTTGGGCGATCGGTATCCGACCAGACTCCAGTTCGACAGGGTCCATCGAGCCCCAGGTCCTCGACCTACTGATTCTGACGGATCAAGGGACGTGGTCTGCCGGATTCATCACTTTACGGATAAAGAGCTGATACTACGTGGCGCATGGGACAAAGGTACTGTAGACTATGAGGGGGTACCCATTAAAATCCTCCCGGACTTATCTAAAGCCACACTGCAGAGAAGGGCTATTTTAAGGCCCATTCTTGAGAAGGCCAGACAGTTAGGCCTGACCTATCATTGGGGGTTCCCTTTTTCAGTTACCTTTTGTAATAAGCAAGGCTATTTTTATTTTACGATCGTCAAGTGATCTGCCAACGTTTTTTTCATTTTCGGGAATAGATCCCTTCCAGGTACCAAATTGGTTAACTTTCTTCCCGGGACAGAGGAGTGGAGGTATAGGATTTCTTGGAAAGAGGCACCTTGCACAACAGGAAAAAAAGGGTTCCCCTAAGGAAGCGCAAGAGACTGGATTAACATGAAGAGAAACAGAGATTTAAGCTTTGATGTAGATATTACAAGCTGTCTTTATGTATTAGTTATGGAATTTTTTTTTTTTTTGTGTATTTCCTCTTTTTCCTTTGCTTGGTTCCCCCTTTTTTTTTTTTTTTTTTTTTTTTTTTTTTTTTTTAGGGAGGGGAAAAAGGAGAAAGGAGGAGGTTTTCTTTTTTTTTTTTTTCTCCCTTTTTTCCATCCCCCCCCTTGTTTTTTTGCTCTCCCCTTGCCTACTCTAGTATATGGAGTGGATGGGATGGGCTGATAAGGGTGGTTGTAGGGGACAGATTGTGATGGGGAGGTCTCCTCTCATGTCCAAGGGGGGGGCCTGGGGCCAGGGGAATTGCTCAGCATAATAATTAACACTAATATTCAATAGCTTATGGGGGTTTTCCCCCCTCCTTTTTTTTTTTTTTTAATGTGTGTGTGATGTTTTTTCTTTGAGAGACAAGAACTCTCCTTAAGCACAGGTAAATAAATATGAGGTCATAGTGTCAGAGGCCTCTCGTTTTTTTTTTTTTTCATTGTGTCACATTTAGAATTTTTTTTTTTTTTTAGGTTTTAAGGTTGTGGGGGGTTTTTTTTTTTTTTTTTATTAATTTAATTTTATTTTGGAGGCACGGGTTATATAAGTAGCACAACAAAATTTTTTAATACACATTCACTTGGAATGCTGAGTGTTGCCAGGTGCCCGGGCCCGGGGCACGGGAGGGGCCCACATATGGGAAACAGTACTCGACCACCCCTAGTATTAAGGGACCCAGTTGTGTATGAACTTTCCCTTATTTATTTTAGAAGTTGTATTATTAATTGTATACGGAGAGACTTTTTGATGACCTTAATTAGGGGGTACTTACAGATAAAGAGAAGGGGGAAAGATATCTTTAAAAGAAGAAGGGGAGAGAGGTGTATCACCTCTATTTCTTTTGAGTGGGTGAGGGTTTTTTTTTTTTTGGGGGGAGGTAAATAGGGCCCTTTATTAGGGACATGATGATTGACACCCTCCCTTCTCGCTTTCCCTTACCTATGAGGGCCTGGGATCGGGGGAGGTGAGGGAGAGATTTATTTATTTTATTTTTTTTTTAACTAGAGAGAAGATGGGTGGTTTTTTTCCCCCTTAACCGCTTCCATACAGAGCAGTTAGACACCCTTCCTGCCCAGACCAATTTTCAGCTTTCAGCACTCTCACACTTTGAATGACAATTGCTCAGTCATGCTACACTATAACCAAACAAAATTTTTATCATTTTTTTCACACAAATAGAGCTTTCTTTTGGTGGTATTTGATCACAACTGGGGTTTTTTTTTTTTCGTGATATATGCAAAAAAAGAGCAAAAATTTTGAAAAAAAAACACTTTTTTTTAGTTTCAATTATGAAATTTTGCAAAAAATAAATTTTTCTTCATACATTTGGGCCAAAATGTATACTGCTACATGTCTCTGGTAAAATTAACCCAAATTAGTGTATATTATTTAGTCTGTGTGAAAGTTATTGAGTCTAGAAGCTATGGTACCAATTACTGAAAATTGATCACACCAGATGTACTGACTGCCTATCTCCTTTCTTGAGGCCCTGAAATGTCAGGACAGTACAAATACCGACCAAATGACCCCTTTTTGTAAAGTAGACAGTCCAAGGTATTTAGTAAGAGGCATGGTGAGTTTTTTGAAGTTGTAATTTTTTCCCACAATTCTTGGGAAAATGAAGAAAAAAATTTTTTTTTCTTTTTTTTCCCACAAAGTTGTCAATTTATAAGCTATTTCTAACACATAGCATGTACACAGCAAAAATTACACCCAAAAATACATTCTGCTACTCCTTCCGAGTATGGCGATACCACATGTGTGAGACTTTTACACAGCCTGGCCACAAAAAGAGACTCCACGTCCAAGAAGCACATTCAGGCGTTCTAGGAGCATAAATACACATAAAACTTTCTTACTACCTATCACACTTTTCAAGGCCCTAGAGCACCAATACAATGGAAAAGTCCACAAAATGACCCCATTTTGGAAAGCAAACACTCCAACGTATATTCTATGAGGCATTATGGGTCGTTTGAACATATCATTTTTTTCCACAGGTTTTTGGAAAATGTGGGAAAAAAATGAAAACTTTTTTATTTTACACAAAGTTGTCAATTTATAGGATATTCCTAACACATAGCATGTACACAGCAAAAATGACACCCCAAAATACATTCTGCCACTCCTCCTGAGTATGGCAATACCACATGTGTGAGACTTTTTCACAGCCTAGCCATATAGAGGGGCCTAACATCCAAGGAGCATCATCATGCATCCTAGCCACTTGCCTAGGCCTATTTTTGACATTTGGTGTTTACAAGCTAAAATCAGTTGTTTTGCTAGAAAACTGCTTAGAACCCCCAAACATTATATATTTTTTTTTAGCAGAGACCCTAGAGAATAAAATGGAGATTATTGCAATATTTTTTATCACACCGTATTTGCGTAGCGGTCTTCCAAACGCAATTTTTTTGGAAAAAATTCACTTTTTTTAATTAAAAAATAAGAAACCAGTTAAGTTAGCCCAATTTTTTTCCATAATGTGAAAGATAATGTTACGCCGAGTAAATAGATACCCAACATGTCATGTTTCAAAATTGCGCACGCTCACGGAATGGTGACAAACTTTGGTACTTAAAAATCCCCATAGGCGACAATTTAAAAATTTCTACAGGTTGCCATCTTTGAGTTACAGAGGAGGAGGTCTAGGGCTCAAATTATTCCCCTTGCTCTAACGATCGCGGCAATACCTCACATGTGTGGTTTGAACACCGTTTACATATGTGGGCGGGGTTTCTGTATGCATTCGCTTCTGCGCGCGAGCTAACGGGGACAGGGCGCTTTAATTTTTTTTTTTTTTTTTTTACTATTTATTTTATTTATTATTTTTTATTTTTACACCGTTTAAAAAAAAAAAAAAAAAATGATCATTTTTATTTCTATTAAAAGAAATGTAAATATTCCTCGTAATAGAAATAGGCACGACAGGACCTCTTTTTTGTGAGATCTGGGGTCAAAAAGTCCTCAGATCTCACAAGTACACTAAAAGATAGAAAAAAAAAAAAATAATTATAATATAAAATGAAAAAAAAAAAAAAAAAGACCTTTAAACCGGTTGCTAGGCAACAACATTTTCCGTAGCTCCGGTCCTCCAAGACCATAGAGTCAAGTGAGGGGAAGCTTGCCCTCACTCGACATCCTGTCTGTGAGGATTCGGGACCGGATCGTTTTCCCCGCTGCCGGCGGGTCCGGTAAGCGGGGAAAAGGACCGGAACGCGTCGGGAGGGGGGGGGCGCCTCTTCCGCCATCCCGGAAGGGTGATCCCACGGCGAATCCGCCACTGGGACCACCCTTATCGGAAAGCCAACCGTCCACCGTTTAAAAAAATACCAGGGTTATGGCAGCTATCTGCTGCCATAACACCAGTATTTAGGTTTAAACGGAGGACGTATATAAACCTTTTTGGACTTGGACATGGTGGCTGTATGAAGGGTGACAGGTACTCGGGTACTTTGTTGGGCAGGTGACAGGTACTCTGGTACTGATGAGCAGGTGGCAGGTACTCGGGTACTCCGATAGGCAGGTGACAGGTACTCGGGTACTCTGATGGGCAGGTGACAGGCAGGTGATAGGTACTGATGAGTAGTACTCACTGACTGATAGGTGATAGGTGATACTGTACTGATGGGTACTGATGATCAGTACTGATACGTGATAGGTACTGATGAGTACTGATGAGTAGTGATGGGTACTGATGAGCAGGCGGCAAGTACTTGGGTACTTCAGGCGTCAGGTACTCTGATGAGCAGGTGGAAGGTACTCGGGTACTCTGATGGGTAGGTGACAGGTACTCAGGTACTCTGATGACGGGTACTCCGTTGACAGGTACTCAAAGTACCCGAGTACCTGTCATCAGAGTACCCGAGTACCCGTCATCAGAGTACCCGAGTACCCGTCGTCAGAGTACCCGAGTACCCGTCGTCAGAGTACCCGAGTACCCGTCGTCAGAGTACCCGAGTACCCGTCGTCAGAGTACCCGAGTACCCGTCATCAGAGTACCCGAGTACCCGTCAGAGTACCCGAGTACCCGTCAGAGTACCCGAGTACCCGTCATCAGAGTACCCGAGTACCCGTCATCAGAGTACCCGAGTACCCGTCAGAGTACCCGAGTACCCGTCAGAGTACCCGAGTACCCGTCATCAGAGTACCCGAGTACCCGTCATCAGAGTACCCGAGTACCCGTCATCAGAGTACCCGAGTACCCGTCATCAGAGTACCCGAGTACCCGTCATCAGAGTACCCGAGTACCCGTCATCAGAGTACCTGAGTACCTGTCATCAGAGTACCCGAATACCTGTCACCAGCCCATCAGAGTACCCGAGTACCTGTCATCTGAGTACCTGATGACAGGTACTCAGTTACTTTGATGGGCTAGTGACAGGTGCTCTTTATTGGGGGGGGGGCAATCAGTGTGTTTAGGGTGCACTGTAGTTGGTAACTAGCTGTTACCACAATCTCCTCCTCACACAGGATCAGTGTGTGAGGAGGAGAACACGGTGACAGCTAGTTACCGTGTTCTCTGTTGACATTTGTGACCGGCTGTGATTGGACACAGCCAGTCACGTGGTAAAGAGCCAATTTCATTGGCTCTTTACCTAGATCGGGGATCGACTCTGTCCGAGGGACGAGCCTCGTCCCCGATCGCTGCTCTGCGCGCCCCCGGGGGCGCGCATTGCAGAGAGAACGAGCGGCTCGTGCTGGAGCCGCTCATGTGATCGGCTGTGATTGACACAGCCGATCACGTGGTAAACAGCCAATTTCTATTGGCTGTTTACCTTGATCAGGGATGGGCTATGTCCGAGGGACGAGCCTCATCCCTGATCGCGCCGCTGCGCGCCGCCGGGGGCGCGCAGTAGCAGCTAGAACGGGCCGACGTCATATGACGGCGGCCCGGATCTAGACAACCACTTTGCCGACGTCATTTTACATGACTCGGTATGGAAGTGGTTAAAATTCCTTTTTTTTTTTTTTTTTTCTTCTTTTTTTTTTTATTCAGGAAGAATAGTTAGAAGAGGTCGGCTAAGGGCCTTTGACTTTCAATTCTTTTTTTTTGAAAAACATTTTATTGAAGTTCAACTCTTTACAGCAATATAAACAGTTCAAACCACATGTGAGAAGTACATGAGTAAATATGCATGCTACATGGTATTTCGTATTACATAACAATCACAACAATAAACCTGAGAGGGATCCCGAGGAACTCCACCTAAAGCAGGGTGGTAAGGAGGATATAGATAGAGTTTGGTACGGGTATTTTCAGTTTTCCACGTATGGTGCGGGGGGGAAGAAGAAAGGGGGGGGGGGAAGTGATAAGAAGGGGGGGAGAGGAGAGGTGTGGAAAGAGGGAGGGGCGGAGGGGGGAGGAGTGCGAGCAGGGAATAGGGGGAATGGGGGGTAGGGGGGAGGCTAGGCACAATATTGTTCAACTGCAGTATAAGAGAATTTGGTGGGCCCAATGCCCACCTTGAGGCACATAAAACAAAGACATATATAAAGTAAATAACCATGTAGGCCACCGTCTCAGCTGCCCCTCTTTGGTAACAGTACAAAGGATCACCTGCTTTTCATGTTGGTAAAGGGTGATGACGCTCGGCACTCAGGTAGTTAAATGCGTGTGTGAGAGAAGAGCGTTATCAGCCTAGATACAATAGGTGAGCCATCAAATGTTCAATGTCGTGTTATGTTGGGTCAGATCAGGTCATAATGGGGGGGTGCCTAACCCCAGGAGGGGGGAAGGCAGACCATTTTCTAAGTAAGCGGGTATGACCGTTGGAGGAAGGATATTGCATGCCTACCAGTTCCCTGTCCCTAAGGAAAGATAGGTCATTATGCAGTTCATGGATGGTGGGTGGAGCGGAGTCCATCCAATGCTTTAGTATTAGTCTGCGGGTCACCATGAGGCAAGTTATTATCCAATGTTTGTGATCCAGTAGAGGTTTCCTTGAATGTTTGGGTAGCGTTTGTAGCGAGAGGTCACCAAACAATAGGAAGTATATATCCTTCGGTAGGGAAATCCCAGTATATCTGGCTATGTATCTCAATGTCTTGTCCCAGAGGAAGGATATAGGGGGACATTGCCAAAATTTGTGAAGTAGTGAGGGGAACCTTGTCTTGCACAGCGTGCAAAAGTGATGAGAGATGTCTGAGGACCATCTGATGTGAGGGAGGTATGCCCGGTGCATAATTTTGAACTGTTGCTCCCTCCAGAACTCATTGGTGATGAAGCGGCGAGTAAGTAGGTATCCCGATAGGATACGGAGATGAGCATCGGCAGAGTTCAATTGATCATTCCATGCCTTACCAATTTGAGAGGAGGTCCCCTGGTAGAGTTCCGAGTGCAATGGTTTATATATATATGCGAGATTTTGTGCTTATCCTGTTGTATCCAAGTATCCAAGATAGATTTTCGAAAGCGGTTTATAGGAATATGGCAGAGAGAGTCCACAAAGCTTACACATTGGTGATAGTATAAGAAATGGTCAGACGGGAGGTTGAAGTTTTCCATAAGCATAGCAAAGGGAATAGGTTTACCAGTCTGCAGATCATACAACTGTACAAATTTTGTGATCCCTCGCTTTGACCATTCCTCATAAGCCGAGCACTGCTGGGCCTGTGGGAACATAGGGTGATTACGGATAGGCAGATAGCAGGAGAGTCGCTGGGGCAAGTGAAAGCGTTTTCTCATTTCTCTCCATGCCATTACGGTGTCTCTGAGTAGAAGATTGTGCCTCAGAGACACAGGCAAGTCCGCGGTCCCACAGTGCAGCAGTGCCGTTAGATCATAAGGAGCAGCCATCTGCGATTCTAGGGAGAAGTTGGTGTATCTCGATTCGCGGCTCAACCAATCCATACATGTCTGTAATAAACAGACCACATTGTATACACGGGTGTTAGGAAGGTCCACGCCCCCCTCTCGAGTGGATAAGTGTAGCTTGGACATTGAGATCCTAGCCCGTTTCCCCTTCCATAAGAAGAGAGATACTGCTCTGTGCAGTCGCTTGACGTCAGTGTGTTTTAGTAGAAGTGGTATAGTCTGGAGGGGGTAGAGCAGTTTAGGGAAGGTGGCCATTTTGTACAGGTGGCACCTGCCTCTGAATGAAAGGGGGAGATCAGCCCAGTTCTTCAACTCGGCTATCATCTTATCTATTACAGGAGTGAAATTGAGCCTGTACAAGGAGCACGGGAAGGGCCCTATTTTTATCCCCAAGTATGTGATGTGGCTAGTGTTGATACGAAGTGTAGAGGATGGCGCCCACTGCGGGGATTGTGTGGTGTTTAACGGGAGAACCTCACTTTTGGCGAAGTTGATGCGGAGGCCAGAGCACCGTCGGTATTCTGCAAATATATGTTGTATAATAGGTAGGTCATGGCCAGGATCGGCTGTGAATATCAGCACATCTGCGAACATGGCCGTGCGCAGTTCTTCCTGTCCCACCTCGATGCCCCGGAGCTCAGGATGTGTCAACATGTATCTCGATAAAGGTTCCAGAGCCAGGTTGAACAGCAGGGGTGACAAAGGGCACCCCTGCCTAGTACCCTTGTATAATTTAAAGGGTTGCGAAGCGTGCCCAGCCACTATCACCTGAGCTGCGGGGGAGGCGTACATGGTTCTGATCATGTGCAGAAAGGGGCCTGAAAAGCCAAAGCGGGTTAACACTTTGTCTAACCATTGGATGTTAACATTATCGAATGCCTTTTCGGCGTCGAGGGTGATGATGGCTGCCTTATTGGTAGGATTCTGTTTCGAGGCCTCGAGAGCTAACAAGACCTTCCTTATATTGGATGTAGCTGACCGACCTCTCGTGAATCCCGCTTGGGACGGATGTATAAGTGTGGGTAAAATGGAGGCCAGTCTGTCAGAGATAATTTTGGAAAGCAGTTTGGAATCTATGTTCAATAAAGATATGGGTCTATACGATCCCGGGTCTCTGGGGTCCTTGCCCTTCTTATATATCAGCTTAATGTGAGCTTGGTATCCCGTGGGCAGATAGGGATGTCCGGTTAAGATATGATGGAAAACCGACTGCAGGGCGGGGGCAACTTGATCTATAGCTAGTTTGTAAAATTCCGGGGTGTAGCCATCAGGCCCGGGTGATTTCCCGGGTGACAGCCCTTGGATGGTTTTGCGCACTTCCTCTAATGTTATCGGAGCGTTCAGAGTGTTTAGTTGCTCAGTGGTCACTGTGGGGAGATCAAGCATGCCTCATCGCAGGGTTCATGGCTGTACAGGGAGGTGTAGAAATCTGCAAAAACCCTATTGACATCTGGAGGGGAGTCTACCAGTTTGCCTTCTGAGTCTCTGAGAGAAGTGACATGAGTGGGCGTGAAGGGGCCCCGACATAGGGAAGCTAGCAGCTTTCCAGGTTTGTTTCCAAAGGAATGGTACTTCCACTCCTGCTGGGATTTATAGAGGCGTTCCCTGGTGTCGGCCCAAGTGTCAAAAACCTCCTTCGCTTTCCGCCATATTTCCCTGTGAGTAGGGGAGTTGGTACGATACAGGTTTGTTTGGGCTTCCCTCAAAGAAGTGCTGGCTGTCATGTAGGCTTCTGCAATGCGTTTTTTGTAGGCCGACGCGTAAGAAATGATGCGACCCCGGAGGACTGCTTTGCCCGTTTCCCATAACAGGGTAGGGGATACAGAGGAGGAGGCATTAGTGTCAATAAATTCTGCCCAAGCGTCGCGAATCAGAGTGGCCACCCCCGGGTCCTTGGCTAGGTATGAGGGGAATCGCCATTGTTTAAAGGAGGGAGTCTGGGCAAATACGGAAATGTCTATAGAGATGGGGGCGTGGTCCGAGATTGCAGTGTCATGTATCTTGGGCGAGCTAGTGTACGAGAGTAGTCTGTCATTTGTTAGCATATAATCAATCCGCGAGAGTGTATGGTGTGGATGGGAGAAGAAAGTGAACTCTCTACCTGTGGGGTTCGACAGGCGCCATGCGTCCGTCAAGTGTAGGCTTTCTGTCATGTGCAGCAGCAGGGGGGAGTGATATTGGCGTAAGGTGGGCGAAGAGCCTATCGCCTGGGACCTGTCTTCGGATGGAGACATGAGCTGATTGAAGTCACCTGCTACCAGTAATGGCAAGTGTAGGAAAGGGGCCAGATCGTGGGACAGTGTCTGGAAAAAATTAGCCGAGGGTGTGGTAGGTGCGTACACCCCAGCCACCGCCCATTCTTGGTGGGAATCAGAGAAATGCAGAAGAGCTATTCGCCCTTCCTTGTCAAAGTGGGTGAATTTAATCGTGGCGGGGTAATTTTCATGAACCAGTATCAGCACCCCGGATTTGCCCTTAACTGCCGGTGAGCCATACACCTGCCCCACCCAGAGTTTTTTCATTCTATGGAAATCCCTTTCCTCCAAATGGGATTCTTGCAATATGGCTATATCCGCCCTTAGACGCTTCAAGTGTCTAAGGACGGCCATCCGCTTATGAGGAGATCTGAGACCCTTAACGTTCCATGAGATCATGGTCATGGGGGATCATATGGATAGGATTGAGCCGCGAAGTAATACAGAGCAACAAGGGGAGTGAGACGGTGCCACGTGCAATACATAAAAGCAATCAATAGGCTTGTACACCTTGAGAACGATGTAGCTAGACCTAGCATAAAGGTGGGTGCAGGGAGGGGATAACAAGACCCAACTGGGGTCAGAGGAAGGAGGAAAAGGAAGTAAAACCAGAAGCGTGCGGACTCCACTTTTTTCCTCATGTAGGGGAACATGCTTATGGACAGCGTTACCGGTATCTCTATGATCTGCGTCTGGTATAGATATGAAACGCACGGTTTAGGTCGACCGCGAAACGCGGGTGGGAGCATTGATCATAGACACCAAGGGCAAGGCCGAGGCCTGGATAACAGCAAGGCTGTACATTGCCACACCATAAAAGGAGAAAATAGCATCATATCATACAACATAACATATCACCATAGTTGAACGTGGTAACAAAAGTGATAACAACATAAAATAAAACATACAACCTCTCGTAGATCTGCCAGGGTGGCCGTAGTCGCACAGTTCTGTGTAATGTGGAACACGGGGGGAAGCAGTGCGAACAACTTACAGGAACGCAGGGCAGTACTGTAGGCCATAGGATGAAGCGACAGACACGGTATTCAGGAACAAAAGCAAAGCTGTGCCAGAGCAGAGCTCAAAGACACCTCGCATAACTGCCGTGGAGAGCAGGAAGGAGAGGTATCCATCATGGACGTGAAAGAATTTCCATTACACCATAGGAGGGTAGACGAGCTCAGCGTTGTCTTTGGCGGGACGCCGATCCATTGGTGCGCCGTTTCTTCGCTGGGTCTTTTCTCGGGCTGCGTTGTTCTCTCGCCCCCTGCGGGCGTTGGGGAGAAGGCGTTGCAGGCATGTCCACCTGGATATGGAAATGGCGTTCGAGAAAGTGCATGGCTTCCTCAGGATGTGAAAACGACTTTTGTTCCCCCGATAAGTCCGATAAGCGTAAAGTAGCAGGGTATGCCAGGGTGAATTTGATAGATTTTCGGTAGAGTGCTTGGCAAATCGGCTGGAAGGCTTTTCTACGCCGTGTTACCTCCTGCGAGTAGTCTGCAAAGACCAACAACTTGTGGCCATCAACTTGGAACGACTTTGCGTTGCAGAATGACTTGAGGATGTTTTGCCGGTCCATATAGTTCAGATATCTCACAATAACTGGTCGGGGCGTCTTCCTGTCATTGGAAGGGGCCCCTAGACGGTGGGCCCTCTCGGCCGTGCACGTGTTGTGGATCCCCAACGCCAAAGGAAGGCGGGTAGTGACTATATCCATAAGAGTGTCAGCGCCATAGGTTTCAGGGAGGCCTATAACCCGGAGGTTATTCCTCCTAGATTGATTCTCCAAATCGTCCAGTTTGTCCAGCAGATATCTCTGGGTCTGTCTGGCTTGTTGGTCCATAGAGAATGAGCCCTGCAGCTCATCCTCAACGTCGGATAGCCTGTGCTCCAATTCCTGCAACCTGTGAGAGTGATCCCCCAGTTCCTTGCGGAGCTGCGCCATCCCTGAGGCTATAGCCTTGTCTACTGCCTCAGTGATCGTTGGAGACAGCAGTGTTGCTACCGCTTGGGCCAGGGAGGCGATCTGAGTGTCAGGGAAGGGCGATGGAGGCTGGCCTTGCTGGACCGTGGGGGGTAAAGGTGCGGCGTCCGCCATTGCGGCCTCGTTGTAGGCCGGAGTTGGAGCCGCGGGCTCGATTAATGGCGGTGCGGCGGAGCCGTTCGGGCGGAGGAACCGATCCATCCCGCAGTGTCTCCAGAGGATGGGGAACGGGTTGTGCGGTCGGATAAGTCTCCCAGACCGGGTGAAAAGGTTAATGTAGCGGGTAGTTACCGGAGCCGATGTTCCTCACAGCTTCCTACATAGGCGCCGGAACCGGAAGTTGACTTTCAATTCTAAAACAGTCAGGATTCAGAGTGGGGTCCTTGTCTTTTGTTTTCTCTTGTTGCTGGTTGGGGGGGTTGGAGAGGGTCCGGGAGAGCGGTGCTCTTACTTTTTATTCTCTTTTCTCTGTCGCTCATTGACAGACGTAGTCTTCTTGATTCACAAGAACTGGGTTATGTTGTCTCCGCAGGAGTAGGACTAGGCAGAAAGAAAAAACGTTCTGGCTCCACCCTAGGGGCAGTCCCAGAGGGTATATCCTCCCTCTCTCTGCTACAAGGAATCAGTTTTTCTCTTACGTCCTCCGACAGTCGCCGCCTCTTCATATTCGTCACATATGGGTATTAGACTTTGCTCCGGAGTAGCTAGGCAACAGAATATGTTAACATTAAAGCTTTTAACATATCCCACCCTCAAGGGGTGGTCCCCTCAGTCAATACCCTCCTACTTCCTGCAACCATATCTCAGTTTTAATGTCTAGCTTGTCAGGAGTGGCTGGCTTTTTCTGTGCTGGGGCTTTCTGCCCCAGACTCTTTCTTCTTTTTGAAATTTTGTTTGAGTTTTCTCTCTACCTTTACTTAGCTGTTATTTTTGTCAGCGTTAGTTAGTTCTTCTGATGAAGAGGATCATGCGGGCTGGGTCTCGGGCTGATCCCCCTGGTCGCAGGTCGTGGGTCAGTGGCTTCCCAGCCTGCCATCGAGCGTTCAGCCAGGTAACGCTCCTGGCACAGTGAACGACCCATCCCTGTTCGGTGCAGGGATGATTGGTGAGGTGGCTACCTCACTGGACGCTGTGCGGTTTCTTAACCCCCATTTTGTGCGTCTTGAATTGCGACTTTCCCTGCCTCATGTGCAGCGGCTTGTTCGCCTGTGCGGGTCCCCCACGCCATTGAGAGGTAAGTGTATCTATGTGGGGACCTGTCTGTCTGGGGGGGTGTCAGTCTGGGACTGTGTAACCTGCCTCTATTCACACTGCTTGTCTCCCTATCTCTCGGCTGCATGCTGTGGGCTGCAAGGGGGGGGGGGGGGGGCTGTGTGACACTGTGTGTGTCAGCCTGGTCAGTGTGAGAAGCTGTGTGCTGTGGGGCATGTTTTTTTGGCATGTCTGGGCATATACAGCGATCGCTGCGGCGATCTGACATGTATTCTTATACAGGGATGTCACGTGTGCATTACTGCACTGTGGAGCGGCGGTTTCGGCGCCAAACGGCGCCATTTTGCCTACACTCGCTCCGGCCGCATGTTTTACATGCATGGCGGCCATTTTCTTGTAGCCTCCATAGGCTTTCATAGAGCGCCCTGGCAGCATCACTTCCTCTTTCCAGGAACACCGATCGAGGCAGCAACAGCGGCGAGGGTCTCCTCAGGTTTTATCCTTCTGTTCTTGCTATCCATTGCCTGTGTTCAGTTTGCATATTCCCTGTGGGGGTCTCATTGTGCTTGAGTGTGGTGCGGTGGGCTGCGCTTGCCGCGCTTGCTTAAAGGGGCAGTTAACCCTTTATTGTCCGGCATTACAGGGGCAATGGATTCTCAGAAGGGGAAATTTCCTACCGCCTTGGTGGAAAGCCAGGGGACCGCTGTTTCCCCCCCAGGGGGGGATTTAGCCACTATTGTGGCTGGCCTTGCTGCTCAGGTACAGATGCTGGTGGCTGCTCAATCTACTCAAAGGCCCAGAGTTGCTCTTTCCTCTGATTCTGAGGGTGAAGGTGATGGGGCTGTTATGGCGGGGGCCTCCTTATCGGGGTCCCGCTCCTCCCTAGATCTAGTGAAGTCCGAGGTGGAGGCTGAAGTTGAGGGGGTTGATAATTCTCCCCCTGGCTCGCCTGAAGAGCTTGCAATCATGGATGAGTTGATTGCGTCCATAAAGCAAACGCTGCGTTTGCAGGATGAAGTGTGTCCCCCCGCCGCCTTGGCGGCTTATGGGACGCAGAGAAAACGCAGGACGCCGCAGGTTTTTCCCTGCAATGATGATTTTCAGCGCGCTGTTAAGGAACAATGGCGCAATCTGCGCAAACCTTTTGCTGTACCAAGTAGATTCAAGCTGCGTTATCCTTTCTCGCCTTCCACTGATGAAAGGTGGTGTGTGCCTCCCCCAGTGGATCACGCAATTGCGGTTTTAAACAAAGCCACTGCGATTCCTGCAGAGGATTCCCCTGTGTTCCGTGATGCCACGGATAGGAGATTGGAGTCTCTTGCCCGTCATACTTATTCTGTTGCGGGTTCTATGCTTAAGGCTCTGTTTGCTTCTCTCATGGCGGCCCAGGCGATCGCAAGTTGGACGCAGATGCTTAGGCGCGTCCTAGTGGCCGATTCGGCCTCGCCGGCGACCCTGGATATGGTGGATCAAATACACCAAGGTGTCATGTATCTGTGTGATGCGGACCTGGACCTGGTTCCGTTGGCTGCACGTGTGCACAGCGTGGCGGTGTTGTCTCGCCGCCTGGTTTGGTTAAAGTGTTGGTCGGTGGACCAATCTTCACGTAAGACCTTAGCCAATCTGCCTTATGATGGGTCTCGCCTTTTTGGGGAGTCCTTGGATGTGTTGATTAAGGGGATCACCGGAGGTAAGAGCACTCTCTTGCCCCATTTCCCCAAGGCTAAGGGGGCTTCTGGGAAGAAGCATGCTAATTTTCGGCCCCCTCAGGGGTCCTTTCGTGCCTTTCGGCCGCACTACAAGGGCAAGCCGTTCAAAGGTCAAGGCTCTCAGAAGAAGCCCTGGTCTGGGAAACAGTCCGGTCAATCCGGATCTGCAGCCCATAACAGTTCGGCCTGAAGGGGCGCCCTCACCCAGTTTTGGGGTGGGGGGACGCTTGCTCGGTTTTCTTCAGCCCTGGTTGGCCTGTGTGCGGGACAGATGGGTTCAGGAGATCGTTCGATCTGGTTACAAGATCGAGTTTCTCTCTCGGCCGGAGAGCAGATTTTTTCCCTCAAATCTTCAACTGTCTCCAGAGCGTTTGCGGGACCTGCACCTGGCGGTGCGGGACCTGAGGGCTCAGGGAGTGGTGGTTCCGGTGCCTCATCGGGACAGATTTCGGGGGTTTTATTCCAATCTGTTCACCGTGCCCAGAAAGGAGGGCAAGGTTCGTCCAATTCTGGACTTGAAGGCTCTGAACCGCTCTGTGCGGGTTCGCAAGTTCCGCATGGAATCCCTGCGGTCGGTGGTGGCTGCCCTGGTTCCGGGGGAATTCATGGCCTCCATCGATTTGAAGGATGCGTATCTTCACATCCCCATTTTCGAGGGTCACCAGAGGTTCCTTCGATTTGCCATTGCGGAGGATCACTACCGGTTCGTGGCGTTGCCTTTTGGTCTCGCCTCGGCTCCGCGGGTCTTCACCCCAATGTGCTTGCACCGGTTCTGGCATTATTGAGGGCCCAGGGCATTTCTGTCCTGGGGTATCTGGACGACATTCTGGTTCGGTCTGCGACCAGCCAGGGTCTGGAGAAGGACCTGTCTGTCACGATGCAAACTCTGCAGGAGTTTGGTTGGACGATAAATTTTCCAAAGTCGACGCTGAGTCCGTCGGTTAGTCTTCCCTACCTGGGAATGATTCTGGACTCGGTGCAGGCGAAGGTCTTCCTGCCGGAAGACAAACTCAGAACTCTTCAGGAGGAAGTCAGGTCCCTCAGGGACGTTCCGCACTCGTCTCTGTGGACGTGCATGAGATGTCTGGGATTGATGGTCTCGGCCTTCGAGGCGATTCCCTTCGCCCAGTTTCACACGCGGGGTCTCCAAGCGGAGATCCTGTCCAGGTGGGACGGGCGACCTCAGTCTCTGGATCTTCAAATCTCGTTGAGTCATCGCACCAGAAGAAACCTTCTGTGGTGGCTCCAGTCCCCGTTGGTGTCCGGGGGCAAGTCGTTTCGTCCTGTCTCGTGGACGGTGATCACCACGGATGCCAGCCTGTCGGGCTGGGGTGGTGTTCTGGGCGTTCTGTCCGCCCAGGGAACTTGGTCGGAGGGGGAGTCTTCCCTTCCGATCAACATTCTGGAATTGCGTGCGATAAGTCTCTGTCTTCATCGCTGGACGGACCGGCTGCAGGGCTGCTCGGTTCGGGTGCAGACGGACAATGCCACGGCGGTGGCCTACATCAACCACCAAGGGGGCACCAGGAGTGCCCGAGCGGCTCGAGAAGTGGCCGACATTCTGTCTTGGGCCGAGACTCATGTCCCGGCGATAACGGCGGTTCACATTCCGGGGGTGGAGAACTGGCAGGCGGACTATCTGAGTCGCCAGACCCTGGATCAGGGGGAATGGTCTCTCCACCCGGCTGTCTTCCAGATGTTGTGCGCGAAGTGGGGTCTTCCAGATGTGGACCTGTTCGCGTCTCGTCTCAACAACAAGGTGAAAAGGTTCGTGGCAAGGACGCGCGACCCTCGGGCAGACGCGTTGGACGCGTTAGTGGCCCCGTGGCATCAGTACAGGCTGATGTACGCGTTTCCACCGATTCAGTTGCTGTCCAGGTTCCTTCGCAGGTTACACTCGGAACGCAGCACGGTGATTCTTGTGGCACCGGACTGGCCTCGCCGGTCCTGGTACGCAGACCTCGTGAATCTGGCGGTCGACTCCCCGTGGCGTCTGCCTCTTCGAGACGATCTACTGTCTCAAGGACCGATATACCATCCTGCTTTACAGTCGCTGGCTTTGACGGCCTGGCTGTTGAGACCGAGGTCCTGAAGGAGAAGGGTCTCTCTCCAGAGGTCGTTCATACTTTGATCAACGCGAGGAAGTCTTCCTCGGGGAAGGTTTATTACCGTACTTGGAAGGCCTATTTTGCCTGGTGTGAGTCCAGGGGGTTTTCACCCTGCACGTACTCGGTTTCCCGTGTGCTGTCTTTCCTTCAAACGGGTGTTGATCAGCGTTTGGCGCTGGCTACGATAAAGGGTCAGGTGTCTGCACTGGCCGTTCTGTTTCAACGTCCCGTGGCTTCCAACTCCTTGGTTGGCACTTTTGTTCAGGGTGTGCGGCATCTGGTTCCTCCTAGGAGGGATCCTTTGCCCCCTTGGGACTTGAATCTCGTTCTGTCTGTGTTGCAACGTGCTCCTTTTGAAAAGATCAGGGAGATCTCGTTGTCTATGTTGTCCAAAAAGGTCGCCTTTTTGGTGGCGATCACTTCGGCTCGCAGAGTGTCAGAGCTGGCAGCTTTGTCCTGCAAGTCTCCGTACCTGGTTGTTCATTTGGATAAGGTGGTCTTGCGACCTAATCCTTCTTTTCTTCCGAAACGAGTTTCGGAATTCCATCTTAATGAGGATATTGTCTTACCTTCGCTGTGCGCGAAGCCTAAACATCCAAAGGAGGTGAGATTGCATTCTCTGGATGTTGTTCGGGCGATAAGGGTTTACCTTAAATCGACTGAGTCTTTTCGAACGACGGACTCCTTGTTTGTTCTTCCAGAGGGTCCTCGGAAGGGCATGGCGGCTTCGGCCTCTACCATCGCCAAATGGATCAGGCAGACCATTGAACAGGCCTATGCCTTGCAGGGGAAGGTTCCCCCTGTGCCTGTGAAGGCGCACTCTACTAGATCTTTGAGTACGTCTTGGGCCTGTCGTCATGGGGCTTCTGTAGCCCAGGTGTGTAAGGCGGCGACCTGGTCGACCGTACACACGTTCACAAGATTCTACAAAGTAGATGTTCAGGCATCGGCGGATGCTTCCTTTGGCCGCAAGGTTCTTAGTGCGGCAATTCCCTAGGGTCCCTTGTTGGGGACCTCTGGCTGTTGGGATAAGTTTTGTATCCCCTGGTTTTTTGTCTTTTCCTGGGTTGTTGCTCCTGTTGAGCACTTGTTTTTTCCTGTTGCCCAGCTGGTTTCCTTCCTTTGGTAAGGTTCCTTTCTTTGATGCGGAGACTGCGTTGCCTTTTCGGCGCGGATGCGTTTCCCACCCCTCATGTTTGCACTGCTTTGGGACGTCCCCATATGTGACGAATATGAAGAGGCGGCGACTGTCGGAGGACGTAAGAGAAAACGGAATTTTTGTAAAATCTTACCTGTAAAATTCCTTTCTCTGAGTCCTCCGACAGTCGCCGCCCCCGCCCCTCTTTTGGGGTTTGGTTGTATACTCTACTGCTATTCCACTAAAGCTGAGATATGGTTGCAGGAAGTAGGAGGGTATTGACTGAGGGGACCACCCCTTGAGGGTGGGATATGTTAAAAGCTTTAATGTTAACATATTCTGTTGCCTAGCTACTCCTTCGGAGCAAAGTCTAATACCCATATGTGACGAATATGAAGAGGCGGCGACTGTCGGAGGACTCAGAAAAAGGAATTTTACAGGTAAGATTTTACAAAAATTCCGTTTTTTCTGTCTAGTCAGGGGGGTGGGGGGACGTCTTCGCCGGTTCCCGGATCCATGGCTTTCCAGAATCCCGGACAAGTGGGTTTGCGAAATCATAAGGTCAGGGTACAAGATCGAGTTTCGATCTCTCCCACCGGCGCGATTCTTCCCTTCCAATATCCGACTATCCCCGGATCGTTTAGAAGATCTGCGGAGAACAGTCACGGATTTACTACAACAAGGAGTGGTAGTCCACGTTCCTTGGACAGAACGCTTTCAGGGGTTTTATTCAAACCTATTTACAATACCCAGGAAAGAGGGCAAAGTGCGTCCAATTCTGGACTTAAGGGCACTCAATTCCTTTCTCAACATAAGAAAATTCAAGATGGAATCCATTCGCACAGTAGCAGCCTTCCTGCATTCAGGGGATGTCCTAGCGTCCATAGACATCAAGGACGCATATCTTCACATTCCCATTTTCGCAGGACATCAGCGGTTTCTACGTTTTTCCGTAGAAGAGAACCACTATCAGTTTGTGGCGTTACCTTTTGGTCTCGCCACGGCTCCTCGGGTCTTCACGAAGGTGTTGGCCCCAATGTTGGCACTACTGCGCCAAAGATTGCATGAGGGTTCTGGGGTTGATGGTGGCTTCCTTCGAAGCAGTCCCATTTGCCCAGTCCCATACCCGAATTCTTCAGCAAGAGATTCTTCTCAGATGGAATCGGAATCCGGAGTCCCTGGACTATCGGATCCAATTGAGCAAACAGACCAGAGAGTCTCTGGTCTGGTGGCTTCGGTCTCCGATGCTCAGCCAGGGAAAGTCATTTCTGCCAATATATTGGACGATTGTGACCACGGATGCCAGTCTATCCGGATGGGGAGGAATTCTCGGTCGATTATCCGTCCAGGGACTTTGGTCCCCGGAAGAATCCAGGTTACCGATAAATGTATTGGAACTGAGAGCGATCAGACTTTGTCTGATTCACTGGACCGAGCAGCTCCAGGGCAGCCCGGTTCGGATCCAGTCGGACAACGCCACGGCTGTGGCTTATGTCAATCACCAGGGGGGCACCAAGAGTGTCCAAGCGGCCAAAGAAGTGGCTTGCATTCTTCGCTGGGCGGAACAATTTGTTCCAGCTATCTCTGCGGTGTTCATTCCGGGGGTGGAAAATTGGCAGGCAGATTATCTCAGCCGTCAGACTCTGGATCAGGGGGAATGGTCCCTCCATCCAGAAGTTTTCCACCAGTTGTGTCTACGTTGGGGCACCCCGGATGTGGATCTGTTGGCATCACGATTCAACAGGAAAGTACAGAGATTCGTGGCTCGCTCCCGCGATCCTCTAGCAGAGACCGCAGACGCACTGGTCGCACCGTGGGGGCAATACCAGCTAATGTATGCCTTCCCTCCTCTCGGGTTACTGCCAAGACTTCTTCGCAGGATAGAGGAGGAAGGAATCCCAGTAATCCTGGTAGCTCCGGATTGGCCTCGCCGAGCTTGGTACGCCGACTTGGTCAGACTGGTGGCGGACGTCCCGTGGAGACTTCCTCTCAGGGAGGATCTACTGTCTCAGGGACCGATCTTCCATCCTGCTTTACGATCGCTGGCTTTAACGGCCTGGCTATTGAGACCCAGGTGCTGAAGGACAAGGGATTGTCAGCTTCAGTTATTCCTACTCTAGTTAAAGCAAGGAAAGCGACTTCCAGAAATATTTATCATCGCACATGGAAGTCCTACATTGCATGGTGTGAACCCCTGGGGTTCCACCCACGATCTTATTCGGTTAGTCGAATATTAGCTTTTCTGCAACAAGGGGTCGAGCAGAAACTGGCCTTGAGCACTATCAAGGGTCAGGTCTCAGCATTAGCTATCTTCTTTCAGAAGCCTTTGGCTACTCATTCCTTGGTGCGGAATTTCATCCAGGGGGTGCGACATCTGGCTCCGCCAGTGCGCGCGCCGTTACCACCCTGGGATCTTAATTTAGTATTGTCAGTTCTTCAGAAACCTCCCTTTGAAGATATTAGGGAGATTCCTCTACCTACGTTGTCCCAGAAGGTGGCCTTCTTGGTGGCTATCACTTCTGCACGCAGGGTGTCAGAACTGGCCGCATTATCTTGTCGTTCCCCATATCTGGTGGTTCATAGAGATAAGGTGGTTCTTCGCCCGAATCCAGCCTTTCTACCAAAAGTGGTTTCAGAATTTCATCTGAACGAAGAAATTGTATTACCTTCCCTGTGTCCTAAGCCCAGTCATCCTCGGG
Organism: Pelophylax lessonae; assembly: GCF_965119305.1. Classification (NCBI taxonomy): domain Eukaryota; kingdom Metazoa; phylum Chordata; class Amphibia; order Anura; family Ranidae; genus Pelophylax; species Pelophylax lessonae. Next base: position 518,100,533 of record NC_138772.1, on the reverse strand, counting down.
AGTTTGCTTTACACTCCTTGGATGTGGTCCGGGCGATCAGGGTATACTTGAAAACGACAGACTCGTTTCGCAAGACGGATTCACTTTTTGTGATCCCGGATGGACCCAAAAAGGGGTTGCCTGCATCTGCCGCGACTATTTCCAAATGGATCAGACAGACGGTGGTACAGGCTTATTCTATTAAGGGTCGGGAGCCCCCGTTCCCTGTTAAGGCGCACTCCACTCGGGCACTTAGTGCGTCATGGGCCTTTCGCCATCAGGCGTCAGTGGTCCAGGTGTGCAAGGCGGCTACCTGGTCGTCGGTGCATACCTTTACAAAACATTATAAAGTTGATGTAATGGCATCGTCTGATGCCTTGTTTGGCCGCAAGGTTTTGCAGGCCGCCATTTGAGGAGACCAGTGGTCTACCTCAAGGGTTTTTTTCCGTTGGAAATTTTTATTTGAGTCTCATTCTTTGTTTATAATGAGCCTTTAAAACTTCTAGTTGGCACCAGTTGGGCCTTCTAGATTGGATTTTGATTTCTGTCAATCCCACCCCTCATTTGTGGCACTGCTTCTGGATGTCCCAGTTCTTGTGAATCAAGAAGACTACGTCTGTCAATGAGCGACAGAGAAAATCGGATTTTTGTAAAATCTTACCGTAAAATTCTTTTCTCTTAGCTTATTGACAGACGTAGTACCCTCCCCTCTATCATTGAGTTGGGTTGGGTTAAATTCTCTGTTGCTGCTTTGTGACAGAACTGATTCCTTGTAGCAGAGAGAGGGAGGATATACCCTCTGGGACTGCCCCTAGGGTGGAGCCAGAACGTTTTTTCTTTCTGCCTAGTCCTACTCCTGCGGAGACAACATAACCCAGTTCTTGTGAATCAAGAAGACTACGTCTGTCAATGAGCTAAGAGAAAAGGATTTTACGGTAAGATTTTACAAAAATCCGATTTTTTTTTTTTAGGTGCTCTGCCTGTACATGTTTTGGATCACTGCCCCATTTAGGCCAGTACACTGAGGGGTGACTTCGGTCACATAGTGTACATGGGAGTTTGTCCCTGTTAGTGATAGGGGGAATTGAACCAGGGAACGGGTGGTAAGAGACTACCCTGCTTTGCCTGGGTGTGGGGGGGGGGGGTAATTGTGTGAGATTGTGTTTTTGTCTGTAGTTTTTTTTTTTTTTCTCTTCTTCTCCCCTTCCCTCTCCTCCTTCCCCTCTTTTAGCCTGCCCCGATGATGGAGGACCTTGTCATCTTTTCCTTAAACGCTAGGGGTCTTAATATACCAGAAAAGAGGAAGATGTTGCTTAATGACCTCAAGCGTTCAAGAGTGGATGTAGCTTTCATCCAAGAGACCCGATTTAGGGGGGATAGAGTGCCCAAACTCACGAATAGATGCTATAATATAGCCTATCACGCCACCAATGCGGAGGCTAAGTCCCGAGGAGTGACTATTTTGTTATCCTCCAAACTTCCATGGAAACTGAATGATATTTTGTCTGATCCAGAGGGGCGATATTTGCTTGTGAGAGGGAAAATTGGAGATATACAGTTTACTTTTGCAACAATATATGCACCAAATGATCGCCAAGCAGGGTTTCTCAAAAGAGTGACTAAATCGCTGTTGGAGTTCGTGGAAGGACAGCTTATTCTAGGCGGAGATTTCAATGTCCCATTGATAGCCCGTTTGGATGCTTCTACAGGCAGATCGGCTATTTTGCCGTCGGCTTGTAAAAGTATCACACAAACGTTTTATAATGCTCAATGGATAGATATATGGCGTCTGTTGCACCCATCGGAGAGAGATTATACATTTTATTCATCTCCCCATAAATGTTATTCACAGATTGACTATTTTTTAATTCCACACAGACAGCTACATGCGATTAGGGCATCGTCAATAGGTGACATAACATGGTCAGACCATGCGCCAGTGATGATCACTTACTCTGTCAGACCAAGCCGTGGCCTGTCAACGCTTTTGGAGGTTGAATGAGACCCTCCTACAGATCCCGGATGTTCTGACAGAGATCTCGTCGGAATTACAGGATTATTTTCAGAGGAATGATCTGGAGGAAAGTGGGATAGGGAACATCTGGGAGGCCCATAAATCGGTCCTAAGGGGGCTTTTTATCAAACACGGGTCTAGACTCAAAAAGGTACGAGACAAACATTTAATGCAGCTTCTAGATACACTCCGTCAGCTAGAATCGCAATATAGACATGCTGCGACGTCCGTATTGGAGACGGAGTTGATAAGAACACGCCAACAAATAACAGACCTACTCCTGTATAGGGCCAAAGCGGCTCTACAGAGGAGCCGAGCCCGGGGATATGAATATGGGGATAAATGTGGGAAACTTTTGGCAAATTCGGTGAGAGATTCAAAACTTTCAACCTATGTCCCTAATATTGTCTCAACACAAGGCCATACGTTGACCCCACCTAAACAGATTGTGGAAGAGTTTGGCCGATTCTACTCCTCGCTGTATTCATTGAAGGAGACTGTTTCTTCTAATTCGGAGATAGAGGAATATCTGGAAAGGTCTCGGCTCCCTACATTATCTAGTGAAATCAGAGAGCAGTTAGATAAACCGATCTCACTGTTAGAGGTCCAACAGACTATAGGCGCTATGAAGTTAAAGAAGGCTCCCGGGCCAGATGGATTTACATTACTATATTTCCAAGTTTTCCTTTCTATTTTGGGTCCGTACCTGGTCAGGCTGTACAATTCGGTAAGGGAGGGCTCCAATATGCTTAGAGATACACTAATGGCACATATTACCATCCTATTGAAAGAAGGGAAGGATCCTACATTATGTGGAAGTTACAGGCCTATTTCTTTACTTAACATTGATTTGAAAATTTTTACGAAAATCTTGGCCAATCGTTTAGCCCCGCATCTTATGGACCTTATTCACCTTGAACAAGTGGGGTTTGTCCCAGGCCGGGAGGCTAGGGACAACACCACCAAAGTGTTAAACCTGATCCATGTGGCTAACACTTCTCGAATACCGAGTGTTTTTATTAATACCGACGCGGAAAAGGCCTTTGATAGGGTGAACTGGCGTTTCATGTTTGCGGTTCTTAAATACATTGGCCTGGGAAGCAATATGATGCGATGGATCACTAATGTATACTCAATCCCTACAGCACAGGTTAAGGTGAATGGTCTATTATCCGAACCCTTTTTTATTAATAATGGTACGAGACAGGGTTGCCCCTTGTCTCCTCTTTTATTTGTTCTTTCATTGGAAACTTTCCTTTGTACTGTGCGCCAAAACCCAGACATACAGGGAGTGGGGATTGGTGGAAGCCAACATAATATATCAGCCTATGCTGATGATCTTATGTTTTCGGTGACAAATCCTTCCCTCTCTCTCCCGAGTTTGCTGCGGGAACTGACCAGGTACGGATCCCTTTCAAATTTTAAAATTAATTTTAACAAATCAGAGGCAATGGGAGTGGGAGCACGTTCGTATCATTTACGCACTCTCCAAACGAGTTTTGGTTTTCGATGGACAGATAGGGCCTTAAGATATTAAGGTACTTTAATTCCATCCTGTTTATCTAAGGTTTATGACATGAACTTTCCCCCATTGATTGGGGAGACACGTTCTCTTTTGGATAAGTGGCATACGGGTACACACTCATGGTTTGGCAGGTGTAACCTGCTAAAAATGAGTATACTACCCAAGCATCTGTACCTGTTAAGGACCCTTCCGATACGGCCGCCTACCAGGTACTTTCATTTGATTCATTCCCTTTTCATTAAATTTGTGTGGGCACAGAAAAGACCTCGCCTTGCACGGACGCAAATGATCCGACCAAGAGCATTTGGCGGTTTAGCTCTACCGGATATACAGAAGTATTTCCAAGCAGTTCATCTTAGCAGAGTGGTCGATTGGTGTCGACATCAGGCATCTAAGCTGTGGATTAACATAGAGCAAGCACAGACGAATATTCCCTTGAAGGGTGCACTATGGTGTTACTCAGACCTGCCTTCGCAGCTACGTTTGCATCCTCTTATGGGTACAACATTGCGAATATGCAATCAGGTCATGACACGGCATTCTCTTTCCCCTCCATGTTCTCCACTAATGCCAGTAATTGGAAACCCACGGTTCACACCGGGCCTAGTCTCACCAGATCTAGTTGCATTGGGAGCTTCTGGACACACCCGGGCGGCCCAGTTTCTGGTGTCGGATAGATGGCCGACACTGAAGAATCTAACAAACATGGATGGACATTTTAGACTGACTTTTTGGTCAGCCTTACAACTTCATCATTTTTTACACACATTATCGAATCCAGTAGATTTTGCAAGAAGTTTGACTAAATTTGAAGAGTACTGTCTGAAAGAGGGGGTGCTGTCACATACGCTTTCTCTACTTTTTAGTTTATTAACGACTCCGATGGATGACTCTCCCCTGACGTGTTTGACCAAATGGGCATCTGATTTACATCGTACTTTTACACCACGGCAAATACAAAATATTATATCGCTTTCCTTTAAATCGTCTATTTGCACTAAAATTCAAGAGACTAATTTTAAGTTAATGTGCAGGTGGTACTATACACCCCATAGACTTCATAGGATCTTTCCAAATACCTTGGCGAATTGTTGGCGCTGTGTGGGGGGGGGGGAAGATGCAACGCTGCTTCACATTTTTTGGTCTTGCCCCAAACTCTCAGTATATTGGTCTGAAATTAGAGCCATTGTTCAAAAATTCACGGAATACTCTATTCAAGAGGATCCAGCTTTTTTTTTGCTCCACCTTTCAGACATACCTGTGCAGAGATACGAGAAATCGGTGGTAAGACACTTAGTGAATGCAGCAAAGGCTTGCATTCCGGTATTGTGGAAAAGTCCTTGCCCCCCGACTGTAAAAGAGTGGATACGGAAGGTAGAGGCCATTAATAAGATGGAGGATTTGGTGTTAACATCACAAGGCAAGCGAGAATTATATTGTGAGACCTGGGAACCCTGGAATACTTATTTCTCTGTCGCTCATTGACAGACGTAGTCCTCTTTGATTCTCATCAATAGGGTTATGCTGCCTCCACAGGAGTAGGACTAGGCAGAAAGAAAAACGTTCTGGCTCCACCCTAGGGGCAGTCCCAGAGGGTATATCCTCCCTCTCTCTGCTACAGGATGTCAGTTTTTTTCTGTCTAGTCAGGAGTAAGGACCTAAGTTTTTTAGAAAAAATATTTTTTTAGGTAGTTTCTCCAGTTTTTTTCCTGTGAGATCTTCAAGCAAATTACGCCGGATCTGGGCGACGGGCTGGATGTTGAGATCCAGTGGTCACCCCAGCCGGCTTACGAGCGCGCGCAGACCATAGCATCACGCTTGGTCGGCCGCGACACATTCAAGTAAGTATGCGGGACCGGGCGACGGGCTGGATGTTGAGATCCAGTGGTCACCCGGTTCAGCCTACGAGCGCGTGCAGACCATAGCTCCGCGCTGGGTCGGCCGCGACAGAGTCCCATTGGAGGGACTGACCTTGCGAGTTTAACGTCTCGCTTGGACGCCAGGAACCAGAGAGTCAAGGCGTCCGAATTGGTCGACAGCCCCCCACTTCGGTGGAGAGGGTACTGTGAAGAGAGGGTGCCTGTCAGTCCGGTATGGTGAGTAAATGTTTCCCTTTCCTCTCTGTGAGGCGTTTTGGGATACGGGCCCCTCTATACATGGTCGGATTCTTTCTGACACTAAAGTCCCCCTTGTAACCTATGTTAAGTTCACATATCCTCAGTGATAATGTGCTCGGTGGGCAGCGGACTTGGTTTGGGAGCTAACATTCTAAACCAGCAGGCTTGGTTTGTAACTGACTTCAGTACTATAGCATACATAGGTGGTATAGCCTACCTTGACTGTAAAGGATCGTCAGACTCCCGCAGGCCGACAAGCCGCCATTAGCTTGGAGCATGCAGGCTGCTGTGCTGATAACGCTACATCGGCAGTCCGCCGCCATTTTGCTTGTTTAGACCAGGTAAACAAGCGTCCGCAGGTCACGCCGGCCGCCATTTTTTTGGAGCCTATTGTCTCCTGCATGGGGTGGCCATGTTTGAGGTGCCCAGCTAACCTCGAGGAGCAGCTGGGAACGCCGGAAGGCGTACACAGGGGGCGGAATGGAGTCAGCCAAAACGCGCTCCTGCTATTTCCAAACGCATTATTAGGCGTTATCCGTTTGAGGAAGCCCTCCTTAAGAAATGGACAGTACCACCGGTGGTGGATTCACCAATTCTAGATTGAATAAAGCCACGGTCATTCCATTGGAAAACGCTCCGTCTTTTAAGGATCCGGTGGATCGCAAGATAGAAGCTATGTCTCGCGCCATATTTTCCTTGATTAGATCAGCTTTCAGACCAATAATTGCTATTGGGCTGGTTTCGCAAACTGTAACTGAATGGACCAAGTGGTTACGCCGGGACTTAGAAGATGTCCCTCAGGCGGTATCAGATTTGTTGGAACAGATGATACAAGGGTTACAGTTTGTTTGTGACGCGGCGTTAGACGCCACTCCATTATTGGCGCGAGCATCAGTTTCAGCAGTGGTCCTCGGGCATACACTGTGGCTAAAATGTTGGTCAGCTGACCAAGGTTCCAAAAAAGCATTTGCTAATCTTCTTTTTCTAGGAGAGCGTCTATTCGGAGCCAACTTAGATGAGATCATCAAGGATCTCACTGGGGGAAAGAGCACTTTTTTACCACAAAGTACTAAGGGTAAAGGACCTCGTCAAAGACGGGGGCCTTCTTTCTCCGCTCATAAAAATTTTTTTCGTCCACGGGTGAGAAAACAAAGTCCTCCAAAGCTCCTTCGGGAGGTTTCAGGGGACGCTGGTCGGGCAAGCAAAAGTCCGATTCTTCCAGACCTGAAGATAAGACTACTAAAGCCTGAAGGTGCGCCCCCACCCATAACTGGGGTGGGGGGACGTCTTCGCCGGTTTCCGGATCCATGGCTTTCCAGAATCTCGGACAAATAGTTCGCGAGGTCATACGGTCAGGTTACAAGATTGTATGTCAATCTCTCCCAGTGCGATTCCTCCTTTCCAATATTCGACTATCCCCGGATCGCTTAAGAGCTTACGGGGGGCAGTCACGGATTTAATGCAACAAGGAGTGGTGGTCCACGTTCCTTGGACAGAGCATTTCAAGGGTTCTATTCAAACCTTTTCACAATACCCAGAAAAGTGGGCAAAGTGCGTCCAATTCTGGACTTAAGAGCACTTAATCTTTTTTGTCAGGGTACAAAAATTCAAGATGGAGTCCATTCGCACAGTAGCGTCCTCCTGGCATCAGGGGGATTTTCTGGCGTCCATAGACATCTAGGATGCCTATCTTCACTTTCTTATTTATGCAGGACATCAGCGTTTCCTGCGTTTTTCCGTAGAAAGAGTATTATTATCAGTTTGTGGCGTTACTCTTTGGTCTCGCCTCGACTCTCCGGGTCTTCACAAAGGTGATGGCCCCAGTCTTGACATTGTTACGACAACGAGACATATCGATTCTAGGTCACCTAGACGATCTTCTGCTCCGTGCGGCTCTATTACTAAACTTAGAGATCACCATGACCTCTTTTACAAGAGTTCGGGTGGCTGGTGAACCTGCAGAAGTCATCTTCGGTTCCCACCAAGAGACTGGAATATTTGGGTCTAATTTTAGACACATCCAGGCTTGCATGAGGGTCCTGGGTTTGATGGTGGCTTCCTTTGAAGCAGTACCATTTGTCCAGTCCCATATCCGAATCTTTCAAGGAGAGATTCTTCTCAAGTTTTACCGGAATCCAGATTCCAGGACTATCGGATCCGGCTGAGCAAGCGGACCAGGGAGTTCCTGGTCTGGTGGCTTCGGTCTCCGATGCTCAGCCAGGGGAGGTCATTCCTAACAATATTTGGACGCTTATCACCACGGATGCCAGTCTATCCGGGTGAGAAAAAATTCTCGACTCGGGGGCTTGGGTCTCTGGAAAAGTCCAGGTTACCGATAAATGTATTGAAACTGAGAGCGATCAGACTTTGTCTGACTCACTGGACCGAGCAGCTCCAGGGCAGCCCGGTTCAGATCCAGTCGGACAATGCCACAGCAGTAGCTTATGTCAATCATCAAAAGGGCACCAGGAGTGTCCTGGCGGCCATAGAAGTGGCCAGCATTCTTCGTTGGGCGGAACGATTGTTCCAGCTCTCTCTGCGGTATTCATTCCGGGGGTAAATTGGCAGGCAGATTATCTCAGCCGTCAGATTCTGGATCTAGAGGAATGATCTCTTCATCCAGGGATATTCCACCAACTGTGCCTCCTTTGGGGCACCCCGAATGGGAGCTGTTGGCATCTCAGCTCAACAGGAAAGTGCGGAGGTTTGTGGCTCGCTCCCACGATCCTCTAGCAGACAACGCAGACATGCTGATCACCCCGGGGGGGCAGTATCAGCTACTGTATGCCTTCCCTCCTCTCAAGTTACTGCCGAAGCTTCTTCGCAGGATAGAGGTGGAGGGAATCCCAGTTATCCTGGTAGATCAGGACTGGCCTAGTCGGGTCTAGTACGCCGACCTGGTCAGGCTGTTCGCAGACGTTCCTTGGCGACTTCCTCTTAGGGAGGATCTGCTTTCGCAGGGACCGATCTTCCATCCTGCTTTACGATCGCTGGCTTTAACGGCCTGGCTATTGAGACCCAGGTGCTGAAGGACAAGGGATTGTCAGCTTCAGTTATTCCTGCTCTAGTTAAAGCAAGGAAAGCGACTTCCAGAAAGATTTATCATTTCACATGGAAGTCTTATATTGCGTGGTGTGAATCCCTTGGGTTCCCTCCACGTTCTTATTCGGTGGCCCGAATATTGGTTTTTCTGCAACAGGGAATTGAGCTGTAGCTGGCCTTGAGTGTTATCAAGGGTCTGTTTTCAGCATTAGCTATCTTCTTTCAGAAGTTTTTGGCTACTCATTCCTTGGTGCGGAATTTCATCCAGGGGGTGCGACACCTGGCTCCGCCAGTGCGCGCGCCGTTACCATCCTGGGATCTTAATTTGGTGCTGTCGGTTCTTCAGACACCTCCCTTTGAAAATATCAGGGAGATTCCCTTGCTTACTTTATCCCAGAAGGTGGCCTTCTTGGTGGCTATCACTTCTGCACGCAGGGTGTCAGAACTGGCTGCATTATCCTGTTGTTCCCCAGATCTGGTGGTTCATAGGGATAAGGTTGTTCTTCATCCGAATCCATCCTTCCTTTCTAAGGTGGTTTCAAAGTTTCATTTGAATGAGGACATTGTATTGTCTTTCCTATGTCCTAAGCCCTATCGTCCTCGAGAATTGCGTTGCATTCCTTGGATGTAGTTCGGGCGATCAGGATATATTTGATTACTACGGATTCATTTTGTAAGACGGATTCACTGTTTGTGATCACGGATGGCCCTAAGAAGGGGTTGCCTGTTTCTGCCGCGACCATCTTTAGACGGATCAGACAGACGGTGGTATAGGCTTATTCTATCTAAGGGTCGGGATCCCCTGTTCCCTGTTAAGGCGCATTCTACTCGGGCGCTTAGAGTTTCCTGGACCTTCCGCCATCAAGGCGACTACCTAGTCGTCGGTTCTTACCTTTACAAGATTGTATAGGGTTTATGTGAGGGCATCGTCAGATGCCTCTTCTGGCCGCAAGGTTCCTGCAGGCCGCTGTTTGAGGAGACTGTTGGTCTACCTCGAGGGTTTGTTGGGTAGGTCTCATCTGTTTGCTCGAGGAGTCCTTTGATACTTCTGGTTGGCTCCGGTTGGGCCTTCTAGATTGGATTTTGATTTCTGTCAATCCCACCCCTCATTTGTGGCACTGCTTTGGGACGTCCCTATTGATGAGAATCAAAGAGGACTACTTCTGTCAATGAGCGACAGAGAAAATTGGATTTTTGTAAGATCTTACCGTAAAATCCTTTTCTCTTAGCTCATTGACAGACGTAGTACCCGCCCCTCTATCATTGAGTTGGGTTGGGTTAAATTCTCTGACACTGCTTTGTGACATAACTGACATCCTTTAGCAGAGAGAGGGAGGATATACCCTCTGGGACTGCCCCTAGGGTGGAGCCAGAACGTTTTTCTTTCTGCCTAGTCCTACTCCTGTGGAGGCAGCATAACCCTATTGATGAGAATCAAAGAGGACTACGTCTGTCAATGAGCTAAGAGAAAAGGATTTTACGGTAAGATCTTACAAAAATCCAATTATTCTGTCTGATGAGGGTATATCTCGGCTGCTTTCTTAGATGGTGAAGTAGTCTACTATGTCGGGGATGGGAGGGGGGGGGGAGGAGAGAGAAAATTCCCCTTTTGTTTTTTTTTTGTTTTTTTTCTTGCGTGAGTGTGTTCGTTGATGTTCGTTATTTGGTTTGTCTTTAGTAAACAAATAGGGCAATCTGGAAGGGACGGGTTATGTGAGAATTTATTTAATTATAAGTCGAGACAGATGATGTTTTAGGAAGGTATTGAATTTTATGGGACCCTCCGGTAGAGGTACAAGAGGGTGCCGTGATGACCTCTATTCCCTTTTGCCTTTCTCTTTCTGCTGATCAATGGAATGTTGATGGTATCTTGATAAATTGTTTTGGCATGTATGTAACTGCTGTTCCAAAGTATGCCTTTCTGTGTTTTTTGGTTTGTTTATTCTTAAAAAAGTAAATAAAAGTTATATTTGATAAAACACAGTGGACCAACACCAGCAGATGACATGGCTCCCCAAATCATCACTGACTGTGGAAACTTCACACTGGACCTCATGCAACTTGGATTCTGTGCCTCTTCCTCCAGACTCAGGGACCTTGGTTTCCAAATGAAATGCAACATTTTCCACAGTCCCTAATGATTTGGCGAGCCATGGGATCGGGTGATGTTGGTCCACTGTGTTTTATTAAGTCCAAAGTCAGCGCAGCCCTCTGCCAGGACATTCTAGAGCACTTCATGCTTCTCCCTGCTGACCAGCTTTATGGAGATGCAAATTTCCTTTTCCAGTAGGATTTAGCACCTGCCCACACTGCCAAAAGTATCAATACCTGGTTTAATGATCATGGTATCACTGTGCTTGATTGGCCAGCAAACTCACCTGACCTAAACCCCATAGAGAATCTGTGAGGTATTGTCAAGAGGAAGAACCTGGGCTTCTAGAACACCTCAGCAATGCCACAGGCTAATCACCTCTATGCCACGCCGCATTGATGCAGTAATTCATGAAAAAGGAGTCCCGACTAAGTATGATATACTATACTGTACATGGACATACTTTTCCGTAAGCCAACATTTCTGTATTAAATATCCTTTTTTTTTTTTTTTAATGGTCTCATTTAGTTATCTGATTTTCTGAGATACTGAATTTTGATTTTTCCACTAGCTGTAAGCCATAATCATTGTAATTAAAAAAGAAATGGTTGAAATATATCTCTTTGTGTGTAACGCATCTATATAAAATATGAGTTTCACTTTTGGAATTGAATTACTGAAATAAATTAACTTTTTGATGATCTAATTTATGATATGCACGTACGTGTGTGTGTGTTAAATGTTTGTATATAATATCTCAAATTGATTTATGGGAGGAGTAGAACCTGCCTTCATGAGAACCACCTGGTGCAATCGGAGTGCTGTAATGTGAAAAGCTGCAGTGTCTGCATCCTTTTACAGTGGAGAAACTTCGACAAAAATGAATCTCCTGTGGCAGGGGATGCCTGGAATTTGATTTGTATATCAGCAGTGAGCCAGTCACACCGACCCTAATTAGATTTCTGGGGCATGTACACAACACTACCATATTTCATGAAAGTGACAACTTGAATTTTGATGATTTCAGAAAATTATAGTGTCTTTGCAAATTAATTTTTGAACACTCTTTAATACAGAATGGCTTATGTAGCAATAATATATACTAAATCCTTTAAACTGTTGCTCATGTCAGTTTCATTGGATATGCTCTGCAGTCTGCGGGTTGCATTTTCTATTACTACAGTGCCACCTTGTGGTTAAAATTAAATTTGTAGGGTCCATTCACACTTGGGTTCTTGAAACCTTGCATTCGTTCCATGAAATTTTAACATATGGGATGACGTGTTTGTAGCAGCAAGTGTTTTGTGTATTTTAACACCCTGTCTAATTTTTTTTAAATCTTAAAACACCTTCCCACTTACAGTCACTGTGTCTATTGTTGGGAATACACTTATAAACTTCCTCTCTTTGAGTGCCACCAGCCAATGCTTTGTGCAGATGCTTTCTGTCAATCCCCACTATTGCTGAGTCATATGTCCTTAAAATATATAAAATGATTTTGGTGGGAAGATTAGTCATAAAGCTTTTGTTAAGTTAGCTGACACATGCCGATTCTGCAAAATTTGGATTATGGGTTGTACAGATACAGTATAAAGAGGAAAACATGCCCAATATATGCATAGAAATGTGCAAAAAATCCAGCTCCAGGCAAAACATATTTTGTAGATTTTGTTGCCATAGATAAGAATTATATCATCTGTCAATTCTTTTATTGCCTTTCGTGTCCTTGCTTCAGTGATTTCACTCTACTTCCTGACCACATAGGAAGAGAGGAGATCTCATCTACAGGGACAGAGACAGTAGTAACACCTGATAGAGGTTCTCACCCTTCTCCACTTCACTCTAAAAAAAAAAAAATAAATAAATAAAATGTCCCCTCATTGAATAGATTTTGCTCATTTCTTTATTAATGTGCATGGCAGCCAATCGACTGCTTTGATTTAAGCCTGGACTGTGAAAAATTATATTTGCAGGTAGGTTGGTTGCTGTGGGATACAATAAATAATTTACACCTCCAAAGTTCCATAAACTGGAGTCTCTGATGAAAATTCACAAAAGGATACTGCTCCAGGTGTTCTTATGACTTACCCGCTGATCTTGGGTGTCGGCTCAACAGGGCCTGTCTATTCCTAATGCACTGAAATCAATCAAAGAAAGCTGCATCACCGCCATGTTTTTTTTCATCAGCTTTAAAAACTTTACTGTCACTTGAATGCATTTACAAAAAACTAGAGCAGGTTACTGTTCACCAGACCCTGCTCCCACTCCTCTGTTGCGATTTACCCCAAATTTGGCATAGTTTAGACCAGCTGTCTCTGGTTTATGACCCCTGGGCCACAACCGGTCTTTGGCAACATTATATTCACCCTCTGATGCTAGGGGGGACTCAGATGGGGACTCTGATGGAAGAGGAACTCTGATATAAGGGGCGGGGGGGTGGGGATTTGATGAGGTCGCTGATATAAGGGGGAATGTTAATGGGGACTCTGATAAACCAGGGGCTCTGATGGGAACTCTGATGAAAGGATGGACTTTGATGAGGTCCATGATATAAGGTAGCTCTGATGGGAACTCTGATGTAAGGGGGGACTTTGATGAGGTCCTTGATATAAGGTAGCTCTGATGGGAACTCTGATGTAAGGGGGGACTTTGAATGAGGTCCTTGATATTAGGTAGCTCTGATGGGAACTCTGATGTAAGGGGGGACTTTGATGGGGAGTCTGATATAGGGGAACTCGGATGTAAAAGGGGAGCTTTGATAGGGACTCTAATATAAAGAGGCTCTGATGGGGACTGTGATGGACTGAAGTTATTTTAAAGTTCTTTGCTTGGTTTTACTTTTTTTTTTTTTTTTCTTTTTCGATTCCAAACCATATCTTGCTGATTAAAATAAAACTCCCAAGAAAACAAGAAACAAGAAAAATGAATGAATTTGTTTTAATTTGATTCACCCATTTATCAAATTGTTTTTTTTTTTTTTTTTTCTTGGCTAGTGAATATTTGGTCTAGACCCCTGGTGCCCAACCTATGGTCAGAGGGCCCCATGTGGCCCTTTGGTATATAATGTCAGGCCTCGGATCTCAGCAGTCTGTATTGGGAACATTGATTAGGTTAATAGCACTGATCCCTACTAGCCTCATGTAACATGTACCCAGTTTCGTATTGTCTTCTGCATATCTCCAACCAAAAATGTATCCTGTCCACACTCTCTCACCATCATATCCTCTATTCGGTCTGCAGTCTCTGACAGACCTCCCAAGCACTGCATATAAGGAACATTATGTGAGGGCCTTTGGTGATGTCAGGGGCCACATTTGAGGCCCCCCTATAGCTCATAAGTTGACAACCACTGGTCTATACTATAACATTTGGGGTGAAACAAATCAGAGGAGTTGGAATAGGGTTTAGAGAAGAAAGTGCTTTAGTTTGCTGCAAATTTATCCAAGTGACAATAACAATTTTTGAAGTTGAAGAAAAGAAACATGACAGAGGTGCAGCTTTCTTTAATTTTTGTTTTTCCTCTGACCACAATACAGCAGCACTAGCTTGTAGCAGGCACCCTGAAGAAGCAGCTCCAACAGCCTGAAACGTGGGATACTGCAGTCATTGTGCTAAGTGTGTCTGTGTGTCATTTGTCGGTCTTGCTGCCTGCTTGCTGGAAATTTGTGGAGTTATAATTTGGTGCTTGATTTTTTCCCCTTCCCTTTTTCCCTTTCCCTTTTTTTTTCTTTTCATTCCCCTCACCCTTCTGCCCCCACATTTTGCTACCCCCTCGTATTCTCCTCTCCCATCTTCCCCTTGTCTCACACAGCAGTCTGAACAGCGTTAACAGTAGTGACTCGAGGTCGAGCGGCTCGCACTCACACTCACCTACTTCACACTATCGCTATCGCAGCTCCAATCTGCCCCAGCAGGCACCGATGAGGCTGTCCAGCGTCTCCTCCCATGATTCTGGCTTCATTTCCCAAGATGCTTTTCAGTCAAAGTCTCCATCGCCTATGCCACCGGAAGCTGTCAACCAGGTAAGCCAGAAGTCTGTGTGATTTGGGGTCTGTTAAGTGTCATTGATCATGGTGCTCATCAACACCGTTATTGGACTGTATGCTCCAAAAACTTGGTTCTCAAACTGAAACTTTTTCTTAATAGAGTTGGGCATTGTCAGAACTCCCATTGGGATTTTATTTCAGTCTGAGGCCTTGTTGGGGAGATTTTTCCTTACTCCCTGTCCCAGTGACAACTTGTTTCAGACCGGAAATGAAAGCGGAACTAAACCCTCCTATTGTTTTCAGCCAAGGAAGCTGCCATCTTGGCCTCTGTTTTATGTGATCATTTATGACATCAGCCATTTGATGGTTTAACAGTTTGGTTGAAAGCACAAGTAAATGTGACAGTTAGCAATCCCGGCATTCCAGCAATGTAACTGTTTTGAAACCCTTAAATTGATGGATTTAGTTCTGCTTAAAGAGGTTATAAACCCATAAAATTTTTTTTTTTTTTCAACCTGAAAGAGAAACACATAATGAGCTAGTATGCATTGCATACTTACCTTAGAACGAGCCACCGCTGTGCCGCCCGCTTACCTGAATGACAGGCGACATGTTCAGTCGTCCGTCTTCTGGGATCGCGGCATCCGCCCATCTGATTGGCCAGAGCCGCGGTGATGTCACTCACGCACACAGGGCTCTGAAGGAACGGCACCAGCGGCCGTTCCTTCAGAGCGCATACGCCAGTGATGTCACTGGCTGCATGTAAGGTAAATATCTCCTAAACGGTGCATGTTTAGGAGATATTTACAGTACCTATAGGTAAGCCTTATCATAGGAGCACCTATAGGTAAAAGTTGCAGAGGAGGGTTTACTTCCTTTTTAAAGGAAAATATGGAATACGGAGATACGGACAGCAATAACATTTTATTTCTGAACGAAAACCAAATACATGGTTAGAAAGTTGTTTGTTCTTAAAAAAAATGTTGTCCTTGTTCTTTTAAATATTCTCCCCACTTTGGTTGAATTCAAACATCAGTTTGACCCGATTGATGATTAGGAAATAGAATGGTATTAAAACAAAAAAAAAATTGCAGTAAAATTCTACTAGTATATGGCCAGTTAAGCAGATTAAGTAAGAATTCGTATGATGGCCCCAAGTCCTTACGATTCAAAAATAGGTTGTCAATGCCAGCTTCTCAATTTGTATCCTGAAAGATTTGCTGTGTACCGGTTACAAGCAGGGCCGAAACTAGGGGGGGATGGGGCAGGGGGGCATCTGCACTGTGCGCTGCATTGAGGGGGGTGCCGCTGCTGACAGGAGTAGTGATAGCAGTATCACTTCTCCTGTCAGCCTGGGAAGGAAGGAGCTAGAGTGTTGTGAGTGCTGTGTTCTCTCTCCCACTCTTCTGTCCCCGCCCACCCGCCTATCAGACTTGTTCCACGGAGCTCAGGAAGTGCTCTAAAACCCCCTCAGTTCTGTGCTAGAGGTTATGAGTGGCTAAAAGACACAAAAACCGACCAGGGGTGGCATCAGTACAACTCCCCTACCTGTCAAAGTACGGAGCAGGAAAAGCCAGAAGGGCGCCCCTGCAGACGGCTCCTAGTTCGCCCCTGCAGACAGCAGCTCAGATATGAGGGACAGGTCTGATCACCCATCTGAATGCATCCTTCTTGATCTCTTTATTAGCAAACTACAGATCTATCTCGTAGTTCATTTTACAGAGTCAATCTAGGCCTTGTTAAAGTTCACTGATACCTGATGAAGGGGGAAGTGTTTTTGGCCTCTGAAACATGTTGGCTGTTTTATGTGATCATATTTTGAATAATTAAAGCAATTTGGATTCCCATACAGTCTAATAACAGTGATGTTTCAGCTTCTTCTTTCCTTTGCTTTTCTGTGCTTAGTGATTGCTCACAATATTCCGTTCATATGTCTCCCATGTTTCCAGAATTCATCCAGCTCTGCCTCCTCTGATGAAGAGGGAAGTGTTTTTGGCCTCTGAAACATGTTGGCTGTTTTATGTGATCATATTTTGAATAATTAAAGCAATTTGGATTTTGATACAGTCTAATAACAGTGATGTTTTAGCTTCTTCTTTCCTCTGCTTATTGATTGCTCCCAATATTCCGTTCACACGTCTCCCATGTTTCCAGAATTCATCCAGCTCTGCCTCCTCTGAAGCATCTGAAACCTGCCAGTCGGTCAGCGAGTGTAGTTCTCCCACATCTGTGAGCTCCGGGTCCACCATGGGAGCGTGGGCCTCCACTGACAAGGTGAATGTTTTTTTTTTTTCAGCCATTGAAGTGTTCCTGTATTACAATATGTACAGCTGATGATGACCTGGGAACTAACAATTATTTTGTAGCATCCAAACGAATACCTTTTCATATTGTTTCTTGCACTGTTTCAATCTCAGATAATCTGTAATCGAGATAAAATTTAAATTGGAGTAATTTTACAGGTCAACTGATCTAAGAACCAACAAATCAGAATAATAAATGACCCTGTGTAAATGATACTAATATACACAGACGGGTTGTGTACAGAATTCAGGATACTTTGGTTTCCTTTCCTTTATTGAAGTTTTTATAGGTATAATGTGTTACATAGGAAAAAGAGGTGATCGGTCACTAGCTTGCTGAAAAAAAATGACATAGAAGTATGTAGAATATAGTATATTGAATATAGTAAAAGAAGATACAATAGTAGTATAAGTAAAACAAAACTGTTACTTGTTGGAATGAAAAGAAAATGACAATATTAATATGAATCATGCATGATAAGCAGATCACTGATTGATAGAGAAAAAAATGAAAGAATCTGCTAAAGATGGCTTCCAGGTGTGGATATTGTATACAGTTACATTGGCCATATGTACAGTATATGCCATACCTAACTGATGCCCCTGCAAGCTGAAAATCACTGAAGTAGACCCTATCCAGTGATCTCCAATGGCTTCCATGTCCTGGTTGCCCCACTGCATTCTGAACACAGGAGGTCAGCCACTTGGCACAGGTGCCATTAAGAGCGTGCTTTGCAAAAGTGGATCTAACCCTCCCATATACCCAGTGAAGTGAACAACCTCAGATGATACACAGAGATGAAAGAAATCTCCCTACATAAGTTTTACATGTATATCTGCTCTCTCCAGCTTTCTACACTGTTTAGAAAGTGAACATCATTTTAGAATTTTCTCTTCCTATTCCAGCACTGGGTGGGGAGTCTGGGCATACACTGTGTGACACCTGATTGGAGGAAAGGCACACCTCCTTCCACATAGGCAGATGAAGGTATAAACATGCAGAGCTGTGCTGTGAATAGACCAGCTCTCTGCTAATCTATCTCTATGCACCCACCCCAACACAAATTTCCAGCTGCTTTTATCTCCTGTGTCGGAGAACTTGTCAGAAGTTATCATGTTGAAGGAACAGAGCAGCAGAAAAACACAGGACTTAGGGCTTTGGAGGGAGATCAGTAAACACTACAGATATGTGCCCAGGCCAGATTTTATGAATGGTGTTTACATCCACTTTAAGCCACAGAGTGTCATTTCTACAATCCCCTGTGTTACATTAACTGATGTATCCAGTGCATGTGTTTTTGTAAAGATAGGCCGTTCTATACCTTATTTTATAGCACCGCTTGGCGCTGACCTGACCGGCCTCCTCTTTCTTCTCCCAGTCTCACAGCTACAGTGGGAGGGGCCGAGAAACCCCCACTGACATCAGCTAGGTGGAGAGAGGCGGCCGGTCACGTGAGCGGCGCTATGAAAAAGATATACATCGGCTTATTTTTACAAAACCAAATACACTGGGACGCCTTATTTAATATAGCACGGGATTGTAGAAAGAACACTCAGAAATTATAGCAGCAGTCGGAGCTAGCAGGGAGGGGGAGGACACCTCTCTCCTGCCAAGTGCCCCCAGAGCAAGCAGCTTGCTGTGGGGGCACCCAAGCAAGCACACTCCTGAGCCGCAGCTCTGCGTGTCCATTCACACACACACAGCCGCGACTCAGCCCAGCCCCCTCTTTCTGCTCATTGATTCACTGGCTGTGATTGACAGCAGTGGGAGCCAATCTGTCTCAGCTAATGAGCGGTGAGCGTCCAAAGAGAGCCGAGACTGTTGTGCACATCGCTGGATCATGATGGAGCTCAGGTAAGTTTTACGGGGGCCGCTGCTTATAGAAGGTTTTTTTATCTTCATGCATAGAATGCATGAAGGTAAAAAACCTTGAGCCTTTACAACCATTTTAAGCATGAGATTTTTTTCTGAGAACCGTCCATCCCAATTTAGCCTAAGTTTACAATATCAAGGGTCAGGGAACACGTGCAAACCGCTCTCGTTCCCGACCTGCAGGCAAAATGCACTTCTCTTTTGCAGATGCAAAAGTGTTCCATTGATTCCTAGTGACACCCCCAAGAATCGGAAAAAGCAGAGCTTTTCGGGTGCAAAAATACGGTGCATTTCCATGTGGACGTGTTTTTTTTTTAAAAGGACCAGGGACTCTTTCTCTGCATTTCCCACAAGTACAGAATCCCATTCAAATCCCATTTAAATCAACGGGCTGCTGTGCCGGCACAAGCGTAAGCCGCACCACCCATAAGAGTGTGAATCTAACCTAATGTGGAAATGAGGTCTCTTGTATCACCCGAGGCTAGTCACTTCACGGGGTATATGTATGGGTTTGCAACCACTTTAAACTTTCTATATATCTGCCATCTAATACTATCTGTTTATGCGCCAACATTTTATTTTTCTAATCTAATAATAAAAATGTGTTTATTTTCTGGTAATACATTGTGGGGTTTTGCAGCAGTTTTATTTTCCATTATCATGAGCTGGGCTTTATGTATACATTCGTTGTGAAGATATTTTGGATGTGGATGCTGTTGGTTCCATACATTTAAATTGTTATTGAGTTTAATGGTATTTTTTTTATCACACATCAATTTACCCTACTGTTATTTCATGTCCATTTATCATATTTTTTTATTTTTATTTTGTACAGAGCCATCATTACCTTGGGTGAAGGCAGCCATTTTGTGAGCTAATTGTGAAAATTTAGCCTAGGCCCCATAGTACATTTCAGATAAAGAGATATCTAGTTGTAGTTGGTTACATTCAACTGGACTTGTTCTGTAATGTTGAAGATATTAGAGCTTATCCAGGGCATGTCTCCAGTTCTAATTACATTAGAATAGCCTTTCTCAACATTTTCAGCATGGAGGAGCTCTTGAAATAACTTTCAGGTCTCAGGGAACCCCTATTAAAAATGACTTTTTAGTGTGATGGTCAGTGGGAAGAATGCTCCTTACACTTGTGGTCAATGGGAAGCATTACCACCCTACAGATAGCTAAAAATTCATTGGTGTCAGAGGGAACTTATCTGAGAGGCAGAAATTGCTCAATGTTCAAGGAACCCCTAGCAACCTCTGGAGGAACCCTATGGTTCCATGCAGTGCCATCTTAAGCGCCTTATAGGCCCCCGGGCAATGCAGTGCACTGGGGCCCCGAGAGAGAGAGAGAATGGCACACACAGAGGAGGATATATAGGGCAGGAAAAGGATGGCACAGTCGATGGAGAGAGAGTGAGAAAAAAGAAATCAAGCAGCTGCAGCAGTCTGCTTACCTTCCATAACGGCTGCACAGCACATGAAGGGAGGAGGTGGGTGGAGCCCATCTTCTAGGCGCGGAGAGAGGAGGACGAGCCGACAAGGAGGATCCTCCTCCGCTGTGCATGATGGGTCCTCTCAGAATGTCACTGGTTGCTAGATGCCAATCGGCTGGCCTTCCTAGCAACCAGTGTGCAGGGAGACTCAGAGCCACCGGCGGACAACGGGGGGGGTGGGGGGCCTAGACCACCAGGTAAACTAATCTGGAGACTGGCCTAGGGGGGGGGGGGACAGTGTAAATGCCACCCTGTGTGTGGGGCCCCTTGGCAAGTGGGGTCCCCGGGCAACCGCCGGGCATGCCCAATGGAAAAGACGGCCCTGGTTCCATGGAACCTTGGTTGAGTAACCCTGCATTAGAATGTTTTTTTATTTATTTTTTATTGGGTATTCATATAGCGCCCACAATTTACACAGTGCTTTACATTCACATCAGTCTCTCCCCTTAAGAAGACTACAATCTAACTAAGCTCCCTACCTTTCATGCATACACATTATAGGGCCAATATACTGTAGACAGGGGCAAAATACCCTTCCAACATGTCTTTGGAGTGTGGGAGGGAATTTGAGTACCCAGAGGAAATGTCATGCAAGCACGGAGAGGACATGCAAACTACATGCTGGTAGTGTCCTGGTTAGAATTCAAACCAAGGACTCAAGGCAGAAGTACTAACCACTAAGCCAGTCTGCTGACCACCTCAAGCCCAGTTAAATGTGACTAACCACGACTAACTATACCATGACCTGGGTAAAGAAGAACCTTCACAGGCGTTTATAGAAATGGGCCTAAGTTATGTCACTGTCGGCAGATTGTTATGATCATCCCTCAATAGGCCTCATGTACAGTATTACAAGAATAGAGTTGTGGAAGGAAGGAGTGTGTTGTCCACAGATAGGTGTCCACTTTCATACCCTAAGCTACGGTAGAACATTTAACACTGAATGTGTTCTAGAAACACCTCTATTTTTTTTTTTTTTGTGGTGCTGTCTACAAAATGGCTGCTACCCCTGGGTTTAGAGGTGGATAAATTTCAGCTTGATTTTAATCACCTTTATCATTGTATTGATTTTGCATTTTGTTCCCTGTTTTGTTTTTTTCGTTTTTTTCCTCCTCCATGTTGTCTGTCTCCAGCTGTCTAATGGGTATCATCACTATGGCGAAATGCCTATGGCAGGCCATTTCACCCATTTCCCGCTCCCAGTGTCCCGCCCCTGGACCCGATCTAATTCCGCTCATCCAGACTATCACTATTACACCATTGGTCCAGGCATGTTGCCATCATCCAAGATCCCTTCCTGGAAGGTTTGTGTTTGTGTGGTGCGGCTTTTGGCTTTGATGTCCCATCTCCTCTTTCCTGTCATCTAATCAAACCATTGTCCGGGGTTTCCTAATTTCTGTAAAGTTTTGATTTTTTTGTAAAGACTACACAACCGTACTGAACTCACCATCTCTCTAGATTGTCCAAAAATGATTATGCATTAAAATCATTTTGATCAGAATAAAAGGAAAACTGTAGAATTATAAAATTATAAGTATTTTAAAAAATACTACTTACACTGTGTTGTCTCTCTCAGCTTTATTTATCTTCTAGTGTAGTTCCATGTAATGCTATTTTTTGGTACAGATTTCAAGAAGAATTCTCACTTAATTTTTTCATTGTTCTGTCCCCCAGGGTTCAAAGTAATGATCGACCGACACCGATATTTTGGTCATAGAATATTGGTATCGGCCGATATTGGCCGATATTTTCGGACATTAAAATTTATTTTCTTTTTTATTGCCTACAGGTACTGTGGTGGAGGAATCTGGGGGTCTAAAAGACCCCAAACCCCTCCTCTGCACTTAAAAGCATTCAAAACGCCAAGTTTGGCTGTTTTGAATGCTGTAAGGTTTTTTAATTCCGTGCCGCCAGTACTTGGAAGTGATGTCATGTCATGACCTCACTTCCGGGTACTCTGCGCAGAATTAAAAAAAATGGAGACCCAGTCAGACGGCGGTGGTGCAGGAAGGATGCCCGAGTCTCCTGGTGAGACGTGAGACCCGGGGCGAGCTGTGGAAGGCGGCAGGAGGGGGGCGTCCCCTCCCGCTCCTTTATAATGACAGCCAATCGGCTTCTCAGCCGCATCGGTTGTCATTACAAGTCAGCCGACCGTCGGCTATGGATGCCGGTACCGGAGTGATGATGCCTCTAGCTGCAGGCATCACCCCGGTACATGCACTTTCCCTAAATATCGGCAATATCGGTAAATCCAAAGGCCGATTCCGAAATATATCGGGGAAAGTGCATATCGGCTCCCGATATATCGGTCGATCCCTAGTTCAAAGTACATGGAATACATAGTCCATTGTTCCTTCATGCTTTGTAGGCCTAGCTAAAAGGTTGGACGAGATGCTCAACAACGTAGATAGCAAGCTTCTTGTTAACTGACGCTTGTCTCCACTCCAAGAACTTGCCTTAGACCAGTGGTGGCAATTGGGTGGGTGTGTTGGATGGCCTTTGGGAAGTCTACTCTCCTAGCTAGGCTTACAAAGCACGTAGGAACATGGAACTAAGTACTACATGTACTTTGTCCCCTGGAGCACAGAATGCTTAAAGTAAAATTAAACCTACAATTTTTGATTTTTTTTTGTAATCACTTCTGGACTGGAAGGATTTGCCCTCTTAATGACCAGGCCATTTTTTGCCATTCGGCACTGCGTTATTTTAACGGAAAATTGCACGGTCGTGCGACGCTGTACCCAAATAAAATTGATGTCCTTTTTTTTCCCAAAAATAAAGCTTACTTTAGGTGGTAATTGATCACCTCTGCGATTTTTAGCGCTATAAACAAAAATAGAGCGACAATTCTGAAAAAAAAAAAAAAACTATTTTTCATATTTTGCTATATAACATTACCAAAAAAACATTTTAGGCCAATTTGTTTTCTGCTACATATTTTTGGTAAAAGAAATCGCTATAAGCTTATTTTGATTGGTTTGTGCAAAAGTTATTGCGTCTACGAACTATGGGAAAAATTTATATAATTTTTTTTTTTTTTTTCTAGTCATGGCGGCGATCTGCAATTTTTAACGGGACTGCGACATTGCTGTGGACAGATCGGACCCCTAACTTACATTTTTGACACTTTTGGGGGGACCAGTGACGTTACTACAGTAATCAATGCTAAAAATATGCACTGTTACTGTAATGATGCCATTGGCAGGGAAGGGTTAACCCAGTGGCGATCAAAGGGTTAAATTTGTACCTAGGGGAGTGATTCTAACTGTGTGGGGGCTGGGCTTGTGAAATGATCATAGAGACATGTGATCCTACATAGAAGGATCACAGGAGCTCTGTGATCATTCCAGAGAGAAGAACGGTCAGCTGTGTTTACAACAGCCGACCGTTCTTCTCTCTCAGCGGGGAACAATCTCGGGTGTCAGGCGGCAATCAGAGCCGCCTGCCCCGTTCATCGGAGTCCCCGCTGCTGAGTTGGGGGCGGGAGCGTGCCGCCGGCGGTGCGTGCTCGCCGCCTAGCTGCAGGCGTGCGACCGACATATACCTACGGCGGTTCGTGCAGGAGGGCCAGCCTGCCGCAGTTGCTTACCTGCTCTGTGCAGCTGGTTTTGCACAGAGCAGCCCATATCCTCCTCTTATTGGATCCCCTGCCTGGCACTCTGGGCTCCTTCCCCCTGCTGAGTGACCCCATAACAAGCCGCTTTTAAGCTAATGCGTGGATACCATCAAGAACATTCTCCATAGGGATAAATAACACTTAAAGGCAATAAAAGGCAAACTGTACACTAGACATATGTGTATCTCAACCTGAAAACTCTAGTAGAGTATTATACTACATTAACCATTGATTAATGCAGAAGGTTTAGAGTTTTAATGATACTTGTTTTGGGGGGATTTACAGACAGTGCAGAAAAGGATGGAAAATGCATAAAAGAAACACATGACCGTTCACGGGGCACACATATAGTAAACACACACAAAGTGGAAACATAAATGGGCTGTAAACTAATTATTCAGTTATGGTGAGGTTAGTAGGCATTGTGGAGTCCCATACATTTCACTGTCTGCCAATTGTATTTTCTTGCTTAAAATTCAGTTCTGTAATCGGTTTCTTCCTTTATTGTAAGTTGGCAGTTATTTTCCTTGGATTGGATTTTGACACCCTATGTTAGTGATGGCGAACCTTGGCACCCCAGATTTTTTGGAGCTACACCTCCCATGATGCTCAACTACAATGCAGAGTGCATGAGCATCATGGGAAATGTAGTTCTAAAAAAATCTATGGTGCCAAGGTTTGCCGTCATTGCCCTATGTTTTATTTTGATGGAAACTTTTGGTCATATAACTGTTTATACATCTATAGGTCCTAGTTAGAAAATTAAAATAATTATATTTGATTGTACTGTTTTCTGTATTTGGCCTATCATTTTCCTCTGGATTTTCTCCTGTTACTGTACCATGTGTCTGCTGTAACCAATCACAGCAGGTCACATTACAGTTGTAAACAATGGTTGACTTCCTTTCAAGCCATCCTTAGTGTTGCTAACTGTGATTGGTCACAGGGATCAGATTGTATAGACTGGGCCAATCACAGCCCATCTGCGCCATGTGATCAATTGTGGCCAATTGCAGCTAATCACAACAAAAACTGAAATAACCGATTTTACTCAATGCCATAAACAAATGTGTAAAAATAAATGACTGATCACTTCCCTAGGGTGGCACAATGTCACTATGGTACCATGATATTGCTCTGGTAAAAAAAAAACTTAAAAAAAATATAATAAAAGCAAAAATATAATTTAAAAAATTGTCATTGTTTCTGATGTTAATGCTTAAAATTCTCAATAAAAAATGATTGAAAAGAAAAAAAAAAAAGAAAAAAAAAATGGAAAAAATATATTTATTTTTTTTCCGTACTTTCACCAGTCATTGTCTCTAATCACTGTCACGCCCGTTTTTATATGATGACGCTGTACTGCACTGGTGACAATATGTAAAAAAAATAAATAAATTTTTCAAAATATTATAACAAAAAATAAAAACTTCAAAGAACTTGCCATGCCTTTTACTAAATACCTTGGACTGTCTACATTCCAAAAAGGGGTCATTTGGGGGATATTTGTACTGTCCTGGCATTTTTGGGCCTCAAGAAATGACAGTACATCAGGAATGATCAATTTTCAGACATATATCAGTTTGTGGACTCTATAATACTTTATTACAGACTAAATAATATACACGGATTTGGGTTATTTTTACCAAAGTAATGTAGCAGAATACGTTTTGGCCTAAATTCATGAAGAAAGACCATTCATTTGCAAAATATTACAACAGCAAAAACAAACAACGTTGTTTTTTTATTTTTTTTTTATTTTTTCGTCTATTTAGCAAAAAATAAAAAAAACATTGGTGATTAAATACCACCAAAAGAAAGCTCTATTTGTGTGAATAAAAATGTAGTCTGGGTACAGTGTTGCATGACCACGCATTTGTCATTTAAAGTGCGACAGATTTATATATCAGTCACATGACCCTCAACTCAAACCATGAAATTCATACACATCACAGCCTAGATCTTGGTCAAACTTCTAAGTAAACAGTTACATGATCAAAGGTCCTTTTAACTGAAGAGACTCTTCAACTAAGTAATCATTTTAAATCTAAAGTTTCCAACTTTAAACTTCTGTTGTTCTCATTCTGTAGCACTGCTCAATATGTGTCTGACTTCTAACTCCACAGTAGTCCTTTCATGGGTCCATGTTGTCTTCAAGATCATGCTGTCTTTTTTGACGGCCCCTTCAATTATTACTTTTCCTTTGTACTTATAGCAGGGCTGGATTTACATAATTGGTTACCAAGACTCCAGGATTTGCTGGTCACCTTGGGCTTCATTCACACAAATAAAAGAATGTTAAATAAATGAGCAGTTGATGTTCTCAGTACTCATTACAAGTTTTAACTGCCTCCAATTATCAAAATAAAATATTTCCGGCAGTAATGTTCCTTCAAGTCCTACCATCTGGTAGGGACAGAAAACGTATACAGTTTCCTAGTTTGACGTTTTAGGTGTACTTATTTCATTCTGGTGATGTTGTAGTTGTACTTGTGAATTTAATTCAAGGACTAGCATTTAAACCAGTGGTTATAACTGGATATTATGCTTTATGGCCTTAAAGTTTGTAGACTTCTGACCATTATATCTAGATCAGCTTGTTAGACATCCCACTCCAAAACCATAAGGATTAATATGGAGTTGCCAACTAGGGATCGACCGATTATCGGCAAAGCCAATATATCGGGGGCCGATATGCACTTTCTCCGATATATCGGAATTGGCCCCGGAGGATACTGATATTGCTGATATTTCGGGAAAGTACTTGTACCAGAGTGATGCCTGCAGCTAGAGGCATCACCCCGGTACCGGCGTCCATAGCCGATGGTCGGCTGTCTTGTAATGACAACCGATGTGGCTGAGAAGCCGCTCAGCTGTCATTACAAGGAGCGGGAGGGGATGTCCCCCCCCCCCTCCCGCCGCCTTCCGTGGCCCGCCCGGGTCTCCCGTTCCACCAGGAGACCCGGGCAACCAGCCTGCACGGCACCGAAGACCCTATCAAAGCCGCATTCAGCTCTGATCGTGTCTCCATGTAAAAACCCGGAAATGATGTCATGACATCACTTCCGGGTACTTGGCACCAAATTAAAAAAAATTACAGCATTAAAAACAGCCAAACTTGGCGTTTTGAATGCTTTCAAGTGCAGAGGAGGGGTTTGGGGTATTTTAGACCCCCAGATCCCTCCACCAGAGTACCTTTTAAGAAAATAAAATAAAACATTTTTTAATGTACGAAAATATCGGCCAATATCGGCCGATAACGATATGTGATGACTGATGACTAAAATATCGGTATCCGCAATAAAAAAACTATATTGGTCGATCACTATTACCAACCTCCCCTCCCTTCCCCACTTGCAGCTTTAACCACATCAGCTCTTATGGGATAGCTTTTTACAGTATTTTGGGAGTTTTCTGTGGGAATTTGCCCATTTACCTAAAAGAGCATTTGTAAGGTTACTGATATTTGATGAGAACACCAAGCTCATAATTGGCATTCTAACCCCAAAGGCGTTCAGTGGGGTTGAGACCAGGGCTCTGTGCATATCTTTTTGTTTTGGATCCTTCTTACTACATTGGGAGTTTTACTATTCTAATACTAGGAGAGGAATTGGTTGCAATACTATACAGAGACTTAAATAGAGCCAATCGAGTCTATTGTGCCAGTGGCCTCTTAGGTGTAGGGATGCTACAAGTTAAAGATGCTCTGTACTACAGAGGCTGTGCCCAAAAGAGGCACACAAAGGTCAAAAAACTAGAGCTAGTATAGCTTTTCCCTATTACCGACCTGCCTTGCCTCACATTGTATCTCTATGGAGGGATGAAGGCTTAGGGGCAGGGCTGTGCAAATCCAGATCCACAAACACAGATCCACAGAATGAATGAAGCAGAAGCAAAAGACTCCTTGCACTGTAGACCCCCAGATACAGCTTCCACTCCTGCAAGGGGAATTGTGAGCAGTACAGTAGTGACATGCCCACATCTAAGTCCAAATCTGTTAAGTCTAGCAGTCAGAAGACGCAGTGCAGTGCCTTAGATTTTCTCTCTTTAGAAATTTCCCTTTGTAATCTGAATCCTTTTACTTTAGATCTACAGCTTTGAGGTTCAGGGCACAGGAGTGCCTAGGCACAGGAAGTGCACTGCTATTTTCAGGAAGCATTCAAGAAGAAATGTACATTATTTAGGGCAGTGTTTCTAAACCTGTTTTCAGTTAAGGCCCCTTTTAAAATTATGGACAAGTCTCAAGGCACCCAGTTCTAAAATGTAAAAAACCTTTTCATAATGCAGCAGCATCAATACGTAGGACACCCAACGTTAGAGGTGATGTATTCTTTCAAATCAAATACATTTTTGCACACTAGTACCGACTAGTATTCCAGTGTTTCTCCTCTCCCTCAGTTTCTCTCTCGCACTCAGCTAATGTGACCCCAGTGTTGATGGAGAGGGGCAGGGGAGGGTCAAACAAGGATACTGTGCAGGCGATCAACACCCTTCTCAACACTGATGACATCACTGGTTGTTGGGATGCCGGTGGCTGGAAGGTTGAAATGGTGCTCAATAAAAACCTGTGGCTTTGTGTAACTAAAAGGCAGGCTTGATGCACCTGCTGGCTTGTGTACAATTTTTGGGTAATTTTGGGTAATTTTAGGCTTTTTACCAAGGCTCCCTGGTTGAAAAAGGCTGATTTAGGGTACTAGTAGAGAACAAATATGTCTAGAGTGGAAATCTTCACTATTTTACTTCTAGCGCACTTATACACCTTTACATCCAGTTACCAGCAAGTAAGCGAGTTTTATAAGGGCCTTTTTATAGACTTGTAGAAATTGTCTGCTAGCAGTTAAGAGCCCAGCTGCATGTGGTCTACCAATGCCAGGTAAAGATTTTTTTTTTCAGGAAGGAGAAAGAACAGATTTTGTTAGCTGGAAGCAGTATTATTTGTTATCTCACTAAGTCAAGTGCCATGCATTAAAGCAGAGGATTTATCTCTGCTGGCTAAATAAGAGCCTGACATAATGAAAAATCCAGCCCTGATATTTGTCATTGTTCTCATTTCTCTGTGTACTTGCTTTGGGGGACAGTAATCTTTCCTTAAAAAGAGTCATGTTGGTGACATCCATATACAGCCTCTAACCTTTCATTCAGGACTGGGCTAAGCCAGGTCCATACGACCAGCCTGTGATGAACACTCTTCAGAGACGCAAACGTGAAGTCGACCTTTCTTCAGGAGCCCAGTTCATGCATCCCGGACTAATTAATGAGGCTCATTCACCCCGCAGTGCAAGAATGCCCATGGCATCAAGGGTAAAGTTTAATTTGACCAAAAAGCATGTCTCTAACCCTTTGTTCTCAGATTCTCTTCTTTCTCTAGCTGCTAACACCAATCTTCAGGAAACCATGCTTTATTTTACAGCTTAATTAGAAACTCTTTCTGCACTATAGTACGCCTAACCATAGAAATTACCATGACAGGGCTCTTTTAACATCTCGTTATCTTCTCTTTATGCTTTTTAACTGTTAACTTTGAGTTTGCCAGAATGGATATTTGGTTTGTCTAGAGCAGAGGTGCCCCGCCATTTTTTTTTTTTTACAGCAAGGCAACAATTGCCAAAATTGTAGGCTGATAACCCTACAATTTTGGCACAGTAAATGAGCAAAAGATGGGCCTATCCCAGTTATGACCCCAAACTGCAGTTTTGCAAACTAGCAAAATACTTTGGGACAACCACCCTCCATCATATGGCTCTGACCATAAATGGGATAGATCTGTCATTTTGGCTTGACTGTGGATCCCCCAATTGCAAATGCAGCTCTGGGTTCAGTTGCAAATGCATGGAGGCACATACATTATTCTTTCAGTAGTTCCAAATTTCCAATTGCCCTGCAAGGACTCCAAGGAGTTTTGTTTTAGCAGAACAAATAATATATCTGATTGGATCATAATCTACAGATCTGGCACCTCTGGTCTGGAGACAACCTGCGGGCCTCTAGCAAAGAGTTAGAGGTGTCAGCATTGCTCAGGGTCTCCAGAGGTTGAGTTGAAGCATGATTGAGCAGACATTCCAGGACTTTAAGAGTTGGAGGTCTGCGGGTTGTCCATATCTGTTTACCACAATAGACTCGATCACAACATTTGCTTTCTTAGGAATTTTTCATTTATTCTTTTTTTTGTGTCCCCCCCACCAGCAAGGGGAAGAAGCAGAAAACTGTGACGATCTGGCTTTAGCCCTGAGCAGAGGACTGCAGCTTGATACACAGAGGAGCAGTCGAGATTCCCTGCAGTGCTCCAGTGGATACAGCACACAAACCACCACCCCATGCTGTTCAGAGGACACCATCCCATCACAAGGTGAGGAACACAATAGGCCTTATTCTAAAACATCACAGATGAAAACTGTTACACACAGCCTCGAATTAGCATCAAAGGTACTGTGAGTTGTTATATTAACCACTTTACCACCGGAGGATTTTGCTGTCTTACGTCCAGGTCACTTTTTGCGATTCGGCACTGTGCAACTTTAACTGACAATTGCGCGGTCGTGCGACGCCGTACCCAAACGAAATTTACGTCCTTTTTTTTCCACAAACAGAGTTTTCTTTTGGTGGTATTTGATCAACTGTGCGATTTTTACTTTTTGCGCTATAAACAAAAAAGTGCGTAAATTTTGAAAACATAACAATATTTTTCACACATATGAAATTCCCCCCAAAAAAAAGGAAAAATCTAAATTTTTAAAAATTTTTGGCCAATTTGTTTTCTGCTACATATGTTTGGTAAAAAAAAAATCACAATAAGCGTATTTTGATTGGTTTGCGCAAAAGTTATTGCGTTTACTAACTAAGGGAAAGATTTGTCATTTTTGCTGTTTTTTTTTTAATGAGTAATGGCGGCGATCTGCGATTTTTTTTTTTTTTTTTTTTTTGCGGGACTGCGACATTGCGGCGGACAGATCGGACCCTTGACTGACATTTTTGACACTTTTGGGGGTACCAGTGACATTACTACAGTAATTAGTGCTATAAATATGCACTGTTACTGTAAAAATGACACTGGTAGGGAAGGGGTTAATTTTATTGGAGAGGGAGGGGTTAATGTATACTTGGTGCTTACTAACGTGTGTGGGGGGAGGTCACTGAGTGACACAGGGACAGATCGCATGTTCAGCTATGCTGAACCCTGCAATCTGTCACTTAGGAGATCCGCCCGCTTCGTTTACACAAGCGGGCGGATCTCCAAACTCGATTCCCCGACGATCGGGGAAGAGCAGCGGAGATCGCTGGCCCAACTCCTGCTGTGACTGAAAACAGCGGGAGCGAGCCTCCGGCGGCGCGTGAGCGCCGCCCACAAGGGGAGGAGTCCAGCGACGTTGGTCTACGTCGCTGGATGGGAACGAGCCACTGTGCCGCAGTAGAGGCAGAGTGAGTGGTCGTAAAGTGGTTAAAGAGATCCAGTCATAACCAGACTTATGCAAAAATCTGAATATTCAGTGTTGCATTGGTAGAATTTTGAAGGCTTAATGATGGTGGAGGAGAGCAGTGATGACTGGGCCTCATTAAGCAATTTCCTAGCAATAACCTGGGAGTATTTCAGTCAGGCTTCATAAGGTATGTAAATAGCCAACACCTGTTGCAAGTGCCTTATTCAACTTTAGTCAGAGCTGCACAGTTTGTTTTTTTATCTACAGACACCCCTTACCAGAGGCGTGACTAGAACCTTCAGGTGGCTGGTGCAAGAAACCATGAAGGGACCCCCCCCCCTCCTCCATCCAAGCTCCGGGCTTCCAGTTCTGGGATGGCATCCATGGACATCCTCCCAGAATCCTGCCTCCCACATTGATCAGTGCTAAAAATATGCATGGTCACTGTACTAATGACACCAGGGAGGGGTTAAACATCTAGGATGTTTAAAGGCTTTAATTTGTGCCTAATCAGTCTTTGTGTACTATGTGTGCTGCTTTTTACTAGGAGAAGTGATGGATTTTTTTCCCTGCTTTGCAGGACTCCATCACTCAATCAACTTTTCCCCTTTCAGAACGGAGCTCTGCCTTGTTTACATAGGCAGAGCTCCGTTCTGTGTGGCTCCTCGCCGATCAGTGGGTGTCAGCAGACATCTATTGGCTGGCATGCCGTGTGCTAAATCACAGCACTTCCACAGCAAGTGCCCCCTACCTGAAAGTGCAGGGTGATCCAGCGCAGGAGAGCCGCTCTGCCACCATATAACTAAGTTATGTGGTCGGCAAGTAGATAATGTGTCCATATGTATGGTTTATCAGTTTTAAGGAAGAACTATCTTAGTTTCTTTTGTTAATAGCAGTCTTTTCTTTTTTATGCCTGTGTGGAAGAATGAAATGGAAACCCTACTTGCATGTTATGGTGAAAAATAACTCTGCAATACAGTATTTATCCCGGCCACATTAATAAAACCCCAAAGTCTTCTACAGGAAATTCACTTAACACTCATACCTCCCTTTTGTTTCTAGTTTCAGATTATGATTACTTCTCGGTGAGTGGAGATCAGGAGCAAGAGCAACAGGATTTCGACAAGTCCTCCACCATCCCGAGAAACAGCGACATCAGTCAGTCATATCGCAGGATGTTTCAATCCAAGCGCCCTGCGTCCACGGCAGGATTGCCAGCCAACTTTGCGCCTGTTATAGTCACTCCTGGTGTGGCCACCATCCGGAGGACACCGTCTACCAAGCCGTCAGTGAGACGCGGAACCATCGGAGGAGGTCCCATTCCAATAAAGACACCAGTTATCCCGGTCAAAACCCCAACTGTCCCAGACATTCCAGGTGGTCTTCCCAGCAACACTAGTGAAGAGTCACCCGAACAGAGCCCCGACTCTCCATCCATCACAGAAGGAGCCGTGCTGGGCGGTGACATACCTGCATCCTTATGGAGTGGACAAGCTTCTGTAAACCCCCCTGTCCCGGGAACCCCTGGTGTCATTGCTGAAGAGCAAAGGCCAGGTCGGTCAGAATATGAAGAGGAAGAAGATGAACAGGATGGTCCTGTCATTCCTGAACCCACAGGCCAACCAGACCCCGAGACAGCAGATACTGCTCTGATAGATGCACCGCAGGGAGAAGATATGCTCAACGCAATTCGCCGTGGGGTCAAACTGAAGAAGACCACCACAAATGATCGCTCGGCTCCTCGAATTTCCTAGAGAAATAAAAAAACAGGGAGTGTCTTCCGAGCCGGGTACAAGGAACTGCACCCTGACACTTGTCTTTAATCCATTCCAATCTATGATCGGAGGATTTTGTAGGAGCATACAGAGGGTTGACAAACTCTTCAAAAAACAAATACTACAATAGTTCCAAAAACAGCAGCGTAGAAAAGACAACCTTAGAATCTGTTGGTGTTCCAATTGTAAATAGTGATTTTACTTCTGCACATAGTTAATCCCTTTTATGTTTTTTTCCTGCTTTTCATTTCACAGATTCATTTTTATTTCCATAAAGTGCCAAAACCCATATTTTAGTTTCAAAGAAACCCTTGTAAATTTTAAAAGCTTTGGACCGGACAAAAAAAAAAAAGCAAGAATAAGAAAGTGTTCCTACAAAGGATGAAGGACTGGGGGTTGTATTGCCCCTCCTCTTGCATTCTGTTTTGGACTTGTACAGATGGACAGCGGATAACCCGTCTGCTTGGCAAGGGGCGGGTGCAGTTCAATGGATAGCCATGGGGCTACTTAATATGAGGTGTAGACCACCTTCGCGTCAGAGCAACCTAACTTTTCCTATACAAACACTACGGCTAATGTTTTTTTTTTTTATTATTTTAAATTCTTTGTTGTTTTTTTTTGTTTTTTTTAATGCTGATATTATAAATTATTAACAATTATGAGCAATATAAAAATTGAAAAAAAAAAAAGTTTTAGCATGTAATGGGGGATTTAGTGATGAAGACCATTGTTCACCATGCTGTCACTCACACTGTAATCTAGACATTACCGCTTGCATCTACCATGGTGATACAGTCCAAATAAGCCATACAGTAATACAGTGTTCCCAATTTTTTAAAATGCTATTAAATCTCATCCTTTCAGGAGTAGTTTGTCAATCCCAGCATGCCACTTTTGGCACTTTTCCACTGCAAGTACCGGCTCGGCTCTACTTGGCCCGGTTTGGTTTTCCACTGCATGGTACCGCATGGTACGGTGTTGGAACGGTTCGGTATGGTTTGGTATGGTTTGCTTTTCCACTAAAGTAGTACTAAAGTAAGTGGGTGGGATAACAACGATTCTCTGACCAATCAGTGGCTAGTAGTGACAAACAGCTGCATGCAAAGGATTGTGGGATATGGTACCGGTATGGTACCTCTTGGAACCACAATCGAGGTGGTACTGTTTTAGAGAGCCGTACCGTTCGGTTCCATGTAGTGGAAAAGCGCCGCCGTACCGAACCGTTCCTACACCGTACCATGAGGTACCAGCAGTGGAAAAGCACAAAAGCGAGCCGAACCGTTCGGTTCCATGCAGTGGAAAAGCGCCATTTAATTACTTAGTGTATTGCAGTGTAGCCAGGGTTAAAGTGTAACATGGTCTACCAACAGTAAAGACAGCAATTTTGTGTGGTGACCATTTTGTCTCGGAACAAATACAATTATGAATCAGTTTTTGCAGTCTTACCTCTGTATAGTCTATAGGCGAGGCTTTCTCAACCAGAATTCAATGAGCAATATTTGCCTCTTTGATAAGTTCCCAATGACACCATTGACTTTTTATGTATCTTTAGGTGGGCATTCTTCCCACTGACCATCACACTAATGTATCATGAGATATGGTCATTTTGTGCATGGGTTCCCTGAGCCTAAAAAGTTTTTTCAAGGGTTCCTGTGTTGAAAAGGTTGAGAAAGGCTGCTGTAGACTGTCCTCTGTAGACAAAATCAGTGACATCACATCTAACTTCTATCATAGTACTTAAAGAGGAACTGAACTTTGGAAACTGTGCCCAAAAAAAAAAGGCAAGTAGAGGACAAATGACCAGTATTTCCTTTGGTCTCCCTGCATCAGACTGTTTCCCTTATTGACTTAGTATGCCTTGTTCTGCACTGTGTTTTGTGTGGGCGTTGCTACCTTGGCAAAGACAGGGCTTTTCTTCCTCATTGAGATTACCAAACCTCACCCCAGATCTCCTGAGACTAGCAGTTAGAGGCAGCAGTGCCTTAGATCTCACACTGCAGATATGCAGCTACAGGAGTGCCTAGGCACACTTACAGGAAGTGCACTACTATTTTTGAGGAGGAATGCAAGACCAGAGAGACATTTATCAGGGTACTGCTTAGGTACAATAAGAGTCGGTTCACACTAAGGCGACACGACTCCTTACTACTTCGGGGGCGACTTGTGCATTACCATGCACCACGACTTCGGAGCGACTTGCAGGGACTTCACATAATGGAAGTCTATGCAAGTCGCTCCGAGGTCGCCCCGAAGTAGTACAGGACCGTTTTTCTAAGTCGGAGCGACTTGTGTCGCTCCTATTAGAACAGGTCCTGTAGCGGTCAATGGACCGCGAGGGAGCGCGACTTGTCAGGCTGACAAGTCACGCTAGTGTGGACCGGCTCTAAACGTTTCTAGATGTCCTCTATAACAACTCGGATCTTAGCTTTTTCAGTTCAGCTCCAATTTAATAGGCTGAAATTCCATATTCTCAATATTTTTGACCCAACATAGCTACACCACTGCTCACATCGATAGCACACTTTAGGTCTCTGCCCCTATTAAAAGGGATTGATTTTTATTTCAATGGTAAATCCTCAAACCACTCTTGTGTTTGTGCTTCTCTCTCTTCTGTGTGCTCACATTACTTCACTAATTAAATAAAGGGATAGTTATAACAAAGGTAATTATAATTCATTAAAAGGCTAAGGCAATTATATAATTATATTTATGGTAGCAGGGAGTATATTAAAAAAATTTTACATATGCACCACAGGACCTAGCTGGCTGGGTCTCATTTGAACCCCCCTAAACACGTTAATGTAGACGTTCGCTGCACTGTTAAAATTAACATAGAGGTAAGTCATTTTAAAACCACCCTTTGTTTATTTTTTGGCAAGTTAGAAACATGTAGCACAGAATTTTTTGCATATGCTGATAGAAGGAACGTCCGTGCTGGCTTTTAAAAACTAGAGTGAAGAAAACGGATCAAGCAGGCCAAGATGAAACCCGATTGGGAGGTAGGACTGCACAACTTCATCCCAGTCTAGTTTTTAAGGGACAAAATTACATTTTATGAAGTCTGTTCTCACGAATGACCTTTTTTTTTTTTTTGTATTCTATGTATTTTAGGATTGTTTATAGATGGAAAAGAAAACTGTATAGATTTTGTTTTTTTTTCATTCTTTTAAAATAGACGTGAATAATTAACACTGTCTTTTGCTGTGATACCCACTTTTAGAGGTCATAGGAAATCTGCAGAAATGGCTATTTGGAAATTCAAACTCTTATTTCCCAGGTCAGATTTATTATCACATAAGTATTGGTATTATAGAAATTGCATGCTCAAGTGTCTGAAGGAAGCAACATCTTAATTTCTCTGTGGAGACTGAAAGGGAGAATCTCATTCACACACTGAGGCCTACATTTATGTGGTTAAACTGAGTGCTTTTGTATTCGTAATTCGGTTAGGCATAACAATTAAAAAAAACTGTATAGAAAAATAAAAATATAAAATAAAATTAATACTGTAAGGGAAAATAAGTATTATAAATCCGGGTGTACTTAAAGCTATCTACAGAGGTAGTACCCAGCATCAAAGGTGTGAGGTGACTCAAGATGGCATTCTTGTACTTGAATATTTGCGGAAGAAGTGCCAAGCATAAATGGTATATTTTTACAAGAATATTTCTGATTTTATTAAAAAAATAAGCAGAAGAAAATATTTCAATCATTTTTTTTTTTTTTTTATAGTAAAGGAATTTTTTGTCTATTGTGCACTTGGCATGTACAGTAAGCAGGGCTGGTTCGTGGGACCAAGGGCAGAAATGGAATATTAGGCCTACACGGGCCTGAGGAATAGGGCCAGACATTCTCAACCGAGATTTCAATGGAACCTTAGGGTTCCTCCAGAGGTTACTAGGTATTCCTTGAGCTGTGGCTGATTTTGGATTAACCTATCAGTAGGTGATGAGTACAAGTCGGCTACTCAGTACGTTACGAAAACCCAAATCTTTATTTGATACAATTACAGTGGATACAGCCAACATGTTTTGGCCATGATGGCCTTAATCCTATAATTGATAGCTATATCCACTGTAAATTTATCATGTAGCAAATAAAGATTTGTAATTCAGAACGTACCGAGTAGCTGGCTTGTACTCATCATGGACTTGTGTTTTGGGGGTGAATATCCCAGCCCAGTGCACTGGTTTTCAGCATCACAAAGTTAACAAAGCAGTAGAGCTTGGGTCCTGTTTATGTTTATACTTTTATCAGATTGTACCTGCCTAGCTCCAGGGCAGTGCCACTTGGCAGAGCCATCAGCATGACACCAATGGCCTTTTTTAACTGTCTATATAAGTGGCATTCTGACCATCACTGTAAGAGACCTTGTTCTTACCGACCACCACTGTAAAGGGAATTTTTCCCACTGACTCAAAAAAAATGGGGCTTAGAAGGGGATCCTTAAAACATAAAAAATATTTTAAGGGTTCCTTTGTGGAAAAAGCTAGAACAATGCTGGGTTATGTTATAAATTAAGGAAATTACATTACTTTAACCTCAAGGCAGCTGTGCCATAAGAATAATTTGAGGGTAACATTACAAACACAATTTTTTGTCTCCGAAAATAATCAATTTCTCTAAAAAAAAAAAAAAAAAGTGCAAATGTTAGGGAAAGACGATAGGTATGTATCATTGTCCACCAAAGATGCACCAAATGGCTACAGCCATTTTGTAGGCTTTACCAATGAATACAGTCATTAGCTCTTTATACCAACATTTAGAATAACCGAAGAGCTTGTGAACACAAATATGTACATTATTAAACCTCATTTCCACAGTTTACCAGTTAAGATAATTGGCTTGTAAAATAATGCGCAAAGCCTTTAAATACTATAATTAGAGTTTGTAAACCAGTGGCAAAAGCCACCAATATTTTTCTGAAAGACATAATGGGCAGCCATTCATTGGCCATGCCAATGGAAGCTGCCATTTTGGAACCTTTGGGTGTCGGAGATGAATAGAGCGTTTCTTGAAACTAGTCAGTGGGCTGACAAGGAGTTACCTAGTTAGCATGATACAAATAATCTGTTCTTTGAGTTCAATTAAATTACAACCTAAAAAATTATACTTCCATCAATAGAACCCTAAACCCGCAGAATAGCAAAAATGCTTATATAGCATGATCCAGTTTACTCTAATGCAAATCTTGATCCTCTAAAAGGCAATCAGATACTCCCTGGTCTGGATCAACAATCTACAGTGTTAGTTCTACAAATATAGCCAGATATATTTTGTGCAATATAATAAGCTACTGATATAGCCAATTATATTGCACCATAAAAAATGGCTCTGGATAACTGTAATATGATATACTGTTTATTCTAGCTGATTCAAAATGGCTTCCTGCTTTTTGTTTAACACTGATTGGAAAAAACATTTTTTGCCAGTTCCTGCTTTGTAATATAACTAAATTGCCCTTTGTTCACCGTGTCAATCGTCATTTTATTAGTCACATAAAGGAAGCATTGACAATGCATTATATTCCATCCATAGTGCACAGTAACCACTCCACAATCATTTTGTAAAAAGAAACAAATCTCCCACACACAGAATGCTCTTTTATAGAGAAGGCATGTTCATACAAATACATATTTTTTCTAGAGCAATATCATTTGTTTAACCTATTAAAGTATATAAATATATTTAATGTCACCATCTACGCTCATTGGACAACAATGATTTTTGTGGCTTAGCTGAAATGCAAAGTGAGTTGTCCAGCCACCGAATTTGTTTGATGCCAAAATATCCATACTGTAAAGGTGCTAGTCTCAGAGAAACGATGTCTGCAAATTTCTTGTTGGCTGTTGTTAATGGCGTAAAGTAGTATGTGAAGTTGTCGTGTTAATATATGAAGATGTACACCGCTGTGACTCCTTTCAAGATGTTATGTTACAGTATGACATTAATATTAAAGGGCATGGTTCAAAAGTATGTCATTATTTTTGCCTCCTTTCCGTGTCAATATGGTAAGTTCGGCTACGGTTAGTTGGGGCAGTGACCACACAAGGGGAGAAAAAAAGGTATTGGAAAGCCAACTTTTTTAAATACAAAGAATTGCGTTGGCACTGTCCGCAAGCTAGGCCTTTGGAAGATTTTTCTTTGAAATGTACCCCTTACCTGTACACAGTGGGGGCAGCCATGTTTTAAAGTGAACCAGAAACTTGTAGCAACACCAGAGCCATCTTGTTTTGCTGAACATAAGCAAAACCTAATGAGTGAATAGCAATGAAGTCTTCATTTCCCTATCTCTAATCACCAGGAGTATTTTGTTGTGTGAATAGGGTTTGAACCCATCTGCTAACCAGGAGTATATAACTACACTAAACTTTTACCTATCTTTAAAGTGAAGCAATTTGTTTTCCAAGCACGTAAACATAATGTACAGTAAGCATAATCTGTTCTATTGGATGTTTCAAACTCACTCTTTTTACTGATATGCAAATTTAGACTATTTTATCAATAGTCATGAGCTAGGAGCTAGGAAATGTACATATTTGCCAGCACACCACGGATCCTCAATTAAGTTAAAATATTTTTTGAAGAATGATCACATCACAGAAGACATAGGTTTCGGAGCCGCGTAGGGACCGCATGCCTAACGAAGGGGTCCTGCGTGGCTCCAAAACGTTGCACTGTGTCTTCTGTGTTGTGATCATTCTTCAATAAAGAATTGGATGTAATTGACCATCTGTGGTGAGCTTTTAAATATGTACATTTGATCTGTGATGTTTCCAGTTCCAGCTGGTTCTTGCTACAGCACCCGCTACTCCTAAAGCCTTATCCCAAAAAGTGTGCAATAGCCATATCGATACTACTAGTCATAAGCTAAGGTCTCATGCTCATCTACACAAGCATGTGAAACAGTGCTACAACATCCCCAATATCCACAGCTCCAAGCACCAGGGGCTCAGGCAAAAGAGCTTCTGATAGCCTCCAATACTGTGATGTCCACAGGGAAAAGCTGGCACTCAAATAGATCAGTACAAAGGGATATCCCTTACTGAGAGAGGGGGGGAGTATAGCAGATATAAACACCAACCTGTTTTGGCCGCCAGGCCTTAATTATGGCCAAACACATTGGCGTTTTTACCTGCTGTACCCACCATCTTTCAATAAAGGATATCCATTGTGCTAATATCTAAGTGACGTCTTTTGCCTGTGGACTTCATGTTCATCTACACCAGGGGTGTCAAACTCAATCTAATCCCGGGCCGCATCAGCATTCTGTTTGCCCTCAAAAGGGCCAGTTGTATCTGTAAGACTGTTCAGAGCATCCCCTACCCTTACATAAGATTTCAAGAGCCTACCCACCTTCAGAAGTCAAGTCCCCCACCCTCCCTTACATCACAATGCACCCCCCTTAGGTTGTGCTGTTGCTGGGAAGAAGCTGGAGGCATCGCTGGAAAGCAGAAAGTACAGGGGCCAGAGGAGGGCTGATGCTCACCTGAAGCTGCAGGAGAGGTGTGAGGGCCACATGAATTGGCCTTGAGGGCCAGATTCGGCCCGCGGGCCTTGTGTTTGACACATGTGATCTACACCAATGAATGTCACCCCCACAGCTTTAGAAATATGCCCTTTAGTGTTTGGCCACTGGTTCTCTTACAATTAGCCTATCCGTTCACTGGAAAAAAGAGAAAAACCAAGGTCATTATTTTGCATTGAACTGAAAATAGTTGATACATTTCATAATGAACATACAGCGTAATTTTTATGATAAGACAAATTTGCTCACCATTTGAGCAGAGACTATTAACAGCACAGAAGCCATTTTGTAGAAGTATTCAATGACACTATCAATTTATTACGAAGCCGAGTAAACCGTGCTATTCAGGATAAACATAAGCCACTTTGGGAAGTGCAGACAATGATGGTTTCTGGTGCTACGTGATATTGCTAGTTCCTGGCAGACTGGTTGAATGGTTATTTTGCTCACCCTCACAAAATGGCTGCCTGCACGGTGCTATGGCAATCGGTACACTTTATGCAATACATATATCACAATAGAGTCAACGTTCACTGTAAGATTCTGCCCTCTTTTCCCATAGGACTGTTCCTTTGTGTTCTATTGCATCCTGTATAGCACTGTCCTAGCAGAAGAGCTGTGTACATGACAATAAAGAGGTCTTCTGCTATGTTGGTGTGCTTAGTTGATAGTTTGTATTGAGAGTTGATCTCTCACTCTCTCTCCCTGTACGGGTTGTTTTCAAATTGTTACAATACATTTTTTGCTGTAATTGTGCCTCCCTCTACATTGTAATGATTGCTTCAGCCTACATAAAAAAAAGAATAAAGAAAAACTGGATAAAGACATTCACTTGTGTCTCATGGAATGTTCAGTTAGGTATATGTTACAGCTTTATGTACACTGGGGTTCGGGATTTGCTGCTGACCGGTGAAGCATTATTGGAGAGACTGGCATGCAGCTTTGGAAACTTTCAGTTGGGTTGTATGGAGAAGTGTTTACCTGAGTTTGTTGCTTTTTATTGCATCCTTTTAACAAGGCTGGTTGCTTGGCCATTATGTCGAACGAAAGGCTTCAGTACTTTGTGTAACTTCTAAAGCTTTAAATACAGTAATGATAGAGAGGTTAGAAACCCTTTCAAGTTTTATTTGCTCTCTGTATGTCTTTTGGGAAGAGTCACCCCTCTATTTGTTCTGGTGACCTCTCCCACTGGGACAGAAGGTGACGGGAAAATGAAATGTTACTATTGTCACCAGAACAAGAGATATGGGGAAAGGTGTGCTGGTTTTCAAGGATAAGTTCACCTTTCAGAGCATGT
Source organism: Pelophylax lessonae (assembly GCF_965119305.1). Classification (NCBI taxonomy): domain Eukaryota; kingdom Metazoa; phylum Chordata; class Amphibia; order Anura; family Ranidae; genus Pelophylax; species Pelophylax lessonae. The sequence goes on along the minus strand of NC_138772.1, from coordinate 518,058,476 downwards.
TATAAGTTACACCCATAATTTGGGTGTAACATGAAACATGCTCCAGACCTGACCCCCATCCCCCATGACAATGGACGGGGGATCTTTTCCTTGCACCAGCTGTCACATTCTGAAAATAGCAAGGCTGTGTGGGGCTCTGTCCCCACAGTCGTGTCATTCATTACCAGAATGAAAGAACCACACGTACTGTCATCTATTGCGGCTCACGGCTTGTAGTTACATAGTTAGGGCTCTTTCAAATGGGCGATCAGTTTTTATTCTCCGCTCCGGTCCTTTTTTTTTTTTTTTTCACGGAGCGGATGACACTTGTGTCATCCGCTCCGTATGTCCGCATATCATCCCATCCGTTTGCGGATGATATACAGACATAATGTAAGTCTATGGGCATTGCGGATGTCAGCGAATGACACAGCTGACATCTGATTTTGCTTCCTTTCCGTTTTTTGAACGGAGGAAAAATAGGGTTCTGTTCCGTTCCAAAAAACGGAACAGAACTGAAAGGAAGAAAATCGGATGTCAGCGGATGGTATTCCGCTGACATCCGCAATGCCATTGACTTACAAATAGGATGATTTGCGGACATACGGAGCGCCCGTGTGAAAGGGCCCTAAGTCTGGTTGAAAAAAGACACAAGTCCATCCAGTTCAACCAAAAAAAGGGGGGAAAAATCTTACATTGTTGATCCAGAGGAAGGCAAACAACCCCAACGAAGCATGATCCAAATTGATCCAGCAGGGGAAAAAATCCTTCCTGACCCCCCAAGAGGCAATCAGATATTCCCTGGATCAACTTTACCTATAAATGTTAGTATCCAGTCAATGAACTGCAAGGGTGTTCCATACATCCCAACTGAAATTTTCCAAAGCTTCATGTCCAAATCCAGGCTTGAGAGGCTGGGGGATCCACCAACAACCCACCAAAAAACGGGATGGGGGGGTGGGGGTAGACACACCACGAACACAAGGAAATGAGACCAAAACATGAGGCAATGGGAAAATTCACTGTGCCAAACCCCAGGAAAAAGGGATCCCTAGACCGAGAGGGAAGTTTGGAACAAAACAAAACAAGTCCATAACCAGCTAGTCAACAGACGGCTCAAACCTAGCATTCCTAACCATTGTAATTCAGGGAAAGGAGGATATATGATGAGGAAAGAGGTTGTTTAATGAGACTCTCTCGCAAAACATAACAATGGCAGTGAGAATCCTGACAGTATAATACCCCAAGGATGAGAAAGAAATTACTCCCGAGACTGTTTGAAAAACCAAGGGTCCAAACCTTGAAGTTCACCTGAAGGAGGGTTGGGTGAGCTAGCAGCACCCGCACAAAGGGTAAGCAAGGATTACATTTACCAAACCCTAGACTGGTGCACAAGAACAGCAGAATCAGGATGAGCAGATCACCTTACAACCAAACACCCAGGGGTGGAAATCTGAAAGCTTACCTAATCACTTCCCAATGTCATGATTCTAAGAATTGTCCAACCTACCCCAGGATCAGTGCAGCATCCTCCACTGAGGGGGAAGGAATTTTATTCACACTATTGTCACCAATCACCTGATTGAGGACAGCAAAGAGAGAGAGGTCTAAGAGGGTTTATTCATAGGGCATAGTTCAGCTTACTAATAGTTCAGCTCCAGAAGAGGAACCTATTTCCTGGTTATCAGGTCCCACACATTGACCTCTGGACCCACATCCCACTCATAAGGGAGATCTGCAGCAGGTTCCCAGCATGTTCTGCCTGCTGACTTTCCAGACAGTACAGGGCCATCCAGCAATGGACAAATCTTTCCAAGCTGGAAAGAGGAGCCACTCAAGTGCTGAGCCTTTTCATGTGAAGACCATATGTTGAGGGGTCCAGAAGGCAGTGCCTTATCTCTAGAAGACCATGCGGTCAGAAATAACATGCTCAACATTGTCCTGCACAGGGAACGGGTCACTCAACCTGTTGCAAGAAGAGTTCCCACACCTACCCGAATGGGAAGGTCCTTCAGCACTCAGGTGATGTCCAGTCAACAGAGGTTAGAATGGCAGCCCACAAAAGGAGCCGTGATAAATTGGTAACTGAGTGTTCTGGGGAACCAGACAGAAGTTCAGAAACTGAGGACACACTCCTATGGGATGTCTTCCCAGGGTGGGGGGAGTGAATCACCTCTGCTCCTGCCAGAGACCGGTGTATTGTATCCATTATGGATTGGTGACCATCTGGATCTCTTGCCTAGAGTCCAGGCTCTCAAACATAAAATAAGAGGCTGAAAAGGATTGAGGGGTATAGACTGACAGTTGTGCTAAGGATTTTGATGGAAATGTTGGGGAAGGGGGTAGAGAGAGGAGGAAATATTATGAGCTCTGTTTTGGGAAGATTTCCTTTCAGGAAATGATTTGACACCCATACTGATATGTCAGAAAATTAGTGATGGGCAGGCATGTCATCAGTGTAGAGATATTATTGGAAGCCATAGAGGCTATCAATTGACCACGGGAGAGGTGTAGCTAGAGAACAGAAGAGGTCCAAGGACAGAGCCTTGGGGAACCAGTATGGAAAGAGGAGGAGAGGACAGTCAATGAACCATTATTATAGCAGGTTGCAAGATGACTTTCACAGAAATTATGATGGCCAGTTGTCAAGCCCAGGAAGTGTCGCACGGGGGCTGGGATCCTTTAGTCCTTGGCAAGCTCAGATGCATAGCTGGGCTTAACCTTATGCAGTAACTTTTGATGCTTGTAGCTGATAAACACATGGTGGGGTAATCCACAGAATGGGGTGTTTTCTCATCCTACCTGGAAATATGCAACTCGGAAGTGCTGAAGCCAAAAGCAACACTCTTCAGAAGGTCACCATTAGCAGTCCATGACAAATTTCCTTGATGCCAGGATCAATTTGATAAGTCAACAAAGGTAGATCCAGGATTTCTCTAAAGTGTATGCAAAGCCAAAATATTAGATTAGTGTAGAGAAGGGTCAACAGATGTGAGGTTTTTTTTTTGTCCCACCAGAGGCATTTCCCTTCACTTTCTGTCTTGTAGATAACAAAAGGAAGTGAGAGGATCTCATCAAAGGGAGGGGGATGCCTATCTTGGATAGATGCCACCAGAATAGGAACCCCAGATGGGAGATTCTCCTCTGTTCTTACATTGATATGCGCTAACAGATAGCAGTTTACTGAGCGCAGTACGTGTAAAAGTGCCACATCCTAAATAACTAGAAATTGTGTTGTTGGAAAAGACATGGACTTTAACGGCACTAGGTAAGTAAAATATAACAATTTTATTGGTTTACAGTTAAAAAGACATTAACAACATAAATTCTTCGGCTCGACAGAGGCGTTGATCCATATAACCACCATTAATAGGTATTGGTATATGAATACAAACAAACAGTAATCACTGCGATAGAATTTGCATACGTCGCATCAAAGGGATCTCACAGACGATAGTAGAAATGTGTATTGTCGTCCATCTAGATCAGTTGATGTGTTATCAGATGTGCAGATATTTCATAGAGCCAGAATGCTCAACATGTTTCGCTTGAAACAGCTTCTTCTGGAGCTACTGGTTCAATTGCTCTGCATAGTTAAAACATTAACATTAGCTGGAGTATAGTATACATATATATTACCATATACAGTTCAATTTGCCAATGCATGGTGGTGCTAAAAGGGCCAATAAAGAGAACACAAAAATGACATACAGATAAACATGGGATACATTAAATTAATATTTGTCGCCTATAGTTGCCAAAGCCAAGTGGTAGGGCTCAGAGTACTGGGAGGCACTGGGAGAGGAACAAGTCAAGAACTACATATGGGGATCAATGCATAGTACCAATTATAGTAAAATGGAAATGCTGGTGGTCTACATATAACAATATAGAAAGAAAAATTACTTGAAAGATGTGAGAGGGAGAAGATGATCCCCCTCCCCACATACCTGAATATATCGGAGTTGTATCAGCATGGTAATATAATAATATGATAATGGGGAAGGTGGAGTCTGTAGCCAAGAAGGCCATAGAGGTAGTAGTTATTAGAGGGCACAATTCGTGTGTTCATACACATTGTCCGCCTATAGTATTTATTAAGGGACAATAGGTTTATATTCAGTAGCCAAAAATTGGTAAGAAGTAACAAAAGCCATTACCAATCCATGGGAGTGTAGAAAGAAAAATCATGCATTGAGTTGGGCCAGCTGGAGAATCTAGCCACCATAGGAGACCACAAAGTGAACACCAATATGCAGTAATCAATAGATAAAGTCCAAAACACCTGATGGGTTAGACAAGAGGCTGCATTAAAATAGCAAAATATGCTCAGGAAAACCAAGAAAGAGCAGAAATAAATTCATAATAGAAGTCTGATAGTCAAGTAGAAAAAATGAGTGGTAACATTGCTCACCAAACAATATATTTGTTCAATACAAGAACATATAAGGTAAATCAGCCCAGCAGAGGGGATCGGCAAGTGTATGTAGCCTAAATTGCTGCCTATGAAGATAGATAAAGGGGCATAATATAGAGATAATAAGTTAGTTTCGACTCCAGGTATCCCGCTCACCAAGATGCTCATGGGACTTGTCATAAAGGAAGAGAATTGTAAAGGCGAATCTTACCAGCAGGACGTTTGGTCTGTGTGTCTCCACCTTCCCCGGATGGGGAACCGCCACCATACAAGGGCTTGAACCCGGCCCTATTTATATGCAGAGATCCCGAGCGGTGCGTCACATGACAATGTGACTCAATCATACAAACCACCCTGGTTGAAAATGGCTGGTTTAGATTATGTAATCCTTAAAAGTATTTGAAATAGTCATTGATCTTTATTTATATCAGCCTCCAGTAACCCCCCCCCCCCAACTGCAGAAGAGGCAGGGTAAGCATGAGCCAGTTAGATTCCACTGCATTGTGCAGTGCTGTCAGTCTAACAAGGAGAACTTACTGATAGGAGAAACCTCAACAGGGTTGATCCCACCAATGTGCTATTGTTCTTTCACTATCCAAATATAGGAGAAGAGTAAAAAGTGAAGTCATGGTTGTAAGGCTGAGAAGTAATCTGAAGACTGGCTGAAAGAACTACAAATCCTGTGAGAGTTATGAGAGGTGAAAACGTTCCACAGAAGTGTCATCAGACATGAGTTCTAGGTTCTGGTTTTGATTATTCAGAATCTTGCATTAACCCACCTGCTGCCTACAGATATTGTTTCTCCTTAGGCCTGACATTCTCTTTGATCTCTGTTCTTTAAACAGGTGATCCATGATTTGAAGGGCTCAGACTATAACTGGTCTTATCAGACCCCTCCAGACCCTTATCAGTACCACCATGTCTCGCAAGTCCAGCGTCTGCAGGTAAGTCCTTGTCTGCACAACCTATCTGGAAAACATTTGCTAAAAACTGCAAATGAGGTCAAGCGGAAACCCCCAGCATTCTCATTTGAGGGAAAGATTCTTATTATATTAAAGTCCTTGAAGACAGGCAGACATCTATTTTGCAGTGTTTATTATTACGGATGTTATCTGACCCCAAAAGACCAGCAATGGCTACCTTACCAAATGCCACGTACACTATATAGCCAAAAGTATGTGAAGAAATAACCGAGTTCAGAAGCTTAAACTGCTTAAAGTAGAACTATATGCAAAACTTTTTTTCCATATTGGATAGAGTAAAGGAGAATTCTAACCCTTATAAGGTTTGTTTTTGCTATCTTTGTCCCATTGGGGAGATTCCCCTTCACCTTCTGTCCCACAGCCAAATAGGAAGTAAGAGGAAATCTCTGCAAATAAAGGGAATCTCTTTGGAAGCCCCAGGTTATCAGAAATAGTGTCCACATTGGAAGATTCCCCTCTTACTTTTCTGGGGACAACCCAAAATGTGGGATTTTCCTTTACTTTCATTTTCAATAATGGCAAATAGGACAAATGGAGGCGGTGAATCTTCCTATTGGGGATACAGGCAGAAATAAAAACTGACAAATATTCTTATTCTTCTCCCCTCTATCCAAAATGAAATAAAAGTTTTGCCTTTAGTTATCTAAAATGTCTTTGAATGATGTATCATTAACAGTACCCTTAAAGTATAACTGTCCACTTCAAACCTTGTGGTAACCATTGTGGAAAGTCCTTCTGATCCAGCATACCTGTATACAGAGCCAGGTCCATAAAGACATGGTTTGGTGAGTTTGGTGTAGAGGAATTTGAATGGCTTGTATGAAGCCCTGACCCCCAATCTTCCTGAACACCTCTGGGATATATTGGAACACCAGTTACAGTGGAGATCGAAAGTTTGGGCACCCCAGGTAAAAATTTGTATTAATGTGCATAAAGAAGCCAAGGAAAGATGGAAAAATCTCCAAAAGGCATCAAATTACAGATTAGACATTCTTATAATGTCGACAAAAGTTAGATTTTATTTCCATCATTGACACTTTCAAAATTATAGAAAACAAAAAAATGGCGTCTGCAAAAGTTTGGGCACCCTGCAGAATTTATAGCATGCACTGCCCCCTTTGCAAGGCTGAGACCTGCCAGTGTCATGGATTGTTCTCAATCGTCGTCTGGGAAGACCAGGTGATGCCAATCTCAACGGTTTTAAATGCCCAGACTCATCTGATCTTGCCCCAACAATCAGCACCATGGGATCTTCTAAGCAGTTGTCTAGAAAACTGAAACAGAAAATAGTTGACGCTCACAAAGCTGGAGAAGGCTATAAGAAGATAGCAGAGCGTTTTCAGATGTCAATATCCTCTGTTTGGAATGTAATTAAGAAATGGCAGTCATCAGGAACAGTGGAAGGTAAAGCAAGATCTGGAACATCAAGAAACATATTAGACAAAACCGCTCGCAGGATTGTGAGAAAAACAATTTAAAACCCACGTTTGACTGCACGATCCCTCCAGAAAGATCTGGCAGACACTGGAGTTGTGGTACACTATTCCACTATAAAGAGATACTTGTACAAATATGGTCTTCATGGAAGAGTCATCAGAAGAAAACCTCTTCTACGTCCTCACCACAAAAATCAGCGTTTGAACTTTGCAAATGAACATATAGACAAGCCTGATGCATTCTGGAAACAAGTTCTGTGGACCGATGAGGTTAAAATTGAACTTTTTGGCCGGAATGAGCAAAGGTACGTTTGGAGAAGAAGGGGCACAGAATTGAATGAAAAGAACCTCTGTCCAACTGTTAAGCATGGGGGTGGATCAATCATGCTTTGGGGTTGTATTGCAGCCAGTGGCACAGGGAACATCTCACGAGTAGAAGGAAAAATTGATTCAATAAAATTTCAGCAAATTTTGGATGGTAACTTGATGCCATCTGTGAAAAAGCTGAAGTTAAAGAGAGGATGGCTTCTACAAATGGATAATTATCCTAAACACACCTCGAAATCCATGGGGGATTACATCAAGAGGCGTAAACTGAAGGTTTTGCCATGGCCTCACAATCTCTTGACCTCAACATAATTGAAAATCTATGGATAGACCTTAAAAAAACAGTGCGTGACAGACAGCCCAGAATTCTCAAAGAACTGGAAGACTTTTGTAAGGAAGAATGGGCAAAGATACCTAAAACAAGAATTAAAAAAAACTCCTGAGCTGGCTACAAAAAGCGTTTACAAGCTGTGATACTTGCCAAAGGGGGCAGTACAAGATATTAACAATGCAGGGCGCCCAAACTTTTGCAGATGCCATTTTTTTGTTTTCTGTTATTTTGAAAGTGTAAATGATGGAAAAAAATTTAACTTTTGTTGACATATTATAAGAATGTCTAATCTGTAATTTGATGCCTTTTGGAGATTTTTCCATCTTTCCTTGGCTTCTTTATGCACTATAATACAACTTTTTACCTGGGGTGCCCAAACTTTCGATTCCCACTGTATGATCCAGGGCTTCTCACTCTACATCATTGCTTTTTCCCCACCAATTTGGTTTTGGCTAAATGGGTATAACCCCCCCCCCCCCCAATACCCCACGCCAAAATCTTATGGAAAGCCTTCCAAGTAGTGTGGAGGCTGTTATAACCCCCCAAAGGTGGCCATCTCCCCATATCAGTGCCCATGGTTTTGTAATGAAATGCTAACAAGCCCATATAGGTGTCATGGTCAGGAGCCCACACACTATTGGCTATAAAGTGTTTTTCTTGTTTTCATATGTAATCTTCTGTACTTCAGTGTGCAGAAAATAAAAGTGTATAATTAATCAAACGTTTAGCCACTTGCCGACCAGTCACTGGGACTGTACTGCGGCAAAGTGGCTCGATTCCGTCTAGCGACGTAGACCTTCTCTGGACTCCTCCCCTTGTGGGCGGCGCTCGCGCACCGCCGGAGGCTCGCTCCCGCTGTTTTCAGTTACAGCGGGAGTCGGGCCAGGGGAGGAGCAGCGGCGATCGCCGCTGCTTTTCCCCGATCGCCGGGAAATCGAGTTTGCAGGTCCGCCTGCTTGTGTAAACAGAGCGGGCGGATCTCCCAAGTGACAAACAGTGACAGATTGCAGGGTTCAACATAGCTGAACCTGCAATCTGTCCCTGTGTCACTCAGTCACCTCCCCCCACACACGTCAGTAAGCACCAGGCATACATTAACCCCTCCCTCTCCAATAAAATTAACCCCTTCCCTGCCAGTGTAATTTTTACAGTAACAGTGGATATTTATAGCACTGGTTACTGTAGTAATGTCACTGCTACCCCCAAAAGTGTCAAAAATGTCAGTCAAGGGTCCGATCTGTCCGCCGCAATGTCGCAGTCCCGCAAAAAAAAAACGCAGATCGCCGCCATTACTCATTAACAAAAATGACAGAAATCTTTCCCTTAGTAAACGCAATAACTTTTGCGCAAACCAATCAAAATACGCTTATTGTGATTTTTTTTTTTACCAAACATAGGTAGCAGAAAACAAATTGGCCAAAAATTTTAAAAAATTTTGATTTTTACATTTTTTTTGGGGGGAATTTCATATAAAAAAATGTGAAAAATATTGTTATTTTTTCAAAATTTACGCTCTTTTTTTGTTTATAGCGCAAAAAGTAAAAATCGCACAGGTGATCAAATACCACCAAAAGAAAGCTCTGTATGTGGGGAAAAAAGGACGTAAATTTTGTTTGGGTACAGCGTCGCACGACCGCGCAATTGTCAGTTAGTCGCACAGTGCCGAATCGCAAAAAGTGGCCTGGACGTAAGACAGCAAAATCCTCCGGTGGTAAAGTGGTTAAAGACCAACTCGGGTCTAATGGAAAAATAATGCTTTATTGAAATAACCTTTTATATAACCAGTCATCTTTTTTGCAGCTGATTTGCAGTGCAAGGCTTGGTGCCCTGAAAAAATATTACATATGCCCAGGGCTTTTTTTCAGCGGGAACACGGGGGAACGCAGTTCCGGCACCTCCAGCACTGAATGTATGACATGGCAAGGGGTTCTTGGGTGTGCTGGAGGGTCTACTGATGCTTGCTGCTGGGGGATCTATTGTTGCTGGAGGGGATCTATTTTTGCATACCAATCTATTGTTGCTGGTGGAGGATCTTTTGTAACTGGGGGTTAATTGTGACTGGCAGGGATCTACTGTTTAGGGAGGGGTCTGCTGTTGCTGGCTGCTGGAGAGTCCATTGTGGCTAGCTGCTGGGAGATCTGTTGTTGCTGCTGGGGGTCTGTTGTTGCTGGAGAGGGGGGGGGGGTCATTTGCTGCTGGCTGTGGGGGATCTATTTTATTGCTTTTCTTGCTATCATTACCAAATTCCATACTACAAAATGATACTTGGCCCTATATTCTCCAAAAGGGTCTATACTGGGAGCTGGGTAGGGAGGGTGAAACCAAGGGTCAGTGCTCGGAGGTAGGTAGGGGGCGAAGTGACTTAGAACGGGGAGTTCCTGCACCTATTCTCTGAGAAAAAAGCCCTGCATATGCCCATCTTCTCCCCCATATGATGATTAACCACACAGCAAAATAAGGCTACTGGGATCAACCTGAGATCTCTTTATGCAGAATCCAGTGGATTGTACAAGACACACAAATTCCCTGCATATTTTGCATTAAAATATATGGAAAATTTAGACTAAAATATTCTGCTTAGCCTGTTCTGTTGCACTGGTGAGAGGTGTTTCACCTGCTATGGATCTGACATGCATAGAAGACCCAACAGAGGAAAAAATTGTCTAGTGTGAGTGGAGTTACTTTTTAAAGCTCATCTCTGGGAATTTTGTAAAACCTACCCATGCAGTCCCCCCTTCCCCCTTAGGTCGGGGGTTAGAGGGATAAGCTATAATACTTACCTTTTTCCTTGCTCTAGCGCTCTTTCAGATCTCTCCTCTTCTCTCGGAATCTCTTAACTTGTGGGGAGCTCTCCCCATCATCATGTACAATGCAAGACTATTGGCCCTGCGCTGTATGTGATGACATCAGAGTATGACTGCCGCATGGAGAGGCAAAAAGAAGAGGTTCAGGGATCAGTCAAACAGAGTGGTGGGATCCTGCTGGAGCAAAGAATAAGGTAAAGCTGGCCATAGTCAGGTGTTTTCTTTTTTTTTTTTTCCTTGAGCCAGCAGGCTGAATGAAAAAAAACTGACCGGTTCCTTCATCCACACAAGCGAGGTGGATGGAGGAATCCCCCTTACAGGCGACATTGTGTTCTGATAGCAGGACTCAGGATTGGCTGCAGCCGCTGATCGACAAGTTTTCCAGCATGTCCTTTTGACAGAAGTCAGTCAAACAGTCGACTTCTGTTTAGTGCGGACAGGAAGACGCTGATGGAAATTTGGCTGGTTCCTGCTGATCCAGCCAAATTTTAATCTCTCTATGGCCTCCTTAACCACTTAAGCCCCGGAAGATTTTACCCCCTTCCTGACCAGGCCCTATTTTGCGATTCGGCACTGCGTGAGTTTAACGGACAATTGCGCGGTCGTGCGACGCTGTACCTAAACTAATTTGACGTCCTTTTTTTTCCCACAAACAGAGCTTTCTTTTGGTGGTATTTGATCACCTGTGCGATTTTTTTTTTGATCATGCGCTATAAACAAAAGAGCGTCAATTTTGCAAAAATAAAAATATTTTTCACATTTTTTTATATGAAATTCCCCCAAAAAAATATAAAAATCTAAATTTTTTTTAACATTTTAGGCCAATTTGTTTTCTGCTACATATGTTTGGTAAAAAAAAAAAAATCGCAAAAAGCGTATTTTGATTGGTTTGCACAAAAGTTATTGCGTTTACTAACTAAGGGAAAGATTTTTGTCATTTTTGTTGTTTTTTTTTTTTTTTAACGAGTAATGGCGGCGATCTGCGATCTTTTTTTTGCGGGACTGCGAAATTGTAGCGGACAGATCGGACACTTGACTGACATTTTTGACACTTTTGGGGTTACCAGTGACATTACTACAGTAATCAGTGCTATACATATGTACTGTTACTGTAAAAATGACACTGGCAGGGAAGGGGTTAACTTTATTGGGGAAGGAGGGGTTAAGTGTGTCCCTAGGGGCGTGCTTCTAACTGTGAAGGGATGTGGCTTGTGGTGTAAGAACAGAGATATACGATTCTGCATAGCAGGACCGTATGATCTCTATTCTTACACAGGGGAGAATGGCAGGCGGCTTTGTTTACATTAGCCGCCTGCCTTTCTCCCGCTGTAACGGACAATCGCGAGTGCCCGGCGGACATCGGGTCCGCCGGGCACATGCGCGGGGGGGGGTCTGTGAACGAGCGGGAGCTCGCCCCCTAGAGCCTCACGGGCGAGCGACGTAGACTTGCGTCGCTTTGCCTGTGAGGGGCTGACTGCCGCAGTAAATATACTGAAGGCAGTCGGCAAGTGGTTAATGTCTAAACTGCTGGCAACAAAAGTGAGTACACCCCTAAGTGAAAATGTCCAAATTGGGCCCAAAGTGCCAATATTTTGTGTGGCCACCAGGGCTTGAGTCCTGCAGGAACGCATGGGAACGGCGTCCCCGCACTTTTCTCTATCGCTCATTGACAGACGTAGTCTTCTTGATTCTCAAGAGCTGGGTTATGTTGTCTCCGCAGGAGTAGGACTAGGCAGAAAGACAAAACGTTCTGGCTCCACCTTAGGGGCAGTCCCTGAGGGTATATTCTCCCTCTCTCTGCTACAGGGAATCAGTTTTTTTCTGTCTAGTCAGGAGTAAGGACCTAAGTTCCTTGCTGGGATCTTTTGGTCCTGGCAAGACTTTTTTCTTTAAGAAAAATACATTTTTTAGGTAGTTTTTCTCCAGTGTTTTTCCTGTGAGATCTTTAAGCAAAATGCCGGACTGGGCGACACTTGTGGTCACCCCAGCCGGCCTACGAGCGCGCGCAGACCATGGCATTGCGCTTGGTCGGCCGCGACATATTCAAGTAAGTATGCGGGGCCGGGCGACGGGCTGGATGTTGAGATCCAGTGGTCACCCCGGTTTCTGCCTACGAGCGCGTGCAGACCAGAGCTCCGCGCTGGGTCGGCCGCGACGGAGTCCCAGTGGAGGGACTGACCTTGCGAGTTAAAAGTCTCGCTTGGACGCCAGGAACCAGAGAGTCGAGGCGTCCAGAGTGGTCCACAAACCCCCACCCCGGTGGAGAGGGTATTGTGAAGAGAGGGTGCCTGTCGGTTTGGTATGGTGAGTAAACGTTCCCTTTTTTCTTTCCTCGTTATGAGGCAGTATGAATTATGGGCCCCTCCATATATGGTCAGTATATATCTGATACTTACAAGTCCCCCTTGTAATACAGCATGTGTTTGTGGGAAGTGGACTTGGTTTGAGAGCTAACACTCTACCCAGCAGACCAGGGCCGATCCTAGGGTCACAGGCGCCTGGGTGCAGAAATTTTTCTGGCGCCCCCATATGGGCGTGGTCATCTTACTAGCTCCTCCCCTTTACACATGTTTCTATGGCAACGACTCAAACACAGAGATGCTCCCCTAAGAAGTCTTCCTTACCCCGGGACCCTCCTACGATCTCTTAACAATAAACAAATTACAGGAAGAGAAGCAGAGTACTCTAATGGGAACTGGAGGGGGGTCTATCTAATGGACACAGAGAGGGCATCTGTTAGAGAGTCTGTTAGACAGAGCCCCCAGACAGGAGATGGTAAGAGACTGAAGACTTGATACAAGAGATGGTCAGAGACTGCGGATATGATACAAGAGATTAATGCTATGATGCAGCCTCATCAGTGCCCACCAAATGCAGTCTACCAGAGCCCACCAAATGCAGCCTTATCAGTGCCCACCAAATGCAGGCTTATCAGTGCCCACCAAATGCAGCCTTATCAGTGCCCACCAAATGCAGCCTACCAGTGCCCACCAAATGCAGCTTACCAGTGCCCACCAAATGCAGCCTTATCAGTGCCCACCAAATGCAGCCTACCAGTGCCCACCAAATGCAGCCTTATCAGTGCCCACCAAATGCAGCCTACCAGTGCCCACCAAATGCAGCCTCATCAGTGCCCACCAAATGCAGCTTACCAGTGCCCACCAAATGCAGCTTACCAGTGCCCACCAAATGCAGCCTACCAGTGCCCACCAAATGCAGCCTTATCAGTGCCCACCAAATGCAGCCTTATCAGTGTCCACCAAATGCAGCCTTATCAGTGTCCACCAAATGCAGCCTTATCAGTGTCCACCAAATACAGCCTTCCAGTGCCCACCAAATGCAGCCTTATCAGTGCCCACCAAATGCAGCCTACCAGTGCCCACCAAATGCAGCTTACCAGTCCCCACAAAATGCAGCTTACCAGTGCCCACCAAATGCAGATTACCAGTGCCCACCAAATGCAGCCTACCAGTGCCAACCAAATGCAGCCTTATCAGTGCCCACCAAATGTGGCTTACCAGAGCCCACCAAATGCAGCCTTATCAGTGTCCACCAAATGCAGCCTTCCAGTGCCCACCAAATACAGCCTTATCAGTGCCCACCAAATGCAGATTACCAGTGCCCACCAAATGCAGCTTACCAGTGCCCACCAAATGCAGCCTTATCAGTGCCCACCAAATGCAGCCTACCAGTGCCCACCAAATGCAGCTTACCAGAGCCCACCAAATGCAGCCTACCAGAGCCCACCAAATGCAGCCTACCAGAGCCCACCAAATGCAGATTACCAGAGCCCACCAAATGGAGCCTTAACAGTGCCCACCAAATGCAGCCTACCCCCCACCCTGACCACACGCTCAGATACCCCCCACTCTGATCACACCCCCCAGATACCCCACCATCCGGATCACAAACACCTCCAGATACCCCCACCCTGATCACACGCCCAGATACCCTCACTCTGAACACGCCCCCCAGCTACCCCCCACTCTGATCATACCCCCTACTCTGATCACGCCCCCCCCCCAGATACTCCTTCATCCTTATCGCACACCTCCAGATATCCCCACTCTGATCACATGCTCAGATACCCCCTACTCTGAAAACACCCCTCATATACCAGCCCCCACTCTGATCACACCCCCCAAATACCCCCCCCCCACTCTGATCACAGCCCCCAGATACCCCCCATACTCTGAAAACTCCCCTCATATACCCACCCCCACGCTGATCACACCCCCTTAGATACCCCCTCACTCTGACCACCCCCCCTCCAGATACCCACCACACTCTAAACACACCACCTAGATACCCCCCCACCTAGATATCCCACCCCACTCTGATCACACCCCCCTAAATACCCCCCAGTCTGCTCACACACTACAGTCTTTCTTTACATTACAGTATCTCCCCTGTCTGGGGACACTTACTTTTGTCAGGCTCCAGAATGAGGACACATCATGGGACAGCCTCAGACATTAGGCTCACTACAGGCTCCTGGGGGAGGAGCCGAGTGCAGAGGGGTGGAGCCCTGTCCATAGTGCTGCATGTGGATCTTCTGATTGGCCCTCCGCTGTGGCCAATGGAGACAGAATAGGCGTGGACTAAAGCATGTGAGAGACACCGGCCGCTCTCTCTTCTCCCGCACTGATAAGGGAGGGGGAGGGGGGTCACTCTGACAGCCCGCAGCTCGCCTCTCCCCAGTGTCACAGCGCCGGCCCTGTGTACACCTCTGGAGGAGGAGAGGACAGACCGGCGCCGCAGCTAGTCTCTCCCCTGTGTCACAGCGCTGGTCTGTGTACGCCGCTGGAGGAGGAGAGGACTCAGTGCCACTGGAGCTTCGGCGCCCCTCCCCCGCCTCAGCTCGCGGCGCCTGGGTGCGGTGAACCCCGTGAACCCGCCCAGGATCGGCCCTGCAGCAGACTGTAACATTACAGCAGACATAGGAGGTATAATCCTACCTTATTTGTAGTGTATCTCCTGTAGATCCATATATCGCCTCTTAGCAGAGATGCAGGTGGATGTGCTGGGAAAACGATTTCGGCGGTCCGCCGCCATTTTGCCGTAGACCAAGTGCATGTATGTCCTCAGGTCACGCCGGCCGCCATGTTTTTGGAGTCTTATGTCTCTTCTATGGGGGCGGCCATGTTTCGTGAGCCCAGCTACCTCGTGGAGAGCTGGGAACGCCGGAAGGCGTACACAGGGGGCGGAGCCACGTCCTTCTACCCGGGAAAAAGCAACAGCTCCTTCCAGTCTGTAAAAGACAGACGCTGACTGCAGTTGGTTGGAAACTTCTCTGCATCGGTTGGTGAGCCTTGGGGGTCCCTCTCTCTCTCTGTGGGATCGAGAAGCAGGTACTCTGAGGGGCGCTATTGCGCTAGGGGGAGACACACAAAAAAAAAAAAAAAAAAGTTTTTTTGTTTTGCTGGCAAAGGTGTCCTGAATTAACATGGACCCTGCCACTCATGTATCTCCTCCGGATCCCCTCGAGGGGTCTGCAGGATCCTCCAGCACCCCACTGACAATTGAATCATTGTCAGCTATTATGGAAACTTTTGTGTCCCGGGTGGAAGTGGCTTGTCAGGGACAGGGCGCAAGAAAGCGACCCCCGCCTAACCCCTTATTATCTGAAACCTCGGATTCAGACTCTGAGCCTATTTCTGCAGTTGCAGGTACTTCATCTGGGATTGGTGTCTCGGGTCCTGTCTCTTCAGACAGCGAGGAGGATGTTTCGGCATCCGCCATAGCCCGAGAGGAAGCGTTGGTAAACGCACTCATTGTATCTGTTCAAGAAACCTTAAGGTTACAGGGTATTCCATCGGAAATAGCTGAAACTGAAATCCCTTTTGGGACTAAAAAACGCATCAAAGTGGCAAAGGTTTTTCCATTGCCCAAATGTTTTGGCAATCCAATCGAAGAAGAATGGCGTCTGCCAAAACGCACTTTTACTATTTCTAAACGCATTGACAGGCGTTATCCGTTTGAGGAAACCCTCATTAAGAAATGGACAGAACCACCTGTGGTGGATTCACCAATTGCTAGATTGAATAAAGCCACGGTTATTCCTCTAGAAGACGCTCCGTCTTTTAAAGATCCAGTGGATCGCAAGATAGAAGCTATGTCTCGCACCATGTTTTCCTTGATTGGATCAGCTTTCAGACCTATAATAGCTATTGGTCTGGTTTCGCAGGCTGTAACTGAATGGACCAAGTGGTTACGCCGGGACTTAGAAGAGGTCCCTCAGGCGGTATCAGATTTGTTGGAACAAATGATACAGGGGTTACAGTTTGTGTGTGATGCGGCGTTAGACGCCACTCCATTATTGGCGCGAGCATCAGTTTCAGCACTGGTTCTCAGGCGTACACTGTGGCTAAAAGGTTGGTTAGCCGACCAAGGTTCCAAAAAAGCATTGGCTAATATCCCCTTTTTAGGAGAGCGTCTATTTGGAGCCAACTTAGATGAGATCATTAAGGATCTCACGGGTGGAAAGAGCACCTTTTTACCGCAAAATTTTAAAGGTAAAGGAACTCGTCAAAGACGAGGGCCTTCTTTTTCTGCTCACAAGAGGTTTTTTCGTCCCGCGGGTGAAAAAACTAAGTCCTCCAAAGCTCCTGCAGGAGGCGTCAGGGGTCGTTGGTCGGGCAAGCAAAAGCCCGCCCCCTCCAGACTTGAAGATAAACCGTCCAAAGCCTGAAGGTGCGCCCCCACCCATAACTGGGGTGGGGGGACGTCTTCGCCGGTTCCCGGATCCATGGCTTTCCAGAATCCCGGACAAATGGGTTTGCGAAGTCATAAGGTCAGGGTACAAGATCGAGTTTCGATCTCTCCCACCGGCGCGATTCTTCCCTTCCAATATCCGACTATCCCCGAATCGTTTAGAAGATCTGCGGAGAGCAGTCACAGATTTACTACAACAAGGAGTGGTAGTCCACGTTCCTTGGACAGAACGGTTTCAAGGGTTTTATTCAAACCTATTTACAATACCCAGGAAAGAGGGCAAAGTGCGTCCAATTCTGGACTTAAGAGCACTCAATTCTTTTGTCAACATAAGAAGATTCAGAATGGAGTCCATTCGCACAGTAGCAGCCTTCCTGCATCCAGGGGATGTCCTAGCGTCCATAGACATCAAGGACGCATATCTTCACATTCCCATTTTCGCAGGACATCAGCGGTTTCTACGCTTTTCCGTAGAAGAGAACCACTATCAGTTTGTGGCGTTACCTTTCGGTCTCGCCACGGCTCCGCGGGTCTTCACGAAGGTGTTGGCCCCAATGTTGGCACTTCTGCGCCAAAGAGGCATATCGATCCTTGGTTACCTAGACGATCTTCTGCTTCATGCACAGTCTCCTCAGACCTTGCTACAAAACATAGAAATTACTATGATTTCTTTACAGGAATTCGGGTGGCTGGTGAACCAGCAAAAGTCATTTCTGGTTCCCACCCAGAGGCTCGAATATCTGGGTCTAATTCTAGACACAGTCAGGACAAGAGTTTTTCTTCCGGTAGGGAAACTCCGGAAGATTCAATCAGCAGTCCAGTTGTTACTATCCAACAGCTGGTCTTCTCTTCGAACTTGCATGAGGGTTCTGGGGTTGATGGTGGCTTCCTTCGAAGCAGTCCCATTTGCCCAGTCCCATACCCGAATTCTTCAGCAAGAGATTCTTCTCAGATGGAATCGGAATCCGGAATCCCTGGACAATCAGATCCGATTGAGCAAACAGACCAGAGAGTCTCTGGTCTGGTGGCTTCGGTCTCCGATGCTCAGCCAGGGAAAGTCATTTCTGCCAATATATTGGACGATAGTGACCACGGATGCCAGTCTATCCGGATGGGGAGGAATTCTCGGTCAGTTATCTGTCCAGGGACTTTGGTCCCCGGAAGAATCCAGGTTACCGATAAATGTATTGGAACTGAGAGCGATCAGACTTTGTCTGATTCACTGGACCGGGCAGCTCCAGGGCAGCCCGGTTCGGATCCAGTCGGACAATGCCACAGCCGTGGCTTATGTCAATCACCAGGGGGGCACCAAGAGTGTCCGAGCGGCCAAAGAAGTGGCTTGCATTCTTCGCTGGGCGGAACGATTTGTTCCAGCAATCTCTGCGGTGTTCATTCCGGGGGTGGAGAATTGGCAGGCAGATTATCTCAGCCGTCAGACTCTGGATCAGGGGGAATGGTCCCTCCATCCAGAAGT
Source organism: Pelophylax lessonae (assembly GCF_965119305.1). Lineage (NCBI taxonomy): Eukaryota > Metazoa > Chordata > Amphibia > Anura > Ranidae > Pelophylax > Pelophylax lessonae. The sequence goes on along the minus strand of NC_138772.1, from coordinate 518,040,011 downwards.
TTTCCACCAGTTGTGCCTACGGTGGGGCACCCCGGATGTGGATCTGTTGGCATCACGATTCAACAGGAAAGTTCAGAGATTCGTGGCTCGCTCCCGCGATCCTCTAGCAGAAACCGCAGACGCACTGATCGCCCCGTGGGGGCAATACCAGCTAAGGTATGCCTTCCCTCCTCTCACGTTACTGCCAAGACTTCTTCGCAGGATAGAGGAGGAAGGAATTCCAGTAATTCTGGTAGCTCCGGACTGGCCTCGTCGAGCTTGGTACGCCGACGTGGTCAGACTGGTGGCGGACGTCCCGTGGAGACTTCCTCTCAGGGAGGACCTACTGTCTCAGGGACCGATCTTCCATCCTGCTTTACGATCGCTGGCTTTAACGGCCTGGCTATTGAGACCCAGGTGCTGAAGGACAAGGGATTGTCAGCTTCAGTTATTCCTACTCTAGTTGAAGCAAGGAAAGCGACTTCCAGAAAGATTTATCATCGCACATGGAAGTCCTACATTGCATGGTGTGAACCTTTGGGGTTCCGTCCTCGGCCTTATTCGATTAGTCGAATATTAGCTTTTCTGCAACAAGGGGTTGAGCAGAAACTGGCCTTGAGTACTATCAAGGGTCAGGTCTCAGCATTAGCTATCTTCTTTCAGAAGCCTTTGGCTACTCATTCCTTGGTGCGGAATTTCATCCAGGGGGTGCGACATCTGGCTCCGCCAGTGCACGCGCCGTTACCCCCCTGGGATCTTAATTTAGTGTTGTCGGTTCTTCAGAAACCTCCCTTTGAAGATATTAGGGAGATTCCTCTACCTACGTTGTCCCAGAAGGTGGCCTTCTTGGTGGCTATTACTTCTGCACGCAGGGTGTCAGAACTGGCCGCATTATCTTGTCGTTCACCATATCTGGTGGTTCATAGAGATAAGGTGGTTCTTCGTCCGAATCCATCCTTCCTACCAAAAGTGGTTTCAGAATTTCATCTGAATGAAGAAATTGTGTTACCTTCCCTGTGTCCTAAGCCCAGTCATCCGCGAGAGTTTGCTTTACTCTCCTTGGATGTGGTCCGGGCGATCAGGGTATACTTGAAAACGACAGACTCGTTTCGCAAGACGGATTCACTTTTTGTGATCCCAGATGGACCCAAAAAGGGGTTGCCTGCATCTGCCGCGACCATTTCCAGATGGATCAGACAGACGGTAGTACAGGCTTATTCTATTAAGGGTCGGGAGCCCCCGTTCCCTGTTAAGGCGCACTCCACTCGGGCACTTAGTGCGTCATGGGCCTTTCGCCATCAGGCGTCAGTGGTCCAGGTGTGCAAGGCGGCTACCTGGTCGTCGGTGCATACCTTTACTAAACATTATAAAGTTGATGTAATGGCATCGTCTGATGCCTCGTTTGGCCGCAAGGTTTTGCAGGCCGCAATTTGAGGAGACCAGTGGTCTACCTCAAGGGTTTTTTTCCGTTGGAAATTTTTCTTTAGTCTCATTCTTTGTTTATAATGAGCCTTTAAAACTTCTAGTTTGGCACCGGTTGGGCCTTCTAGATTGGATTTGATTTTGTCAATCCCACCCCTCATTTGTGGCACTGCTTCTGGATGTCCCAGCTCTTGAGAATCAAGAAGACTACGTCTGTCAATGAGCGATAGAGAAAAATGGATTTTTGTAAGATCTTACCGTAAAATCCTTTTCTCTTAAGCTCATTGACAGACGTAGTACCCGCCCCTCTATCATTGAGTTGGGTTGGGTTAAATTCTCTGTTACTGCTTTAGAACAGAACTGATTCCCTGTAGCAGAGAGAGGGAGGATATACCCTCAGGGACTGCCCCTAAGGTGGAGCCAGAACGTTTTGTCTTTCTGCCTAGTCCTACTCCTGCGGAGACAACATAACCCAGCTCTTGAGAATCAAGAAGACTACGTCTGTCAATGAGCTTAAGAGAAAAGGATTTTACGGTAAGATCTTACAAAAATCCATTTTTTTCACAGCAGGAACGCCGTTCCCATTGCCAGCCGCGTCCTGCAGGCAGGGCCGCTGTCAAGGGGGAACCACAATCCCCCGCTGTGCAGAAAAAAAAAATGTCTCCGGGCCCCCCTGCGTTCCACGGGAGCGGGTAAAGTCAGTGGACTATTTTATCAGTTTTGGGTAGGCGGATTAATCCGCCGCAGCGCGCTATTCAATTCCAGCCTGGTCACCTGCCTTCAATGTGAATAGATGGTGACAGGCTGGGAACACTGTGGCGGATTAATCCGCCTACCCGAAACTGAAAAAATAGTCCACTGACTTTACCATCTCCCATGGAACACAGGGGAGCCGGGCCGGTGCTGTGGGCAGTCCAGGGCAGTGGCGTGGCGGCGACGGGGGCCGGGTGTCAGGTCGGTGTCCTGTACGGCGCTGCTGGGCCGCCTCTCTATGTGAAGGAAGCTGCAGTGCCACTGTGACAGCTCCTTCAGTTCGCGGGGAAAGAAGGTAAGTGCCTGCTGTCATGCTGTGCAGCCTCCTGTGTGCTGGATAGGAGGGGGATGGGGCAGCTGCATAAAGAGGAATTGATCTTTATGGAATTGATCTTTCCATATTCAGTGGCTGCAGGAGGAATATGGAAAGATCAATTCCTCTTTATGCAGCTGCCCCATCCCCCTCCTATACAACTTATTTTGCTGCCCCCCCCAGTGCTCTCTAGCCCCTCCTCCCAGTGCGCTCTTTAACCCCCCAGTGTCTTAGCCCCCCCCTTGCTCTTTAGTGCCCCCTCAGTGCTCTTTAACCCTCCCCCGCTCTTTAATCCCCCCATGCTCTTTAGCCCCCCCCCCCCACCCAGTGCTTTTCATCTCCCCCCATGCTCTCTGGCTCCTCCAGTTCCCCCCCCCCAGTGCTCTCCAGTTCGCCCCCTCCCCCTGTGTTCTCCATCCCCCTGGTTTCCCCCCCCCCCCCCCAGTGCTCTCCACTCCCTGCACCTTCCAACCCCCCTGCAATGCTTTCCAAACCCCCCTTAATTCTCTCCAGTCCCCCCCCCCGTGCCCTTCAGTGCTCTCTGCTTTCCCTGGCCCCCCCTTGTGCTCCTCTATCTTCTATCATGTCTGCAGTCTCTGACCATCTTTTGTATCACGTCCTCAGTCTCTGACATATCACATATATGCAATGACAGACCTCACATGTGATGTGCAGCACACTGCTGTGCAAATCACATGTGATGTGTGTGCGATGCAAATTCAGCCATACAGATTGTATGGCTGAATTCGCATCGCATTGGGACACAACTCGCACAGGGCCCTTTTTTGGGTCCGCACCAGGATCGGATCGCATGGGTGTTCACACCCATGCGATCCGATTCATGTTGGAACTGACATCTCGCACTGTGATATGCGAACTGATCTGGGGATGTGGTTAACTTTGTATTGGCAGCCCCAGCAATTTGTATATGGCAGTGTGAACTGCCTGCGAGTTGAATGCAATGCGGGACCCCGCAGTAGATTTGCAGGGTTCCCGCATCGCATATATGTGAACTGGGACTAATACCAAGCACATTTGGAGTGACACATCTGAGGGGCTGTAAATTAGGGTACACTAGTGTTGCCCTCTGAAGAGTGAACCACAATGGATCACTTTTCAGAGGGTGTTTGCTAGGTGGCAAGGAAACATTATGATGCCTCCTCACCATCTAATGTAATTCTTAAAAACCTGCACCACCTGCAAAGGTTCCTCCTTATATCAGGTCCCACCCCCTTCCTTAGTGTATTCGCTCTGCGGAAGGTGGTCTCTGGTCACCAGAGTCCTCCCTACATCAGAGTTCCCGGCATTCCCCTTTACATCAATCTGCAGGATTCCCCCTTACAGTGCAAGGGGGAACTCTGTGGACGCTGATGTGAAGGGGAGCTCTGATGTAAAGGGCAATGCTGCAGACCCTGATGTAAGTGGGAACTCTGATGTAAAGGGGAATGCAGTGGACTCTGATATAAAGTGGTCTCTGGTCACCTTATATCAGAGTTCCCTTTTAGAGCAAAATTCTTCTTTATATCAGAGTTCCCTTGCATTGTAATGGGGAATCCTGCAGACTCTGATGTTCTTTGTTGGCTAGGTTATATTAACCTGACCTTCTTGTAAATGGAGAAATATGGCTTTTGACTTTTGTTTAACTTAAACACACATTGCTAATAGTGCTATCTACATGTTTATAATTTAAAATATTGATATTTGCACTGTTTACCACAGAATACGGGCATTTTAGGCACTTTTTTTGCAATGTCGAGGGGGGATCCTGGGTGAGTTCCCACACTTTTTTCCCAGGACTTGACCCCTGGCGGCCACCATTATTTTCCAGCACTGCCTTTAACCCTCTTGGGCGTGGAGTTCACCAGAGCTTCACAGGTTACCACTGAAGTCCTCTTCCACTCGTCCATGACATCACAGAGCTGGTGGATGTTGGAGACCTTGCGCTCCTCCACGTTCCGTTTGAGGATGCCCATAGATGCTCAATAGGGTTTAAGTCTGGGGACATGCTTGGCCAGTCCATCACTTTTACCCTCAGCTTCTTTAGCAAGGCAGTGGTCGTCTTGGAGGTGTGTTTGGGGTCGTTATCATATTGGAATACTACCCTGCGGCCCAGTCTCCGAAGGGAGGGGGATCATGCTCTACTTCAGTATGTCACAGTACATGTTGGCATTTGCGGTTCCCTCAATGAAGTGTAGCTCCCCAGTGCTGGCAACACTCATGCAGCCCCAGACCATGACACTCCCACCGCCATGCTTGACTGTAGGCAAGACACACTTGTCTTTGTACTCCTCACCTGGTTGCCACCACACACGCTTGACACCATCTGAACCAGATACGCTTATCTTGGTCTCATCAGACCACAGGACATGGTTCCAGTAATCCATGTCCTTAGCCTGCTTGTCTTTAGCAAACTGTTTGCGGGCTTTCTTGTGCATCAACTTTAGAAGAGGCTTCCTTCTGGTGATGACAGCCATGCAGACCAATTTGATGCAGTGTGCGGCATATGGTCTTAGCACTGACAGGCTGACCCCCCACCCCTTCAACCTCTGCAGCAATCATACGTCTCTTTGCCAAAGACAACCTCTGGATATGACGCTGAGCACGTGACCTCAACTTCTTTGGTTGACCATGGCGAGGCCTGTTCTGAGTGGAACCTGTCCTGTTAAACCGCTGTATGTTCTTGGCCACCATGCTGCAGCTCAGTTTCAGGGTCTTGACAATCTTCTTATAGCCTAGGCCATCTTTATGTAGGGCAACAATTCTTTTTTGCAGATCCTCATAGAGTTCTTTGCCATGAGATGCCATGTTGAACTTCCAGTGACCAGCATGACAGCGTGAGAGCGATAACACCAAATTTAACATACCTGCTCCCCATTCACACCTGAGACATTGTAACACTAACAAGTCACATGACACCGGGGGGAGGGTGGCTAATTGGGTCCAAATTGGACTTTTTTCACTTAGGGGTGTACTCACTTTTGTTGCCAGCGGTTTAGACATTAATGGCTGTGTGTTGAGCTATTTGAGGGGACAACAAATGTACACTTATACAAGCTGTACACTCACCACTTTACATTGTAGCAAAGTGTCATTTCTTCAGTGTTGTCACATGAAAAGATAGAATAAAATATTTACAAAAATGTGAGGGGTGTACTCACTTTTGCGAGATACTGTGTGTGCGCAAGCGTGTGAATGCATGTGTGTGTGTGTATATGTATGTGTACACAGGTGCATCCCATAACATTTTTATATCACCCAAAAGATAATTTATTTCAGTAATTCATTTCAAAAAGTGAAACTCCTATAGATGCATTACACACACAGAGTGATAGATTTCAAACATTTCTTTCTTTTTATTTTGATGAATATGGCTTACAGCTAGTGACAACACAAAATTCATTATCTCAGAAAATTGGAATATTTCATAAAACCAGGGCTTTTTTTTCAGCGGGAACGTGGGGGAACGCAGTTCCGGAACCTCCAGTCTGAATGTATGCAATGGCAAAGGGGTGCTGGGGTCAGTGGGGTGAGCTGAAGGGCCTATTGATGCTGGCTGCTGGGGGATCTATTGTTGCTGAAGGGCATTTGTTGTGGGTGGGGCTATTGTTTCAGTGGAGGATTTATTATTGCTTGGGGGAATAGTTGCTGGGGGGGACTACTGTTGTATGGGGGGGATCTATTGTTGCTGGAGGACATTTTGTTGTGGGTGGGGCTATTGTTGCAGTGTAGGATTTATTGTTGCTTGGGTGAACTATTGTTGTTGGGGGGGGGGGGCGATTGTTGCAGGGGAGGATTTATTGTTGTCCGGGGGCTATTGTTGTTGGGGGTCTATTGTTGCTGATAACAGGGGATCTATTTTACTGTTTTTTTCTATTGTTGCAGGGGAAGATTTTTTTTTTTTGTGGGGGGGGGGGGTCTATTGTTACTGATTCCAGGGGACCTATTTTACTGCTTTTCTAGTTATCATTAACAAATTCCATACAAATTACCTAGAACCACAACTTGATACTTGGTTCTGTATTCTCTAAAAAGGGGGGAGGGGGTACTGGGAGGTGGGCAGAGGGTGGAACCAAAGGACAGCGCTTTTAGGTGGGTAGGGGGTGGAGACGAGAGGTGACTCAGAAGAGGGGAGTACCTGCACCTATTCTCGGAGAAAAAAATGTCCTAGACGCGGCCAACCTAGCGCGGAGCTAAAGTTAGGTTGCGCTCGCTGGCCAGACTTGGGAGGCCGTAAGGATCTAAGATATCCAATGCCTGGCCCAGTTGATTGTTATTCTCACAGGAACAGAAAATAATAATAATTTTAAAAAATTCCATTTAAAAAGGGAAAAAAATGCCAGGACCAGAGATCCCAGCAGGGAACCGGATCCTTATTCCTGACTAGACAGAAAAAACTGAGGTCCTATAGCAGGAAGTGGGAAGTACACCCCCTAGGACTGCCCTAGGGGCGCAGTCAAATTTGTTTCCGCCTAGTCCTACTCCTATGGAGAGAAGCATAACCCAAGGGTCAAAGGAGATATGGAACTATGTCCATCAATAAATAAAAGAGAAAATTGGGCTAACTTTACTGTTTCGTTTTTTTTTTTTTAGTTTATGAATATTTCTTTTCCCAAAAAAATTGTGTTTTAAAAAAAAACGCTGTGCAATTACCGTGTGACATAAAAAATTTCAACACACGCCATTTTATTCTCTAGGGTCTCTGCTGAAAAAATATATATAATGTTTGGGGGTTCTGAATAATTTTTCCATGTAGGAGCGAAGTGTCAGAATAGGTTTGGGAAGGAGGGGGTTAAAGTAAAAGTCTCTGTTTTTTTTTTTTTTTTTTAAGTTAAAAATAACCAGCATGTAATACTTACCTCCTCTGTGCAGTTGGTTTTTCACCGAGCAGCCCAGATCCTCTTCTTCTTGGGTCCCTCTTCGGCTCTCCTGGCCCCTCCCCCAGTGTAAAAATAAAAAAAATTAAAATAAAATAAACAACAAAAAGTTAAAACGCCCCTGTCCCATCGCGCTCCCACACAGAAGCGAACGCATACGTAGGTCGCATCCACATATGTAAACGAGGTTCAAACCACACATGCGGGTTATCCTAGCGAATGTTAGAGTGAGAGCAATAATTCTAGCACTGGACCTCCTCTGCAACTCTAAACTGGTAACCTGTAAAAAATTTTAAAGCGTAGCCTATGGAGATTTTTAGGTACTGAAGTTTGGCGCCATTCAGCGAGTGCGGGCAATTTTAAAGCGTAACATGTTAGGAATCTATTTACTCGACGTAACATCATCTTTCATATTATACAGAAAAATAGGGCCAACTTTACGTTTTTTTTTTTTTTTCATGAAAGTGTTTTTTTTTCCAAAAAAAATTGGGTTTGAAAAATTGCTGTGCAAATACCGTGTGACAAAAAAAATAGCAATGACCACCATTTTATTCCATAGGGTCTCTGCTTATGTGCATATGTATGTATGTATGTGTGTATATATATATATATATATATATATATCTATATATATATATATATATATATGTATATACACACACACACACACACACACATACATATACATACATATATATATATATATATATATATATATAATATAATGTTTGGCAGTTCTGAGTAATTTGCTAGCAAAAAAAATGCTGATTTTTACATGTAGGAGAGGATGGCCGGAATTCACCTGGTATGGAAATGGTTGATAAAATAATAAACATTATTATATTATTATTATGATACAGGATTTAGTGCAACATATAAATCCAATTATTTATTTCTAAAAATCTTGATTTTATTATCACCTAAATTCTAATTAAAACAATCTATAAAGGAGTTATTTTTGTTGTTACAGAAGAGCTCATTTGCATCAAGAAATTACAAACACATTAACATGAATTAAGGTGGTTTTAAAGGGAAAAATGTTTTTTTTTTTTTTAAATAAAATAATATACATTATTATATTATTATTATGATTATACAGGATTTAGTGCCAGCAGTTTGCACAGCACTATACAACATTAGGGCGACATGTTATACTTACCTGCTCTATGCAATGGTACTGCACAGAGCAGCCCCGATCCTCCTCCTGTGCCCCCTGCTGGTGCTCTCCAGTGCTGCCAAGGTGTGTGAAAGTGCACAGCCACCCGATCGTTTCCATCTGACAGCCAATAGGCGGTTTGTCAGATTTGCACACTTTCCCGGCTCCTGCAGTGTGTGTAACCCCCCTACTGCTGCTGATGTATGGCGTATGTCAGCGGCAGTAAAAGGGTTAATCACCATCCCCAAACAGCTCTCCTCCATGTACACCCCATAGAAGCGCAATGTAAATGACAGCCAGGAGGGGGCAGGATTTTTGAGAAAAAAAAATCTGATAATATCTGTGAATTGATAGAAGGAATGCAGACCCTCCAATCATTCCCAGCTGAGGAAGGGGCCATCATCGAGTTCTCTCATCAGACCTGCTGTTGCCATGGTGCTGCACGTGATCAGTTACAGCAGCAGCCGTTTGAAAACATGCAGGTTGGGCTGAGTGCTGTCATCACACTGGTGACAGTTATCAGTTAGCTGGATGCACCTGCTCATTTGCATATCTTCGCAAAGGATTCTGGGTAATGGGTTTTGTCAGCTCACGGTTGGTAGAAAGTGAATAATTTGGGTTTCTGGACGGTTTATAGAGCTGGAAGGATTGGGAAGTGATATACAAGCCAATAAGAAAGATTTTAATGGTTTCAAATTAGAGTCTCCATAAGTTGGAAAGCTTTGTAATTGGAGGGTTTTATATACAATATTGGATTCCTTAGTATGTAGAGCAGTTGGAGAGTAAGGGCCGTGGTTGGATGATACCATGTGTAAGCACATAAGTACCATGTGTAAGCACCATGTATAAGTTGGAGCAACAACCCTCTGTGACAGAGATAACATGGCGGAAGTAATACAAATGTGCAAGCACACAAATTGCAGCACAGCCCCTAGAAACTCAGCGCACCAGTAAGGCATGGTGGAATTAACACCATCTGTGAGCAAAGGCATGGTGGAATTATAACACCATCTGTGAGCCCATCAGTTGCTGGACCCTTCGCAGCAACCTAGCGCACTAAATAGCACAGAAAGAGGGGCCCCAAACAAAGTCTCCACCCGGATGTAGCCTCACCTCCTGCCCAAGTTTTTAAAACCACAAAAGCCTTTTCCTTGTTTTTTTTAAGTGGGTGGGGCTATTGTTGCAGTGGAGGATTTATTGTTGCTTGGGCGAACTATTGTTGTGGGGGGGGGGGGGGGGGCTATTGTTGCAGGGGAGGATTTATTGGGGGGGGGATTGTTGCAGGGGAATATTTATTATTGCTTGGGGGCTATTGTTGTTGGGGGGTCTATTGTTGCAGGGGAGGATTTATTGGGGGGGGGGGGATTGTTGCAGGGGAGGATTTATTGTTGCTTGGGCGAACTATTGTTGTTGGGGGGGGGGATCTATTGTTGCATGGGAGGATTTTTTTTTGGGGGGGGTCTAATGTGGCAGGGGAGGATTTATTGGGGGGGGATTGTTGCAGGGGAGGATTTATTTTTGCTTGGGGCTATTGTTGTTGGGGTTCTATTGTTGCTGATTCCAGGGGATCTATTTTACTGCTTTTCTAGTTATCATTAACAAATTCCATACAAATTACCTAGAACCACAACATGATACTTGGTTCTGTATTCTCTAAAAAGGGGGGGAGGGGGGTACTGGGAGGTGGGCAGAGGGTGGAACCAAAGGACAGCGCTCGGAGGTGGGTAGGGGGTGGAGACGAGAGGGGACTCAGAAGAGGGGAGTACCTGCACCTATTCTCGGAGAAAAAAATGTCCTGGTTGCGGCCAACCTAGCGCAGAGCTAAAGTTAGGTTGCGCTCGCTGGCCAGACTTGGGAGGCCGTAAGGATCTAAGATATCCAGTGCCTGGCCCAGTTGATTGTAATTCTCACAGGAACAGAAAATAATTTTAAAAAATTCCATTTAAAAAGGGAAAAAAATGCCAGGACCAGAGATCCCAGCAGGGAACCGGATCCTTACTCCTGACTAGGCAGAAAAAACTGAGGTCCTATAGCAGTAGGTGGGAAGTACACCCCCTAGGACTGCCCCAGGGGCGTAGTCAAATTTGTTTCCGCCTAGTCCTACTCCTATGGAGAGAAGCATAACCTAAGGGTCAAAGAAGATATGGAACTATGTCCATCAATAAATAAAAGAGAAAATTGGCTAACTTTACTGTTTCGTTTTTTTTTTTTTTTTTAGTTTATGAATATTTCTTTTCCCAAAAAATTGCGTTCGAAAAACCGCTGTGCAAATACCGTTTCAACACACACCATTTTATTCTCTAGGGTCTCTGCTGAAAAAATATATATAATGTTTGGGGGTTCTGAATAATTTTTCCATGTAGGAGCGAAGTGTCAGAATAGGTTTGGGAAGGAGGGGGTTAAAGTAAAAGTCTCAGTTTTTTTTTTTTTTAGTTAGAAATAACCAGCATGTAATACTTACCTCCTCTTTGCAGTTGGTTTTTCACCAAGCAGCCCAGATCCTCTTCTTCTTGGGTCCCTCTTCGGCTCTCCTGGCCCCTCCCCCAGTGTAAAAATAAAAAAAAATTAAAATAAACAACAAAAAGTTAAAACGCCCCTGTCCCATCGCGCTCCCACACAGAAGCGAACGCATACGTAGGTCGCATCCACATATGTAAACGAGGTTCAAACCACACATGCGGGTTATCCTAGCGAATGTTGGAGTGAGAGCAATAATTCTAGCACTGGACCTCCTCTGCAACTCTAAACTGGTAACCTGTAAAATTTTTTAAAGCGTAGCCTATGGAGATTTTTAGGTACTGAAGTTTGGCGCCATTCAGCGAGTTCGGGCAATTTTAAAGCGTAACATGTTAGGAATCTATTTACTCAACGTAACATCATCTTTCATATTATGCAGAAAAATCGGGCCAACTTTACGTTTTTTTTTTTTTTACTGTTTTTTTTTTTTAATTGTTTTTAAGTGTTTTTTTCCCAAAAAAAATGTGTTTGAAACCTTGCTGTGCAAATACCGTGTGACATAAAAAACAGCAATGACCACCATTTTATTCCATAGGGTCTCTGCTAATATATAATATTATGTTTGGCAGTTCTGAGTAATTTGCTAGCAAAAAAAATGATGATTTTTACATGTAGGAGAGGAATGCCAGAATTCACCTGGTATGGAAATGGTTGATAAAATAATAAACATTATTATATTATTATTATGATACAGGATTTAGTGCAACATATAAATCCAATTATTTATTTCTAAAAATCTTGATTTTATTATCACCTAAATTCTCATTAAAACAATCTATAAAGGAGATATTTTTGTTGTTACAGAAGAGCTCAACATTTGCATCAAGAAAATACAAACACATTCACATGAATTAACCACTTGCCGACCGACGCACGACTATTTACTACGTCGCTAGCCTGTGAGGTTCTAAGGAGCGAGCGCGCGCCACCGGAGGCGCGCTCCCGAGTGGTCTCGGACCCCCCCCCCCCGCGTGTATGCCCGGTGGACCCGATGTCCGCCGGGCACTCGCGATCGTCTGGTACAGCGGGAGAAGGCAGGCGGCTAATGTAAACAAGCCGCCTGTCATTCTCCCCGATGTAAGAATGGTGATCATACGGTTCTACTATGTAGGACCGTTGATCACTGTTCCTACACCTCTAGCCACAGCCAATCACAGTTAGAATCACGCCCCCAGGGGGACACACAGCCCCTCCCTCTCCAAAAAGTTAACCCCTTCACTACCAGTGTAATTTTACAGTAACAGTGCATATGTATAGCACTGATTACTATAGTAATGTCACTGGTAACCCCAAAAGTGTCAAAAATGTCAGTCAAGGGTCCGATCTGTCTGCCCCAATGTCGCAGTACCGCAAAAAAAACGCAGATCGCCGCCATTACGCGTTAAAAAAAACAAACAACAAAAATGACAAAAATCTTTCCCTTAGTAAACGCGATAACTTTTGCGCAAACCAATCAAAATACGCTTTTTGCGATTTTTTTTTTTTTTTTTCTTTTTTACCAAACATATGTAGCATAAAACAAATTGGCCAAAAATGTTAAAAAATTTTGATGTTTACATTTTTTTTTGGGGAATTTCATATAAAAAAATGTGAAAAATATTGTTATTTTTAGCAAAATTGACGCTCTTTTTTTGTTTATAGCGCAAAAAGTAAAAATCGCACAGGTGATCCAATACCACCAAAAGAAAGCTCTGTTTGTGGGAAAAAAAGGACGTCAAATTCGTTTAGGTACAGCGTCACACGACCACGCAATTGTCCGTTAAAGTCACGCAGTGCCGAATCGCAGGGCTTAAGTGGTTAAGGTGGTTTTAAAGGAAAAAAAATTTCTATCTTAGGGGGGAATAGGAACAGACTGTTATCAGGAAAGAGGCGACAATCACGCCAGGAACAGAAGAAAGCAGTAGAGGAGCCTCTTAAGGTGTTGCAAGGGACTGGACCGACATGAATGGAAAGCCAGGGGATTCTTTGAAAGAAATCTTTGAATAATAGAACTTGTTCCCCTTTTTTTTTTTTTTTTTTCCCATACCAGAGACTTTAACCATAGTCAATGGAGATCGCCATCAATTGTTTTTTTCTTTTTTGGTGTCACCCTTGCCCCTTCCCTTTGTTTACCCTGGTGGGGAGTGACCGGGGGGGGGGGGGAGTGGGGGGGTTAGATATGTTTGGGTGACCCCTCCACGAGGATCGCGCAGGGCCGGGCTGGGGCCTGCATCTGCGGCCTATCTGAAATTAAGTTAATCACATCACACTCTTTTTTTTTTTTTTTTTGGATATTCTGTCACGTGGGTTCCCCCCCCCTTTTTTTTTGGGGGGGGGGGGCTTTTTTTTAATAATTCCTATAGACACAAGTGATTATGAGGCTCTAAGTTGAGGTCTCTCTTCCTTCCTTTTTTTTTTTTTTTTTTTTTCACGGGCACGATCATTATTAAAGGTTTTCCACTTTTCCCTTTTTTTTTTTTTTTTTCTTTTTTCAGTAGTATATGTTATATCATAACATATATTACTCTTATTTAAGAGTATATATGCACTAGGATGATGGCCGCGGGTGTTTGGCGGGATCCTGACGGACACGAGACTCATGGGGGGCAATTTTTGGGGCTCAGGTTTTTGAGTAGTGAGAGATGGTTACGTTATGGGGTATAGGCCCCCATTGCCCCCTCTCCCCCTTTTTTTTTTTTTTTCTTTTTTGGACTGTTAGTGATGTTTGTTGACTTATAGAGCTGCCAACATAGGTGTGTGTTCCCCCCCTTCCTGCTACCTATTTGTGTTTTTCCTTCCCCTGTCCTCCCTTTTCTCCCCCACCCTCCTCTCTACCCTTGAGAGGGGGGGGGGAGATTGGGGGATGAGAGACGAGTGAATAATCTGGGGATAGAGATCGATGACCGGAATAGACGGCCTGGGTGGGGAGGGGGGGGATCCCTTTTTTTCTTTTTTGGGCAGCCCATCCGGTATGAAGGATGGAGGATATTAATTGTGGGAATGATCAGGAGGGAAGGAGCTTAGGCTCTGTGATTCCCCCCCCACCCACCCCACTTTTTTTTTTTTTTTTTTGGAGGAACAATAGATATGAAGTAAATAAACTATTGGACTCTGGTCGGTGTGGTGGGAGGGAGGACGGGAAGCCAGCAATTACTTTTTTTTTTTCTGGATTTTATGGAGTTGTTTTTTTTGTTTTTTTTTTCCCATTCTTTGCTCGAGGTCCATGTTCTAGATTAACCCCCACTTAGGCCAGTACACTGAGGGGTGACTAGAGTCATATAGTGTACACGGGAATTTCCCTTGTTAGTGAGAATTTTTTTTTTTTTTTTTTTATTCGGGTTTAGGGGTTTTTTTTTTTTCCCCCTCTTTGTTTTTTTTTTCTTCTTCTCTTTTTCTTTCCCTCTCTTCCTCCGCTCTCTATTCTCTCCTTCTCCTCTTCCTGCCACGAGGATGGAGGATCTCACCGTCTTCTCCCTGAATGCTAGAGGCCTTAATATACCGGAAAAGAGAAGGATGCTGCTTAATGATCTTAAGCGCTCCAGGGTGGATGTGGCCTTTGTCCAGGAGACCCATTTTAGAGGTGACAGAGCTCCCAGGATTACGAACAGAGAATATAATCTAGCTTATCATTCCATGAATGCCAATGCTAAATCTAGAGGAGTGACTATTTTACTGTCTTCTAGACTCCCCTGGATACTGAAAGAGACCTTAACTGACCCGGCGGGACGGTTTTTGTTTATTAAGGGGAGCTTGGGAGACATACAGCTTACACTGGCAACAGTGTATGTACCAAATGAATGCCAAGCTAGTTTTCTCAAACGAGTAACTAAACTGCTTATGGAGTTCACGGAAGGACAGTTTATACTAGGTGGGGACTTTAATGTCCCACCACTGGCCAGACTGGATACATCTACGGGTAGATCAGCAATATTGCCGTCTGCAAGTAAAAGTATTACACAGACGTTTTTCAGTGCCCAATGGATAGATGTGTGGCGTTTACTACACCCTTCTGAAAGGGACTACACATTTTATTCAGCCCCTCATAAGGCCTATTCACGGATCGACTATTTCTTAATACCGCACAGACAGCTTCACGCGGTTAAAGCATCAATAATTGGGGACATAACATGGTCAGACCATGCGCCGGTACTACTTACTTATTCTTTATCAGATTTTGCCGCCTCTCGGCAATGTTTTTGGAGGCTGAATGAGAGCCTCCTACAGATTCCTGAAGTTCTGACGGATATTTCATCTAAATTGCAGGAATACTTTCAGATGAATGACCTGGAGGGATGTGAGATAGGGAATCTGTGGGAGGCCCATAAAACTGTTCTCAGGGGGCTTCTTATTGAACGCGGATCTAGACTTAAAAAGGAACGGGATAAACAATTAACACAGCTCCTAGTTACGCTTCGTCATCTTGAATCCCAATATAAACATGCCACGTCACCGGCCTTAGAAACTGAACTTATAAGAACACGGCAACAAATAGCCGACCTTCTTCTGTTCAGAGCTAAAGCGGCTCTTCAGAGGAGCCGAGGTAGGGGATATGAATTTGGAGACAAATGCGGGAAACTGCTCGCACAGTCTGTGAGAGACCCACAGATGTCGACCTATGTTCCTAATATTATTTCAAGGCAGGGCCATAAATTAACACCTCCCAAACAGATTGTGGGAGAGTTTGGACGATTTTACTCCTCACTGTACTCACTAATAGAGAACCTTACTCCTATTTCTGAGATGGAGGAATATCTTGTGAAATCTCATCTTCCTACACTCTCTAGGGAGACAAGAGAGCAGTTGGATGAACCGATCACTCTGTTAGAGGTCCAACAGACTATAAGCAAGATGAAGTTAAAGAAGGCCCCCGGCCCAGATGGCTTTACGCTGCAATATTTTCAAGTGTTTTGTTCTACTTTAGGCCCGTATCTGGTTAGATTCTATAACTCCATAAAAGTAGGCGTTAATATGCTTAGAGACACCTTAGCGGCGCATATTACGGTGATCTTGAAAGAAGGAAAGGATCCTACATCTTGTGGAAGCTATAGGCCTATTTCTTTACTTAATATAGATTTGAAAATTCTTACAAAAATTCTGGCCAATAGATTAGCTCCACATCTCCTCGATCTAGTGCATCTCGACCAGGTGGGTTTTGTCCCTAGCCGAGAGGCTAGAGACAATACGACCAAAGTGTTAAATCTGATCCACACTGCTAATACATCTCGAATACCGAGTGTCTTTATTAATACCGATGCAGAGAAAGCTTTTGATAGGGTGAACTGGCGTTTTTTGTTTACAGTTCTTAAATATATAGGCCTGGAGAGCAATATGCAGCGTTGGATCACTAATATATACTCAAAGCCCTCTGCACAGGTCAAGGTGAATGGTTTTGTATCTGATCCTTTCCATATCAAAAATGGTACGAGACAGGGGTGCCCCTTATCCCCTCTTTTGTTTGCTCTTTCGTTGGAACCTCTCCTCTGTACCATTCGCCAGAACCCAGACATTCAGGGAGTGAAAGTAGGCGGATGTCAATATAAGATATCTGCTTATGCAGATGATCTTATGTTTTCAGTAACAAATCCGATCCTTTCTATGCCAAATTTATTGCAGGAACTAGCCAGATACGGGTCTATCTCGAACTTTAAAATCAATTTTGGCAAGTCGGAGGCGATGGGAGTAGGGGTGAGCCCGTCTCTTTTACGGACCTTACAATCGAGCTTCAGTTTTCGATGGACTAATAAGGCCCTACGATATCTGGGTACATATATACCACCATGCTTGGCTAGAGTATATGAGTTGAATTTTCCCCCTTTAATTGAGGAGACACGCAGCCTATTGGAAAAGTGGCATATGGGCCTTCATTCTTGGTTTGGCAGATGCAACCTGATTAAGATGAGTATTTTGCCCAGACATATTTATTTGATAAGAGCTCTTCCGATACGGTTGCCTGCCCGGTATTTCCACATGATCCACGCTCTTTTCACTGAGTTTGTTTGGGCAAAGAAAAGACCTCGGCTTGCGCGGTCGCATATGGCTAGGCCAAGGATGCAGGGCGGCTTAGCCTTTCCGGATATTCAGAAGTACTTCCAGGCAGCTCATTTGAGTAGAATGGTAGACTGGTGTCGACATCAAACATCCAAATTGTGGGTCAGTATAGAACAAGCACAGACGAATATTCCTCTTAGGGGAGCACTCTGGTGCTACCCAGATTTGCCACCACAATTAAGACTCCATCCTCTTCTGGGCACTACGCTGCGAATATGCCACTTAGCTAATATGCGATATCTCCTTTCGCCCCCGTGTTCTCCTTTATTTCCGGTAATTGGAAACCCGCTATTCGGACCCGGACTTTCGACACCAGATCTGGTGAAATTGGGCCCAGCCGGATGTGTTCGAGTGACTCAGCTCTTTGCAGGAGATAGGTGGCTGACATTGGAGACCTTGACAAATGCAGACGGGGAGTTTGGGCTTAATTTCTGGTCTGCCCTTCAACTCCACCATTTCCTACATACACTACCGAAACCCGTAGATTTTACGCGGAACTTGACTAAATTTGAAAAGTTATGTCTGGACGAGGGAGCTCTTTCACATATACTCTCCTTAATATATGGCTTATTAACATCCTGGACAGACGAATCCCCTCTACCATGCCTGACTAAATGGGCAGCTGAACTAAATTGTACCTTCACTCCATCACAATCACAGAAGATCATTCTATTGTCTTTTAGAACATCTATTTGTACTAAAATCCAAGAGACTAATTTTAAGATATTGACTAGATGGTATTATACACCTTATAAACTTCATAAGATCTTCCCAAGCGTATCGACAAATTGCTGGCGGTGCGGAGGGGAAGATGCAACGATATTACATATATTTTGGTCCTGCCCGAAACTTTCAACATACTGGTCCAAGGTTAGATCCATAGTTCAAAAATTTACGGAGTTTCCCATCCAGGAGGATCCAGCCTTTTTTTTGCTCCATCTATCAGATATTCCATTACAGAGATATGAGAAATCGGTGGTGCGCCATCTGGTCAATGGAGCGAAGGCCTGTATCCCCGTGTTATGGAAAAGTCCTGTTTCTCCTACGGTAAGGGACTGGTTACGGAGAGTAGAGGCCATCAACAAAATGGAAGACTTGGTGATGACGACACATGGTAAACGGGGGCTATACAGCGAGACCTGGGAGCTCTGGAACACCTTTATTATGTCTGATGAGGGAGTGGCCTTGATGCATTCATAGGCGGAGGGGACGGGGGAGCTGCCTCTGTCGGGGCTGGGGGGGGAGGAATGGAGGGAAGGGAGAGAGAGGGGGGAAATTTTTTTTTTTTTTCTCCTGGGGGGGAGGGGGGGGGGGTTAGGGTATGTTTAGTTACAGTTTGAATAAATGAAATAGAATTGGAATGGACGGGGAAGATAAGGATGTCTCCTGCCCATTACCGTGAACACTTGTTATGGATAGCGATATAAATTGAATAAACCTAGCTTACGTGTTCATAGTGGAGATGGGGGAGACAAGTATTAAGGAACTCCTCCCTTTTAAGGGTTAACCGAGTTTATTCTTTGATGATAATCTGTTTTGATATGTATTCTTATTTCATTAGTGACTTCTTGTAAATTTTGTGTGTTTGAAAAAAATAATAAAAATTATATTTAAAAAAAAAAAAATAAAAAGGGAAAAAAATGCCAGGAGATCCTAGCAGGGAAACCGGATCCTTACTCCTGACTAGGCAGAAAAAACTGAGGTCCTATAGCAGGAAGTGGGAAGTACACCCCCTAGGACTGCCCCAGGGGCGCAGTCAAATTTGTTTTCGCCTAGTCCTACTCCTATGGAGAGAAGCATAACCTAAGGGTCAAAGAAGATATGGAACTATGTCCATCAATAAATAAAAGAGAAAATTGGCTAACTTTATTGTTTCGTTTTTTTTTTTTTTTTTTTTTTAGTTTATGAATATTTATTTTCCCAAAAAATTGCGTTCGAAAAACTGCTGTGCAAATACCGTTTCAACACACACCATTTTATTCTCTAGGGTCTCTGCTGAAAAAATATATATAATGTTTGGGGGTTCTGAATAATTTTTCCATGTAGGAGCGAAGTGTCAGAATAGGTTTGGGAAGGAGGGGGTTAAAGTAAAAGTCTCAGTTTTTTTTTTTTTAAGTTAAAAATAACCAGCATGTAATACTTACCTCCTCTTTGCAGTTGGTTTTTCACCGAGCAGCCCAGATCCTCTTTTTCTTGGGTCCCTCTTCGGCTCTCCTGGCCCCTCCCCCAGTGTAAAAATAAAAAAAATTAAAATAAAATAAACAACAAAAAGTTAAAACGCCCCTGTCCCATCGCGCTCCCACACAGAAGCGAACGCATACGTAGGTCGCATCCACATATGTAAACGAGGTTCAAACCACACATGCGGGTTATCCTAGCGAATGTTAGAGTGAGAGCAATAATTCTAGCACTGGACCTCCTCTGCAACTCTAAACTGGTAACCTGTAAAAAATTTTAAAGCGTAGCCTATGGAGATTTTTAGGTACTGAAGTTTGGCGCCATTCAGCGAGTTCGGGCAATTTTAAAGCGTAACATGTTAGGAATCTATTTACTCGACGTAACATCATCTTTCATATTATACAGAAAAATTGGGCCAACTTTACGTTTTTTTTTTTACTGTTTTTTTTTTAATTCATGAAAGTGTTTTTTTTCCAAAAAAATTGTGTTTGAAACCTTGCTGTGCAAATACCGTGTGACATAAAAAATAGCAATGACCACCATTTTATTCCATAGGGTCTCTGCTAATATATAATATTATGTTTGGCAGTTCTGAGTAATTTGCTAGCAAAAAAAATGCTGATTTTTACATGTAGGAGAGGAATGCCAGAATTCACCTGGTATGGAAATGGTTGATAAAATAATAAACATTATTATATTATTATTATGATACAGGATTTAGTGCAACATATAAATCCAATTATTTATTTCTAAAAATCTTGATTTTTATTATCACCTAAATCCTCATTAAAACAATCTATAAAGGAGTTATTTTTGTTGTTACAGAAGAGCTCAACATTTGCATCAAGAAAATACAAACACATTCACATGAATTAACCACTTGCCGACCGACGCACGACTATTTACTGCGGTGGTCAGCCCCTCACAGGCAGAGTGAGGTAGGGCTACGTCGCTAGCCTGTGAGGGTCTAGGGAGTGAGCGCGCGCCACCGGGCGCTCCCGCGTGGTCTCGGACCCCCCCGCGTGTGTGCCCGGCGGACCCGATGTCCGCCGGGCACTCGCGATCGTCCGGTACAGCGGGAGAAAGGCAGGCGGCTAATGTAAACAAGCCGCCTGTCATTCTCCCCGATGTAAGAATGGTGATCATACGGTTCTGCTATGTAGGACCGTTGATCACTGTTCCTACACCTCTAGCCACAGCCAATCACAGTTAGAACCACACTCCTAGGGACACACACAGCCCCTCCCTCTCCAAAAAAGTTAACCCCTTCACTACCAGTGTAATTTTACAGTAACAGTGCATATGTATAGCACTGATTACTATAGTAATGTCACTGGTAACCCCAAAAGTGTCAAAAATGTCAGTCAAGGGTCCGATCTGTCTGCCCCAATGTCGCAGTACCGCAAAAAAAAAAACGCAGATCGCCGCCATTACGCGTTAAAAAAAACAAACAACAAAAATGACAAAAATCTTTCCCTTAGTAAACGCGATAACTTTTGCGCAAACCAATCAAAATACGCTTTTTGCGATTTTTTTTTCTTTTTTACCAAACATATGTAGCATAAAACAAATTGGCCAAAAATGTTAAAAAATTTTGATGTTTACATTTTTTTTTTTGGGAATTTCATGTAAAAAAATGTGAAAAATATTGTTATTTTTAGCAAAATTGACGCTCTTTTTTTGTTTATAGCGCAAAAAGTAAAAATCGCACAGGTGATCCAATACCACCAAAAAAAAGCTCTGTTTGTGGGAAAAAAAGGACGTCAAATTCGTTTAGGTACAGCGTCGCACGACCACGCAATTGTCCGTTAAAGTCACGCAGTGCCGAATCGCAAAATAGGCCCTGGTCAGGAAGGGGGTAAAATCTTCCAGGGCTTAAGTGGTTAAGGTGGTTTTAAAGGAAAAAAATTTTAAAAATAATATACATTATTATTATGATTATACAGGATTTAGTGCCAACAGTTTGCGCAGCACTATACAACGTTAGGGCGACATGATATACTTACGTGCTCTATGCAATGGTAATGCACAGAGCAGCCCCGATCCTCAAATCATCACTGACTGTGGAAACTTCACACTGGACCTCATGCAACTTGGATTCTGTGCCTCTTCCTCCAGACTCAGGGACCTTGGTTTCCAAATGAAATGCAACATTTTCCACAGTCCCTAATGATTTGGCGAGCCATGGGATCGGTTGATGTTGGTCCACTGTGTTTTATTAAGTCCAAAGTCAGGGCAGCCCTCTACCAGGAAATTCTAGAGCATTTCATGCTTCTCCCTGCTGACCAGCTTTATGGAGATGCAAATTTCCTTTTCCAGTAGGATTTAGCACCTGCCCACACTGCCAAAAGTACCAATACCTGGTTTAATGATCATGGTATCACTGTGCTTGATTGGCCAGCAAACTCACCTGACCTAAACCCCATAGAGAATCTGTGGGGTATTGTCAAGCAGGCCCGGATTGGCCAATCAGGAGAACCGGGAGGATTCCCGGTGGGCTGGTCGGGTTGAGGGCCGGTGACACCGGTGTTCTAAAATTTAGAACACAGCTGACAGAGAGGGGGCAGGACTGGTTGCTTAGCAGAGAGGAGGCGGCACGGATAGAATACATCCTCGGGTCTGAGAGGAGGCGGGGCTGAGGGGGGACGGACTGCTTAGCTGGGAGGAGACGGGACGGAGGTAGAGAAAAAATGTAATCTGCCAGCTCTGCATTATTACAATTATGCTCGACCTCCGTCCCGCCTCCTCCTAGCTAAGCAGTTCGTCCCGCCTCCGCCCCGCCTCCTCTCAGACCCGAGGATGTCTTCTCTCCCTCCCACCTCCTCCCAGCTAAGCACTTCGTCCCGCCTCCGCCCCGCCTCCTGTCTCAGCTAAGTAATCTGTCCCGCCTCCTCTGTCAGCAGTGGGCTAATGGCGCGGGGGGGGCGCCATTTTTAAATCGAAAGAAAAAAACTGCAGTGGCCCAGCAGTGGCGCTCGCCTCTCATCACGGCCAGGTAAGACCCCTCCACAGCCTCTAACCATCTCCCCTTGTACCATGCCCACAGCCTCTAACCATCTCTCCCTGTACCATGCCCACAGCCTCTGACTATCTCTCCTTGTACCATGCCCACAGCCTCTAACCATCTCTCCCTGTACCATGCCCACAGCCTCTAACCATCTCCCCTTGTACCATGCCCACAGCCTCTGACCATCTCCCCTTGTACCATGCCCACAGCCTCTAACCATCTCCCCTTGTACCATGCCCACAGCCTCTAACAATCTCCCCTTGTACCATGCCCACAGCCTCTAACCATCTCTCCCTGTACCATGCCCACAGCCTCTAACCATCTCTCCCTGTACCATGCCCACAGCCTCTAACCATCTCCCCCCTGTACCATGCCCACAGCCTCTAACAATCTCCCCCTGTACCATGCCCACAGCCTCTAACCATCTCCCCTTGTACCATGCCCACAGCCTCTAACCATCTCTCCCTGTACCATGCCCACAGCCTCTAACCATCTCCCCCCTGTACCATGCCCACAGCCTCTAACCATCTCCCCTTGTACAATGCCCACAGCCTCTAACAATCTCCCCCTGTACCATGCCCACAGCCTCTAACCATCTCCCCTTGTACCATGCCCACAGCCTCTAACCATCTCCCCTTGTACCATGCCCACAGCCTCTAACCATCTCCCCCCTGTACCATGCCCACAGCCTCTAACCATCTCCCCTTGTACAATGCCCACAGCCTCTAACAATCTCTCCCTGTACCATGCCCACAGCCTCTAACCATCTCCCCTTGTACCATGCCCACAGCCTCTAACCATCTCCCCTTGTACAATGCCCACAGCCTCTAACCATCTCCCCTTGTACAATGCCCACAGCCTCTAACCATGTCCCCTTGTACCATGCCCACAGCCTCTAACCATCTCCCCTTGTACCATGCCCACAGCCTCTAACCATCTCCCCTTGTACCATGCCCACAGCCTCTAACCATCTCCCCTTGTACCATGCCCACAGCCTCTAACAATCTCCCCCTGTACCATGCCCACAGCCTCTAACCATCTACCCTTGTACCATGCCCACAGCCTCTAACCATCTCCCCTTGTACCATGCCCACAGCCTCTAGCCATCTCCCCTTGTACCATGCCCACAGCCTCTAACCATGTCCCCTTGTACCATGCCCACAGCCTCTAACCATGTCCCCTTGTACCATGCCCACCGCCTCTAACCCTCTCCCCTTGTACCATGCCCACAGCCTCTAACCATCTCCCCTTGTACCATGCCCACAGCCTCTAACAATCTCCCCCTGTACCATGCCCACAGCCTCTAACCATCTCCCCTTGTACCATGCCCACAGCCTCTAACCATCTCCCCTTGTACCATGCCCACAGCCTCTAACCATCTCCCCTTGTACCATGCCCACAGCCTCTAACCATGTCCCCTTGTACAATGCCCACAGCCTCTAACCATCTCCCCTTGTACCATGCCCACAGCCTCTAACCATCTCCCCTTGTACCATGCCCACAGCCTCTAACAATCTCCCCCTGTACCATGCCCACAGCCTCTAACCATCTCCCCTTGTACCATGCCCACAGCCTCTAACCATCTCTCCCTGTACTATGCCCACAGCCTCTAACCATCTCCCCTTGTACCATGCCCACAGCCTCTAACCATCTCCCCTTGTACCATGCCCACAGCCTCTAACCATGTCCCCTTGTACAATGCCCACAGCCTCTAACCATCTCCCCTTGTACCATGCCCACAGCCTCTAACCATCTCCCCTTGTACCATGCCCACAGCCTCTAACAATCTCCCCCTGTACCATGCCCACAGCCTCTAACCATCTCCCCTTGTACCATGCCCACAGCCTCTAACCATCTCTCCCTGTACCATGCCCACAGCCTCTAACCATCTGCCCCTGTACCATGCCCACAGCCTCTAACCATCTCCCCCTCTACCCCATAGACATGCATTATGTCCGTATATCATCCGAAAACGGATAGGATGATATGCAGACATAGGGACCGGATGACACAAGTGTCATCCGTGTCCGTAAACAAAAAAAAAAGTGCCACAGCGGACAAAAAAAAACGGAGCGGCCGTGTGAAAGAGGCCTTAGGCTACTGAATTTGCACTGAATTGTAAATATTTTTTGAAAAATACAATGAATTACAAGGCTGTAGAGAATAGAGAACAGTGCGCCTTTGCAAACTTATATTCTGAGGTTTTAATTACATTATTTTAATATAGTCAGTCATGAACTAAAGTGGGCCGGTCTAAGTCATGAAACTCCAGGGCTGAAAATGAGTCCCACTCCGGCCCTGTTGTCAAGAGGAAGAACCTGGGCTTCTAGAACACCTCAGCAATGCCACAGGCTAATCACCTCTATGCCACGCCGCATTGATGCAGTAATTCATGAAAAAGGAGTCCTGACTAAGTATGATATACTATAATGTACATGGACATACTTTTCAGTAAACCAACATTTCTGTATTAAAAATCCTTTTTTTTGTTTTTTTTTGTTAATGGTCTCATTTAGTAATCTGATTTTCTGAGATACTGAATTTAGATTTTTCCACTAGCTGTAAGCCATAATCATTGAAATTAAAAAAGAAATGGTTGAAATATATCACTCTGTGTGTAACGCATCTATATAAAATAGGAATTTAATTACTGAAATAAATTAACTTTTTGATGATCTAATTTATGATATGCACGTATGTGTGTGTGTTAAATGTTTGTATATAATTTCTCAAATTGATTTATGGGAGAACCAGGGGCAGACTGGCAACTTTCAGCCCAGGGGGCAAGTACAAACCAGAGGCCCATGGTGCAGCGACTCGGCCCTCTCCCACTCTCCCTCTCCCCGGCCTCCTCCTGACCCCCATTCCAGGCTGAAGCTTTGCTCCAGGTACTCTCTACTCACTGGCTGAATCCGGCTTCCCGACCTGGTCAGCAGGGGACGGTTGGGGAAGCTAGCTCAGCTCGGTCAGGGCGGCCTGGGGGAGGAGAGTCTCCAATGGGGCATGGAACCGGCCTCTGCTCAGACACAGTTTACACCATCCATGCTGGGGGAGAGGTCTGCGCTCTGTCCTTGTCTTCATCCCACACTCAGTAGGTCAGCAGTGGGGATGTTTTACTTCTCTTCACCAGGAATCCTTTAGGCATGTCTGTGGTGGAAGCGGTGCAGCATTTTTACGGCGCATCAGAGTGGCCCGGGGGGCAATTGCCCCCTGGCCCAGTCCTCCCCTGGGGAGAACCTGCCTTCATGAGAACCACCTGGTGCAATCTGAGTGCTGTAATGTGAAAAGTTGCAGTGTCTGCATCCTTTTACAGTGGAGAAACTTCAACAAAAATGAATCTCCTGTGGCAGGGGATGCCTGGAATTTGATTTGTATCTCAGCAGTGAGCCAGTCACACCGACCCAAATTAGATTTCTGGGGCATGTACACCACACTTCCATATTTAATGAAAGTGACAACTTGAATTTTGATACAGAATGGCTTATGTAGCAATAATATATACTAAATCCTTTAAACTGTTGCTCATGTCAGTTTCATTGGATATGCTCTGCAGCCTGCGGGGTTGCATTTTCTATTACTACAGTGCCACCTTGTGGTTAAAATTAAATTTGTAGGGTCCATTCACACTTGGGTTCTTGAAACCTTGCACTTGTTCCATTAAATTTTAACATATGGGATGACGTGTTTGTAGCAGCAAGTGTTTTGTGTATTTAACACCCTGTCTAATTTTTTAAAATCTTAAAACACCTTCCCACTTACAGTCACTGTGTCTATTGTTGGGAATACACTTATAAACTTCCTCTCTTTGAGTGCCACCAGCCAATGCTTTGTGCAGATACTTTCTGTCAATCCCCACTATTGCTGAGTCATATGTCCCTAAATATATATATATATATGTATATAATGATTTAGGTGGGAAGATTAGTCATAAAGCTTTTGTTAAGTTAGCTGACACATGCCGATTCTGCAAAATTTGGATTATGGGTTGTACAGATACAGTATCAAGAGGAAAACATGCCCAATATATGCATAGAAATGTGCAAAAAATCCAGCTCCAGGCAAAACATATTTTTTAGATTTTGTTGCCATAGATAAGAATTATATCATCTGTCAATTCTTTTATTGCCTTTCGTGTCCTTGCTTCAGTGATTTCACTCTACTTCCTGACCACATAGGAAGAGAGGAGATCTCATCCACAGGGACAGAGACAGCAGTAACACCTGATAGAGGTTCTCACCCTTCTCCACTTCACTCTAAAAAAACAAAAAAAAAAACAAATGTCCTCTCATTGGATAGATTTTGCTCATTTCTTTATTAATGTGCATGGCAGCCAATCAGCTGCTTTGATTTAAGCCTGGACTGTGAAAAATTATATTAGCAGGCGGGTTGGTTGCTGTGGGATACAATAAGTATCTTACACCTCCAAAGTTCCATAAACTGGAGTCTCTGATGAAAATTCACAAAAGGATACTGCTCCAGGTGTTCTTATGACTTACCCGCTGACCTTGGGTGTCGGCTCAACAGGGCCTGTCTATTCCTAATGCGCTGAAATCAATCAAAGAAAGCTGCACCACCGCCATGTTTTTTTTCTTCAGCTTTAAAAACTTTACTGTCACTTGAATGAATTTACAAAAAAACTAGAGCAGGTTACTGTCCACCAGACCCTGCTCCCACTCCTCTGTTGCGATTTACCCCAAATTTGGCATAGTTGAGACCAGCTGTCTCTGGTTTATGACCCCTGGGCCACAACCGGTCTTTGGCAACATTATATTCACCCTCTGATGTTAGGGGGGACTCAGATGGGGACTCTGATGGAAGAGGAACTCTGATATAAGGGTGGGGGGTGGGGCTTTGATGAGGTCTCTGATATAAGGGGGAATGTTAATGGGGACTCTGATAAACCAGGGGCTCTGATGGGAACTCTGATGAAAGGATGGACTTTGAGGAGGTCCTTGATATAAGGTATCTCTGATGGGAACTCTGATGTAAGGGGGGACTTTGATGAGGTCCATGATATAAGGTAGCTCTGATGGGAACTCTGATGAAAGAATGGACTTTGAGGAGGTCCATGATATAAGGTAGCTCTGATGGGAACTCTGATGTAAGGGGGGACTTTGAGGAGGTCCATAATATAAGGTAGCTCTGATGGGAACTCTGATGTAAGGGGGGACTTTGATGAGGTCCATGATATAAGGTAGCTCTGATGGGAACTCTGATGAAAAAATGGACTTTGAGGAGGTCCATGATATAAGGTAGCTCTGATGGGAACTCTGATGTAAGGGGGGACTTTGAGGAGGTCCTTGATATAAGGTAGCTCTGATGGGAACTCTGATGCAAGGGGGGACTTTGATGGGGAGTCTGATATAGGGGAACTCAGATGTAAAAGGGGAGCTTTGATAGGGACTCTAATATAAAGAGGCTCTGATGGGGACTGTGATGGACTGAAGTTTATTTTAAAGTTCTTTGCTTGGTTTTACTGATTTTTTTTTTCTTTTTCGGTTCCAAATCATATCTTGCTGATTAAAATAAAACTCCCAAGAAAACAAGAAAAATGAATGAATTTGTTTTAATTTGATTCACCCATTTATCAAACTGTTTTTTTTTTTTTTTTCTTGGCTAGTGAATATTTGGTCTAGACCCCTGGTGCCCAACCTATGGTCAGAGGGCCCCATGTGGCCCTTTGGTATATAATGTCAGGCCTCGGATCTCAGCAGTCTGTATTGGGAACATTGATTAGGGTAATAGCACTGATCCCTACTAGCCTCATGTAACATGTACCCAGTTTCATATTGTCTTCTGCATATCTCCAACCAATAATGTATCCTGTCCACACTCTCTCACCATCATTTCCTCTATTAGGTCTGCAGTCTCTGACAGACCTCCCAAGCACTGCATATAAAGAACATTATGTGGGCCTTTTGTGATGTCAGGGGCCACATTTGAGGCCCCCCCTATAGCTCATAAGGTGACAACCACTGGTCTATACTATAACATTTGGAGTGAAACAAATCAGAGGAGTTGGAATAGGGTTTGCAGAGCAATGTGCTCTAGTTTGCTGCAAATTTATCCAAGTGGCAATAACATTTTTTTGAAGTTGAAGAAAAGAAACATGACAGAGGTGCAGCTTTCTTTAATTTTTTTTTCCTCTGACCACAATACAGCAGCACTAGCTTGTAGCAGGCACCCTGAAGAAGCATCTCCAACAACCTGAAACGTGGGATACTGCAGTCATTGTACTAAGTGTGTCTGTGTGTCATTTGTCGGTCTTGCTGCCTGCTTGCTGGAAATTTGTGGAGTTATAATTTGGTGCTTGATTTTTTTCCCCTTCCCTTTTTCCCTTTCCATTTTTTTTCTTTTCATTCCCCCTCACCCTTCTGCCCCCACATTTTGCTACCCCCCTCGTATTTTCCTCTCCCACCTTCCCCTTGTCTCACACAGCAGTCTGAACAGCGTTAACAGTAGTGACTCGAGGTCGAGCGGCTCGCACTCACACTCACCTACTTCACACTATCGCTATCGCAGCTCCAATCTGCCCCAGCAGGCACCGATGAGGCTTTCCAGCGTCTCCTCCCATGATTCTGGCTTCATTTCCCAAGATGCTTTTCAGTCAAAGTCTCCATCGCCTATGCCACCGGAAGCTGTCAACCAGGTAAGCCAGAAGTCTGTGTGATTTGGAGTCTGTTAAGTGTCATTGGTCATGGTGCTCATCAACACCGTTATTGGACTGTATGTTCCAAAAACTTGGTTCTCAAACTGAAACTTTTTCTTAATAGAGTTGGGCATTGTCAGAACTCCCATTGGGATTTTATTTCAGTCTGAGGCCTTGTTGGGGAGATTTTTCCTTACTCCCTGTCCCAGTGACAACTTGTTTCAGACCGGAAATGAAAGCGGAACTAAACCCTCCTATTGTTTTCAGCCAAGGAAGCTGCCATCTTGGCCTCTGTTTTATGTGATCATTTATGACATCAGCCATTTGATGGTTTAACAGTTTGGTTGAAAGCACAAGTAAATGTGACAGTTAGCAATCCCGGCATTCCAGCAATGTAACTGTTTTGAAACCCTTAAATTGATGGATTTAGTTCTGCTTAAAGAGGTTGTAAACCCATAAAAAAAAATGTTTTTTTCAACCTGAAAGAGAAACACATAATGAGCTAGTATGCATTGCATACTTACCTTAGAACGAGCCACCGCTGTGCCGCCCGCTTAGCTGAATGACAGGCGACATGTTCAGTCGCCCGTCTTCTGGGATCGCGGCATCCGCCCATCTGATTGGCCAGAGCCGCGGTGATGTCACTCACGCACACGGGGCTCTGAAGGAACGGCACCAGCGGCCGTTCCTTCAGAGCGCATACGCCAGTAATGTCACTGGCTGCATGTAAGGTAAATATCTCCTAAACGGTGCATGTTTAGGAGATATTTACAGTACCTATAGGTAAGCCTTATCATAGGCGCACTCAGGGCTGCTGATAGGGGGGGACCACCAGCCCTCTTGTAGGGGGCCCAAGCACACGGGGGGGGGCCCACACAGAGAGGGGGATTAGTGATGGACAACAATTACAGAAATCTTCCTCCAGCACCTGAATCTGATCTCTGTCCCTCTCCCTGCTATCAGCTTTTATCTGTTGAGAAAGAGACAGTCGTCCCTCACTAATCCCCCTCCCTTGTGTGGGGCCCCCCTCCCAGCACTTATCTCTGCTCAGGAGTTTATTTGTAAATTATAACTTTGTTTCTCTCTCTCTGTCTCTCTGATCACTGAGCTCCAACTGCCCAGCCTGTATATTTTTCTCATCTCATCATCTTTTTTATTTAACATGTTTTTTTTTTTGTTTTTTTTAGATTTAGCAGGAATTATGTGAGTTATGTTATATTTGTGTCTGATAATAGTGATTTTGTTGTAATTTTAGCTAAATATATCTTTAATATTTTCTTGAGGGGGCCCTGCCAGGTAGTCTGTACGGGGCCCCGTGATTTCTAACAGCAGCCCTGGGCGCACTTATAGGTAAAAGTTGCAGAGGAGGGTTTACTTCCTTTTTAAAGGAAAATATGGAATACGGAGATACGGACAGCAATAACATTTTATTTCTGAACAAAACCAAATACATGGTTAGAAATTTGTTTGTTCTTAAAAAAAATGTTGTCCTTGTTCTTTTAAATATTCTCCCCACTTTGGTTGAATTCAAACATCAGTTTGACCCGATTGATGATTAGGAAATAGAATGGTATTAAAACAAAAAAAAATTGCAGTAAAATTCTACTAGTATATGGCCAGTTAAGCAGATTAAGTAAGAATTCGTATGATGACCCTAAGTCCTTACGATTCAAAAATAGGTTGTCAATGCCAGCTTCTCAATTTGTATCCTGAAAGATTTGCTGTGTACTGGTTACAAGCAAGGCCAAAACTAGGAGGGGGGGGGGGGGGCAGGGGGGAAACTTCCCCGGGCGCTGCATTGAGGGGGGTGCCGCTGCTGACAGGAGTAGTGATAGCAGTATCACTTCTCCTGTCAGCCTGGGAAGGAGGGAGCTAGAGTGTTGCGAGTGCTGTGTTCTCTCTCCCACTCTTCAGCTTGCTTCTGTCCCCGCCCACCCGCCTATTAGACTTGTTCCACGGAGCTCAGGAAGTGCCCTAAAACCCCCTCAGTTCTGTGCTAGAGGTTATGAGTGGCTAAAAGACACAAAAACCGACCAGGGGTGGCATCAGTACAACTCCCCTACCTGTAAAAGTACAGAGCAGGAAAAGCCAGAAGCTCCTAGTGCGCCCCTGCAGACAGCGGCTCAGATATGAGGGACGGGTCTGATCACCCATCTGAATGCATCCTTCTTGATCTCTTTATTAGCAGACTACAGATCTATCTCATAGTTCATTTTACGAAGTCAATCTAGGCCTTGTTAAAGTTCACTGATCCCTGATGAAGGGGGAAGTGTTTTTGGCCTCTGAAACATGTTGGCTGTTTTATGTGATCATATTTTGAATAATTAAAGCAATTTGGATTCCCATACAGTCTAACAAATGGGCGTTCTTGTCAAACCAATCTCTTAACATTCTACGAGGAGGTGAGCTGTGAGCTAGATAGGGGCAGACCAGTGGATGTGGTGTACTTGGATTTCGCTAAGGCATTTGATACAATTCCCCACAAGCACTTAATTTATAAAATAAGGTCTGCAGGTATCGACAGCAGGGTTTGCTCTTGGATACGGAACTGGCTAAAAGGGCGTGTCCAAAGGGTGGTAATAAACAGCGCATACTCAGACTGGTCTGAGGTAGTAAGCGGGGTGCCCCAGGGCTCAGTCCTGGGATCAACCTTGTTCAATTTATTCATAAACAGCATTGAGGATGGGATCAGTAGTTCCATATCAGTTTTTGCAGATGACACAAAATTGGGCAGGGCAATAACTGCACAGCATGAAGCAGATATCCTACAGAATGACCTGGATAAAATAACGGAGTGGGCAACGACTTGGCAAATGAGGTTTAATGTGGAAAAGTGTAAGGTTTTGCACTTGGGGACTAGAAACATAAAAGCTCAATCAGAGGCGTAACTAGAACCTTCAGGGCCCCGATGCAAGAAACCATGAAGGGCCCCCCAGACCCCTGGCCGGGGCCCTTCCCTTCAAGCCCGGGGCTCTTCCCACTAATCCTGGGGCTCTTTACTCTCGTTGCAGGGCCTTTTATTATGGTCCCGCAGCAGGATCCCTTCACAAGTTCTGCAGTGGGTCCCCTTCCTGCAATCTTGGGGCCTCCCCACAGTGGTGCAATGCCAGGGCCCGGTCGCAAGTGTGACCTTTGAGATCCTGGAAGTTTACCCACTGGTTTGCTACCGGGCCCCCTGGAGCATGGGGCCCGGTAGCAATTGCAACCCCTGCAACCCCTGTAGTTACGCCCCTGAGCTCAATACACGTTAGGAGGGGAACCCTTGGGGGAATCAAAAATGGAGAAGGATCTGGGAGTCTTGGTTGATGATAGTTTAGGCAACAGCATGCAATGTCAAGCGGCAGCTGCCAAAGCCAGCAGAATATTAGCATGCATAAAGAAAGGGATGTATTCCAGAGATAAGACTATAATCCTTCCACTTTATAAAACTCTGGTCCAACCGCATCTGGAGTATTCTGTCCAGTTCTGGTCGCCAGTCCTCAGGAGGGATGTGTTGGAGCTGGAGAGAGTCCAGAGAAGGGCAACTAAACTGATTAGGGAATTGGATAACCTTAACTATGAAGAGCGGCTGCAATCGCTCGATTTATTCTCCCTGGAGAAGAGACGCCTGAGGGGGGACATGATAGCAATTTATAAACATAGAAACATAGAATGTGTCAGCAGATAAGAACCATTTGGCCCATCTAGTCTGCCCAATATATCTGAATCCTATGAATAGTCCCTGGCCCTATCTTATATGAAGGATAAATATCTCAATGGGGATCTCAGCTTAGAAAAAAAGCTGTTCAGTCGAAGGGATTGCATGAGGACTCGAGGACATACAATGCGATTAGAGGAGAAGCGTTTTAACCTCAGGCAACGTGGGGGGTTCTCTACTGTTAGGGCTACAAGAATGTGGAATTCTCTACCACAAGAGGTGGTTTCTGCGGGAAGTATGGTGGCTTTCAAAAGACTCTTAGACGTACATCTCAAGGATCAGAACATTAAGGGCTATGTGAGATGATTACAGCCACACACACCTACACAGGTTGAACTGGATGGACTATTATCTTTATTCAACCTCACCTACTATGTAACTATGTAATAACAGTGATGTTTTAGCTTCTTCTTTCCTTTTGCTTTCCTGTGCTTTATTGATTGCTCACAATATTCCGTTCATACGTCTCCCTTGTTTCCAGAATTCATCCAGCTCTGCCTCCTCTGAAGCGTCTGAAACCTGCCAGTCGGTCAGCGAGTGTAGTTCTCCCACATCTGTGAGCTCCGGGTCCACCATGGGAGCGTGGGCCTCCACTGACAAGGTGAATATGTTTTTTCAGCCATTGAAGTGTTCCTGTATTACAATATGTACAGCTGATGATTACCTGGGAACTAACAATTATTTTGTAGCATCCAAACTAATACCTTTTCATATTGTTTCTTGCACTGTTGCAATCTCAGGTAATCTGTAATCAAGATAAAATTAAAATTGTAATAATTTTACAGGTCAACTGATCTAAGAACCAACAAATCAGAATAATAAATGACCCTGTGTAAAAGATACGAATATACACAGGCAGGTTGTGTACAGAATTCAGGATATTTTGGTTTCCTTTCCTTTATTGAAGTTTTTATAGGTATAATGTGTTACATAGGAAAAATAGGTGATTGGTCACTAGCTTGCTAAGAAAAATGACATAGAAGTATGTGGAATATAGTATATAGAATAAGTAAAAGAAGATGCAATAGTGGTATAAGTAAAACAAAACTGTTACTTGTTAGGAATGAAAAGAAAATGACAATATTAATATGAATCATGCATGATAAGCAGATCACTGATTGATGGTGAAAAAAATGAAAGAATCTGCTAAAGAGGACTTCCAGGTGTGGATATTGTATACAGTTACATTGGCCATATGTACAGTATATGCCATACCTAACTGATGCACCTGCAAGCTGAAAATCACTGAAGTAGACCCTATCCATTGATCTCCAATGGCTTCCGTGTCCTGGTTGCCCCACTGCATTCTGAACACAGGAGGTCAGCCACTTGGCACAGGTGCCATTAAGAGCATGCTTTGCAAAAGTGGATTTAACCCTCACATATACCCAGTGAAGTGAACAACCTCAGATGATACACAGAGATTAAAGAAATCTCCCTACATAAGTTTTACATGTATATCTGCTCTCTCCCGCTTTCTACACTGTTTAAAAAGTGAACATCATGTTAGAATTTTCTCTTCCTATTCCAGCACTGGGTGGGGAGTCTGGGCATACACTGTGGGACACCTGATTGGAGGAAAGGCACACCTCCTTCCACATAGGAAGATGAAGGTATAAACATGCAGAGCTGTGCTGTGAATAGACCAGCTCTCTGCTAATCTAGCTCTATGCACCCACCCCCACACAAATTTCCAGCTGCTTTTATCTGCTGTGTCGGAGAACTTGTCAGAAGTTATCATGTTGAAGGAACAGAGCAGCATATAGACACAGGACTTAGGGCTTTGGAGGGAGATCAGTAAACACTACAGATATGTGCCCAGGTCAGATTTTATGAATGGTGTTTACATCCACTTTAAGCCACAGAGTGTCATTTCTACAATCCCCTGTGTTACATTAACTGATGTGTCCAGTGCATGTGTTTTTGTAAAGATAGGCCATTCTATACCTTTTATAGCACCACTTGGCGCTCACCTGACTGGCCTCCTCTTTCTTCTCCCAGTCTGACAGCTACAGTGGGAGGGGCAGAGAAACCCTCACTGACATAAGCTAGGAGGAGAGAGGTGGCTGGTCACGTGAGCGGCGCTATGAAAAAGATATACATCGGCTTATTTTTACAAAACCACAAACACTGGGACACCTTATTTAATGTAACACAGGGGATTGTAGAAAGAACACTCAGAAATTGTAACCGATCAAAATTACGGGGCTTGTATACCAATGCCAGATGCCTGGCCAACAAGATGGGAGAGCTGGAGCTGCTAATGTTTGAGGAGGACTTAGATTTTGTGGGGATAACGGAGACTTGGTTTGACAGCTCTCATGACTGGATGGCGACCATTCAGGGGTATTCCCTTTATCGCAGGGATAGAGAGGGTAAAAAAGGGGGAGGGGTATGTCTGTATATTAAGAACAGTATACAGGTAAATATGAGGGATGATATTAATAATGGAGCTAAGGACGAGGCAGAATCCCTATGGGTAGAGCTTCAAAGGGAAGGCACGGTGGGGAAGGTAATATTGGGCGTATGCTATAGGCCCCCCAACCAGAGGGAGGAGAGTGAGGCGGACCTCATGTTACAGATAGGATTGGCAGCAAGGATGGGAAATGTCATTATAATGGGGGACTTTAATTATCCAGATATAGACTGGGCAGAAGGAACCGCACACTCAGCCAAGGCTCGGCAGTTCCTAAATGTTTTGCAGGACAATTTCATGGGTCAGATGGTGAATGCACCGACAAGAAACAATGCGGTACTAGACCTACTGATTACCAACAATACAGACCTGCTCACGGATATAGAAATACGGGACAACAGTGACCATAGGTCAATTTGTTTCAGTATTAATTACAGTAATAGGAAACACAAGGGTAATATAAGGACACTGAATTTCAAAAGAGCCAATTTCCCTAAACTGCGCTCGCTGCTAGAAAATATCAAATGGGATAGAACCCTGGGAACAAAGAACACGGAGGAAAAATGGGAGTGCTTCAAGAGCATACTTAACAGGGGGATTGACCAGTGCATTTCACAGGGAAATAAATTTAAAAGAGCAAAACTAAACCCTGGGTGGCTAAACTCCAACATAAAAATGTATATTAGAGCTAAAGAAAAGGCCTTCAAAAAATACAAGACTGAGGGGTCATTGGCAGCATTTAAGCATTACAAAGAGTGTAATAAGAAATGTAAAGACGAAATCAGGGCGGCTAAAATAGAACACGAGAGACATATAGCGGAGGAGAGTAAAAAGAACCCCAAGAAGTTCTTTAAGTATATAAACAGTAGGAAAGCGAGGCCAGAACACATTGGCCCCATAAAAGATGATAAAGGAAAAATGGCCACAGAGGACAGAGAAAAGGCGGAAGTGTTAAATAATTTATTTTCTTCAGTCTTCACAAAGGAATCGGGGGGCTACACGAACCTTGCTTGTAAGGCCGAACTAAATAATACACCTCAGGAAGTGCCGCCATGGCTAACAGAGGATAGACTTAGAGCTAAACTAGAGAAACTTAACATAAATAAATCCCCGGGACCGGATGGCTTGCACCCGAGGGTTCTTAATGAGCTCAGCCAGGTGATTGCCAGACCATTATTCTTGATCTTTAAGGATAGTTTACAGACAGGTATGGTGCCAGCTGATTGGAAAAAAGCCAACGTGGTACCAATATTTAAAAAGGGGCTGAGATATATCCCGGGTAACTATAGGCCGGTCAGCCTAACATCAGTAGTCTGCAAAATTTTGGAGGGGATGATAAGGGACCACATACAAGACTTTAGTAATG
Source organism: Pelophylax lessonae (assembly GCF_965119305.1). NCBI lineage: Eukaryota > Metazoa > Chordata > Amphibia > Anura > Ranidae > Pelophylax > Pelophylax lessonae. Next base: position 518,003,657 of record NC_138772.1, on the reverse strand, counting down.
AAAACGGTATTATAAGTAGTAATCAGCATGGATTCATGAAAAATCGTTCGTGCCAAACCAATCTATTAACCTTCTACGATGAAGTGAGCTGCCACCTAGATAAAGGTAAGCCTGTGGATGTGGTGTATCTGGACTTTGCAAAGGCCTTTGACACCGTTCCCCACAAACGCTTACTGTACAAACTAAGGAAGGTAGGTATGGACCATAAGGTGAGTACCTGGATAGAGAACTGGCTCCAGGGGAGAGTACAGAGGGTGGTGATTAATGGGGAGTACTCGGATTGGGCGGGTGTGGAAAGTGGGGTCCCCCAGGGTTCTGTCCTGGGACCAATCCTGTTTAATTTATTCATAAATGATCTAGAGGAGGGGATATCTAGTACAATCTCAGTATTTGCAGATGATACTAAATTAGGCTTGCCAATATCTTCTATGCAGGATGTGGAAACCTTGCAAGCGGACCTGAACAAAATAACGGGGTGGGCAACTACATGGCAGATGAGATTTAATGTTGAAAAATGCAAAGTAATGCACTTGGGGGCCAGAAACCAGAAAGCAAGCTACTCACTAGGGGGGGGAACCTCTGGGTGAGTCTAGGATGGAAAAGGACCTGGGGGTACTGGTAGACAACAGGCTTGGCAGTGGCATGCAATGCCAAGCCGCCGCAAGCAAAGCCAACAGAATACTGGGTTGTATAAAAAAGGGGATTCACTCCAGAAATAAAGAGATTATTCTCCCACTCTACAAGACTCTGGTCCGGCCACATCTGGAGTATGCTGTCCAGTTCTGGGCACCGGTCCTCAGGAAGGATGTGCTGGAATTGGAGAAAGTCCAGAGAAGGGCAACAAAAATAATTAGGGGAATGGAGGACATCAGCTATGAGGAAAGACTACAAGCACTGAACCTATTCTCTCTGGAGAAGAGACGATTGAGGGGGGATATGATATCAATGTACAAATACTCTACTGGCGACCCGAGCATGAGGAACAAACTATTCAGAGAGAGGAGATACAATAAGACACGTGGCCACTCACTAAAACTTGAGGAAAGGCGGTTTAACCTTAAAGTGCGTAAGGGGTTCTTCACTGTAAGAGCGGTAAGGATGTGGAATTCTCTTCCACAAGCAGTCGTATCAGCAGGGAGCATTGATAGTTTCAAAAAACTATTAGATGGACACCTTAAAGACCACAACATACAGGGGTATACAATGTACGGTTAAAAGCAAACACACACACACATCATAAGTTGAACTGGATGGACTGATGTCTTTTTTCAACCTCACTAACTATGTAACTATGTAACTAAATTATAGCAGCAGTCGGAGCTGACAGGCAGGGAGGGGGGAGGAGGAGGACACCTCTCTCCTGCCAAGTGCCCCCAGAGCAAGCAGCTTGCTGTGGGGGCACCCAAGCGGGCACACTCCCGAGCCGCAGCTCTGGGTGTCCATTCACATCTCACATCTCTGGGTGTCCATTCTCAGCCCAGCCCCCTCTCTCTGCTCATTGATTCACTGGCTGTGATTGATAGCAGTGGGAGCCAATCTGTCTCAGCTAATGAGCGGTGAGAGTCCCAAGAGAGCCGAGACTGTAGTGCACATCGCTGGATCACGATGGAGCTCAGGTAAGTACTACGGGGGCCGCTGCACACAGAAGGTTTTTTACCTTCATGCATAGAATGCATGAAGGTAAAAAAACCCCAAGAATCGGAAAAAGCAGTGCTTTTCGGGTCCAAAAATACGGTGCATTTCCATGTGGCCGTGTTTTTTTTAAAAGGACCAGGGACTCTTTCCCTGCATTTCCCACAAGAATCTGTACAGGAAGTGACTCAGCCACCATTTTGAGAAGATACAGCAGGGCAGCAAGACATGTTTTTCTCAATCTCTCGCCATCACCCCTGAGAGAGCTTAAAAAGTGTTACTGCTGTCGTTTGAGTGACGCAACACGTACAGGAGCGGAGCCTGCGCACGGAAGCCGCATCCAGGTTGATTCCCATAGTTAACGGACAGACGAGCCTGTGATAGCCCCCACTGCTAAAAATGTATTTATAAAGGAGGAAGGAGGAGAAGGTTATCCCATTATATTTGACACCCTTGGGTATAACAGCGCGTCTGACTCATTGGAATATATGAGTCAGATAGTAAGTCTTCAGACCAGTCTAGGGTTAAGCAGAATCCTCTTCATCTCGTCTCCTTCGCTGGGCAGTCCTTGATGTTGCAGAAAGCACCATTACACTGTGAATGAAGGGCACTGTGACTGCTGAAATTCATGAGGAAAAAGGAGGTTGCTCAGCGGATCAGCGCCAGGACCTTATTGTTTGTTTCCCACAAGTACAGCATCCCATTCAAATCCCGTTCAAATCAACGGGCTGCTGTGCCGGCACAAGCGCAAGCCGTACCACCCACAAGAGTGTGAATCTAACCTAATGTGGAAATGAGTTCTCTTGTATCACCCGAGGCTAGTCACTTCAGGGGGTATATGTATGGATTTGCAACCACTTTAAACTTTCTATATATCTGCCATCTAATTCTATCTGTTTATGCGCCAACATTTTATTTTTCTAATCCTTATAATAAAATAAGATAATAGAAACACCTCTATTATGTTTTTTTTTTTTTTTTTTTTTTTGTGGTGCTGTCTACAAAATGGCTGCTACCCCTGGGTTTAGAGGTGGATCAATCTCAGCTTGATTTTAATCACCTTTATCATTGTATTGATTTTGCATTTTGTTCCCTGTTTTGTTTTTTCATTTTTTCCTCCTCCATGTTGTCTGTCTCCAGCTGTCCAATGGGTATCATCACTATGGCGAACTGCCTATGGCAGGCCATTTCACCCATTTCCCGCTCCCAGTGTCCCGCCCCTGGACCCGATCTAATTCCGCTCATCCAGACTATCACTATTACACCATTGGTCCAGGCATGTTGCCATCATCCAAGATCCCTTCCTGGAAGGTTTGTGTTTGTGTGGTGCGGCTTTTGGCTTTGATGTCTCATCTCCTCTTTCCTGTCATCTAATCAAACCATTGTCCGGGGTTTCCTAATTTCTGTAAAGTTTTGATCTTTTTGTAAAGACTACACAACCGTACTGAACTCACCATCTCTCTAGATTGTCCAAAAATGATTATGCATTAAAATCATTTTGATCAGAATAAAAGGAAAACTGTAGAATTATAAAATTATAAGTATTTTAAAAAGTACTACTTACACTGTGTTGTCTCTCTCAGCTTTATTCATCTTCTAGTGTAGTTCCATGTAATGCTAATTTTTGGTACAGATTTCAAGAAGAATTCTCACTTAATTTTTTCATTGTTCTGTCCCCCAGGGTTCAAAGTAATGATCGACCGATATCGTTTTTTTTAACGCCGATATTTTGGTCATAGGATATCGGTATCGGCCGATATTTTCAGACATTACATTTTTTTTTTTTTTTTTTTTAATGCCTACAGGTACTGTGGTGGAGGGATCTGGGGGTCTAAAAGACCCCAAACCCCTCCTCTGCACTTAAAAGCATTCAAAACGCCAAGTTTGGCTGTTTTGAATGCTGTAAGTTTTTTTTTTTTTTTAATTCTGCGCCGCCAGTACTTGGAAGTGATGTGATGTCATGACATCACTTTTGGGTACTTGGCGCCGAATTAAAAAAAATGGAAACCCAGTCAGACGGCGGTGGTGCAGGAAGGATGCCCATCTCCTGGTGAGACGTGAGACTCGGGGCGAGCTGTGGAAGGTGTCGGGAGGGGGGGACGTTCCCTCTCGCTCCTTGTACTGACAGTCAAGCGGCTTCTCAGCCGCATCGGTTGTCACTACAAGTCAGCCGACCGTCGGCTATGGATGCCGGTACCGGGGTGATGCCTCTAGCTGCAGGCATCACCCCGGTACATGCACTTTCCCAAAATATCGGCAATATCGGTAAATCCAAATAATTCCTAGTTCAAAGTACATGGAATACACAGTCCATTGTTCCTTCATGCTTTGTAGGCCTAGCTAAAAGGTTGGACGAGATGCTCAACAACGTAGATAGCAAGCTTCTTGTTAACCGACGCTTGTCTCCACTCCAAGAACTTGCCTTAGACCAGTGGTGGCAATTGGGTGGGTGTGTTGGATGGCCTTTGGGAAGTCTACTCTCCTAGCTAGGCTTACAACGCACGTAGGATACATATGTGTATCTCAACCTGAAAACTCTAGTAGAGTATTATACTACATTAACCATTGATTAATGCAGAAGGTTTAGAGTTTTAATGATACTTGTTTTGGGGGGATTTACACACAGTGCAGAAAAGCATAAAAGAAACACATGACCGTTCACGAGGCACGCATATAGTAAATACACACAAAGTGGAAACATGAATGGGCTGTAAACTAATTATTCAGTTATGGTGAGGTTAGTAGGCATTGTGGAGTCCCATACCTTTCACTGTCTGCCAATTGTATTTTCTTGCCTAAAATTCAGTTCTGTAATCTGTTTCTTCCTTTATTGTAAGTTGGCAGTTATTTACCTTGGATTGGATTTTGACACCCTATGTTAGTGTTGGCGAACCTTGGCACTCCAGATTTTTTGGAGCTACACCTCCCATGATGCTCAACTACAATGCAGAGTGCATGAGCATCATAGGAAATGTAGTTCTAAAAAATCTATGGTGCCAAGGTTTGCCGTCACTGCCCTATGTTTTATTTTGATGGGAACTTTTGGCCATAGAACTGTTTTTACATCTCTAGGTCCTAGTTATAAAATTAAAATAATTGTATTTCATTGTGCTGTTTTCTGTATTTGGCCTATCATTTTCCTCTGGATTTTCTCCTGTTACTGTATCATGTGTCTGCTGTAACCAATCACAGCAGGTCACGTTACAGTTCTAAACAATGGTTGACTTCCTTTCAAGCCATCCTTAGTGTTGCTTGCTGTGATTGGTCGCAGGAAGCAGATTGTATGTATAGACTGGGCCAATCACAGCCCATCTGCGCCATGTGATCAATTGTGGCCAATTAAAGCTAATCGCAACAAAAACTGAAAGAACCGATTTTACTCAATGCCATAAGCAAACGTGTAAAAATAAATGACTGATTACTTCCCTAGGGTGGCACAATGACACTATGGTACCATTATATTGCTCTGGTCAAAGTGTGTTAAAAAAAAACTAAAAAAAAATATTTATTTTTTTTCCGTACTTTCACCAGCCAGTGTCTCTAATCACTGTCACACCCATTTTATATGATGACATAGGCCGTCCGTACATCAGGATTGATCAATTTTCGGATATACCATAGCTTGTGGACTTTATAATATTTTCCTACAGACTAAATAATATACACTGGTTTGGGTTATTTTTACCAAAGTAATGTAGCAGAATACATTTTGGCCTAAATTCATGAAGAAAGATTATTTATTTGCAAAATATTATAACAGCAAAAACAAACAAAGTGTTTTTTTTTTTTTTTCTTCTTTTTTCATCTATTTAGCAAAAAAAAAAAAAAAACCCATTGGTGATTAAAAAAAGAAAGCTCTATTTGTGTGAATAAAATGATAAAAATTTAGTCTGGGTACAGTGTTGTATGACCACGCAATTGTCATTTAAAGTGCGACCTGACCCTCAACTCAAACCATGAACTATGTACACATCACAGCCTAGATCTTGGTCAAACTCCTAAGTAAACAGTTACATGATCAAAGGTCCTTTTAACTGAAGACTCTTCAACTAAGTAATCATTTTAAATCTAAAGTTTCCAACTTTAAACTTCTGTTGTTCTCATTCTGTAGCACTGCTCAATATGTGTCTGACTTCTAACTCCACAGTAGTCCTTTCATGGGTCCATGTTGTCTTCAAGATCATGCTGACTTCTGACGGCCCCTTCAATTATTACTTTTCCTTTGTACTTATAGCAGGGCTGGATTTACATAATTGGTTACCAAGACTCCAGGATTTGCTGGTCACCTTGGGCTTCATTCACACAAATAAAATAATGTTAAATAAATAAGCAGTGGATGTTCTCGGTACTCTCATTACATGTTTTAACTGCCTCCAATTATCAAAATAAAATATTTCCGGCAGTAGTGTTCCTTCAAGTCCTACCATCAGGTAGGGACAGAAAACGTATACAGTTTCCTAGTTTGATGTTTTAGGTGTAATTATTTCATTCTGGTGATGTTGTAGTTGTACTTGTATATTTAATTCAAGGACTAGCATTTAAACCAGTGGTTATAACTGGATATTATGCTTTATGGCCTTAAAGTTTATTGACTCCTGACCATTATATCTATATCAGCTTGTTAGACATCCCACTCTAAAACCATGAGCATTAATATGGAGTTGCCAACTAGGGATCGACCGATTATCGGCAAAGCCGATATATCGGGGGCCGATATGCACTTTCCCCGATATATCAGAATCGGCCCCGGAGGTTACCGATATTTCCGGAAAGTGCTTGTACCGGAGTAATGCTTGCAGCTAGAGGCATCACCCCGGTACCGGCGTCCATAGCCGATGGTCGGCTGTCTTGTAATGACAACCGATGTGGCTGAGAAGCCACTCGACTGTCATTACAAGGAGCGGGATGGGACGCTCCCCCACCCCTCCCGCCGCCTTCTGCGGCTCGCCCGGGTCTCCCATCCCACCGGGAGACCCGGGGCACCCTGCCTGCACGGCACTGAAGACCCAATCAAAGCTGCATTCAGCTCTGATCGGGTCTCCATGTAAAGACCCGGAAGTGATGTCATGACATCACTTCCGGGTACTCTGCGCTAAATTAAAAAAAATTACAGCATTCAAAACAGCCAAACTTGGCGTTTTGAATGCTTTCAAGTGCAGAGGAGGGGTTTGGGGTCTTTTAGACCCCCCGATCCCTCCACCAGAGTACCTTTTAAGAAAAAAAAAGTTTTTTTAATGTACAAAAATATCGGCCAATATTGGCCGATACCGATATGTGATGACCAAACGATATCGGTCGATCACTATTGCCAACCTCCCCTCCCTTCCCAACTTGCAGCTTTAACCACATCAGCTCTTATGGGATAGCTTTTTACAGTATTTTGGGAGTTTTCTGTGGGAATTTGCCCATTTAACTAAAAGAGCATTTGTGAGGTTACTGATATTGGATGAGAACACCAAGCTCATAATTGGCATTCTAACCCCAAAGGCATTCAGTGGGGTTGAGACCAGGGCTCTGTGCATATCTTTTTGTTTTGGATGCTTCTTACTACATTGGGAGTTTTACTATTCTAATACTAGGAGAGGAATTGGCTGCAATACTATACAGAGACTTTAATAGAGCCAATCGAGTCTATTGTGCCAGAGGCCTCTTAGGTGTAGGGATGCTACAAGTTAAAGATGCTCTGTACTACAGAGGCTGTGCCCAAAAGAGGCACACAAAGGTCAAAAAACTAGAGCTAGTACAGCTTTTCCCTATTACCGACCTGCCTTGCCTCACATTGTATCTCTATGGAGGGATGGAGGCTTAGGGGCAGGGCTGTGCAAATCCAGATCCACAAACACAGATCCACAGATTGAATGAAGCAGAAGTAAATGACTCCTTGCACTGTAGACCCCCAGATGCAGCTTCCACTCCTGCAAGGGGAATTGTGGGCAGTACAGTAGTGACATGCCCACATCTAAGTCCAAATCTGTTAAGTCTAGCAGTCAGAAGCAGCAGTGCCTTAGATTTTCTCTCTTTAGAAATTTCCCTTTGTAATCTGAATCCTTTTACTTTAGATCTACAGCTTTTAAGTTCAGGGCACAGGAGTGCCTAGGCACAGGAAGTGCACTGCTATTTTCAGGAAGCATTCAAGAAGAAATGTATATTATTTACGGCAGTGTTTCTCAACCTGTTTTCAGTCAAGGCACCCTTTAAAATTATGGACAAGTCTCAAGGCACCCAGTTCTAAAATGTAAAAAACTTTTTCATAATGCTGCAGCATCGACACACGTAGGACACCCAACGTTAGAGGTGATTTATTCTTTCAAACCAAATACATTTTTGCACACTAGTACCGACTAGTATTCCAGTGTTTCTCCTCTCCCTCAGTTTCTCTCTCGCACTCAGCTAATGTGACCCCAGTGTTGATGGAGAGGGGCAGGGGAGGGTCAAACAAGGATGCTGTGCAGGTGATCAACACCCTTCTCAACACTGATGACCTCGCTGTTTGTTGGGATGCCGGTGGCTGGAAGGTTGAAATGGTGCACAATAAAAACCTGTGGCTTTGTGTAACTAAAAGGCAGGCTTCATCCACCTGCTGGTTTGTGTACATACAATTTTTGGGCAATTTTAGGCATTTTTAACCAAGGCACCCTGGTTGAAAAAGGCTGATTTAGGGTACTAGTAGAGAACAAATAACATGTGCAGATGGGAAATCTTCACTATTTTACTTCTAGCGCACTTTTACACCTTTACATCCAGTTACCAGCAAGAAAGCGAGTTTTATAAGGGCCTTTTTATAGACTTGTAGAAATTGTCTGCTAGCAGTTAAGAGCCCAGCTGCATGTGGTTTACCAATGCCAGGTAGAGATTTTTTTTTTCAGGAAGGAGAAAGAACAGATTTTGTTAGCTGGAAGCAGTATTATTTGTTATCTCACTAAGTCAAGTGCCATGCATTAAAGCAGAGGATTTATCTCTGCTGGCTAAATAAGAGCCTGACATAATGAAAAATCCAGCCCTGATATTTGTCATTGTTCTCATTTCTCTGTGTACTTGCTTTGGGGGACAGTAATCTTTCCTTAAAAAGAGTCATGTTGGTGACATCCATATACAGCCTCTAACCTTTCATTCAGGACTGGGCTAAGCCAGGTCCATACGACCAGCCTGTGATGAACACTCTTCAGAGACGCAAACGTGAAGTCGACCTTTCTTCAGGAGCCCAGTTCATGCATCCCGGACTAATTAATGAGGCTCATTCACCCCGCAGTGCAAGAATGCCCATGACCAAAAAGCAGGTCTCTAACCCTTTGTTCTCAGATTCTCTTCTTTCTCTAGCTGCTAACACCAATCTTCAGGAAACCATGCTTTATTTTACAGCTTTATTAGAAACTCTTTCTGCACTATAGTACACCTAACCATAGAAATGACCATGACAGGGCTCTTTTAACATCCTGGTGATCTTCTCTTTATGCTTTTTGACTGTTAACTTTGAGTTTGCCAGAATGGATATTTGGTTTACTATTGTCTGAGCAGAGGTGCCCCGCCCATTTATTTATTTTTTTAACAGCAAGGCAATGATTGCCAAAATTGTAGGCTGATAAGCCTACACTTTTGGCACAGTAAATTGGCAAAAGATTGGCCTATCCCAGTTATGACCCCAGACTGCAGTTTTGCAAACTAGCAAAATACTTTGGGACAACCACCCTCCATCATATGGCTCTGACCATAAATGGGATAGATCTGTCATTTTGGCTTGACTGTGGATCCCCCAATTGCAAATGCAGCTCTGGGTTCACTTGCAAATGCATGGAGGCACAGACATTATTCTTTCAGTAGTTCCAAATTTCCAATTGCCCTGCAAGGACTCCAAGGAGTTTTGTTTTAGCAGAAAAAATGATATATCGGATTGGATCATAATCTACAGATCTGGCACCTCTGGCCTGGAGACAACCTGCAGGCCTCTAGCAAAGAGTTTGACGTGTCAGCATTGCTCAGGGTCTCCAGAGGTTGAGTTGAAGCATGATTGAGCAGACATTCCAGGACTTTAAGAGTTGGAGGTTTGCGGGTTGTCCATATCTGTTTACCACAATAGACTCGATCACAGGAATTTTTCATTTATTATTTTTTTTTTTTTGTGTCCCCCCACCAGCAAGTGGAAGAAGCAGAAAACTGTGACGATCTGGCTCTTGCCCTGAGCAGAGGACTGCAGCTTGATACACAGAGGAGCAGTCGAGATTCCCTGCAGTGCTCCAGTGGATACAGCACACAAACCACCACCCCATGCTGTTCAGAAGACACCATCCCATCACAAGGTGAGGAACACAATAGGCCTTATTCTAAAACATCACACATGAAAACTGTTACACACAGCCTCGAATTAGCATCAAAGGTATTGTGAGTTGTTATATTAAAGAGAGCCAGTCATAACCAGACTTATGCAAAAATCGGAATATTCAGTGTTACATTGGTAGAATTTTGAAGGCTTAATGATGGTGGAGGAGAGCAGTGATGACTGGGCCTCATTAAGCAATGTCCTAGCAATAACCTGGGAGTATTTCAGTCAGGCTTCATAGGGTATGTAAATAGCCAACACCTATTGCAAGTGCCTTATTCAACTTTAGTCAGAGCGGCACAGTTTGTTTTTTTATCTACAGACACCACTTACCAGAGGCGTAACTAGAACCTTCAGGTGGCTGGTGCAAGAAACCATGAAGGGCCCCCCTGACCCCCCCCCCTCCATCCAAGCTCCAGGCTTCCAGTTCTGGGAGGGCATCCATGGACATCCTCCCAGAATCTTGCCTCCCACATTGATCAGTGCTAAAAATATGCATGGTCACTGTACTAATGACACCAGGGAGGGGTTAAACATCTAAAGGCTTTAATTTGTGCCTAATCAGTCTTTGTGTACTATGTGTGCTGCTTTTTACTTGGGAAAGTGATGGATTTTATTTCCTGCTTTGCAGGGACACAAACTCCACCACTTTTCCCCTTTCAGAACGGAGCTCTGCCTTGTTTACATAGGCAGAGCTCCGTTCTGTGTCGCTCCTCGCCGATCAGTGGGTGTCAGCAGACATCTATTGGCTGGCATGCCGTGTGCTAAATCACAGCACTTCCACAGCAAGTGCCCCCTACCTGAAAGTGCAGGGTGATCCAGCGCAGGAGAGCCGCTCTGCCACCATATAACTAAGTTATGTGGTCGGCAAGCAGATAATGTGTCCATATGTATGGTTTATCAGTTTTAAGGAAGAACTATCTTAGTTTCTTTTGTTAATAACAGTCTTTTCTTTTTTATGCCTGTGTGGAAGAATGAAATGGAAACCCTACTTGCATGTTATGGTGAAAAATAACTCTGCAATACAGTATTTATCCCGGCCACATTAATAAAACCCCAAAGTCTTCTACAGGAAATTCACTTAACACTCATACCTCCCTTTTGTTTCTAGTTTCAGATTATGATTACTTCTCGGTGAGTGGAGATCAGGAGCAAGAACAACAGGATTTCGACAAGTCCTCCACCATCCCGAGAAACAGCGACATCAGTCAGTCATATCGCAGGATGTTTCAATCCAAGCGCCCTGCGTCCACGGCAGGATTGCCAGCCAACTTTGCGCCTGTTATAGTCACTCCTGGAGTGGCCACTATCCGGAGGACACCGTCTACCAAGCCGTCAGTGAGACGCGGAACCATCGGAGGAGGTCCCATTCCAATAAAGATACCAGTTATCCCGGTCAAAACCCCAACTGTCCCAGACATTCCAGGTGGTCTTCCCAGCAACACTAGTGAAGAGTCACCTGAACAGAGCCCCGACTCACCATCCATCACAGAAGGAGCCGTGCTGGGCGGTGACATACCTGCATCCTTATGGAGTGGACAAGCTTCTGTAAACCCCCCTGTCCCGGGAACCCCTGGTGTTATTGCTGAAGAGCAAAGGTCAGGTCGGTCAGAAAATGAAGAGGAAGAAGATGAACAGGATGGTCCTGTCATTCCTGAACCCACAGACCAACCAGACCCCGAGACAGCAGATACTGCTCTGATAGATGCACCGCAGGGAGAAGATATGCTCAACGCAATTCGCCGTGGGGTCAAACTGAAGAACACCACCACAAATGATCGCTCGGCTCCTCGAATTTCCTAGAGAAATAAAAAAACAGGGAGTGTCTTCCGAGCCGGGTACAAGGAACTGCACCCTGACACTTGTCTTTAATCCATTCCAATCTATGATAGGAGGATTTTGTAGGAGCATACAGAGGGTTGACAAACTCTTCAAAAAACAAATACTACAATAGTTCCAAAAACAGCAGCATAGAAAAGACAACCTTAGAATCTGTTGGTGTTCCAATTGTAAATAGTGATTTTACTTCTGCACATAGTTAATCCCTTTTATGTTTTTTTTTCCTGCTTTTCATTTCACAGATTCATTTTTATTTCCATAAAGTGCCAAAACCCATATTTTAGTTTCAAAGAAACCCTTGTAAATTTTAAAAGCTTTGGACCGGACAAAAAAAAAAAGCAAGAATAAGAAAGTGTTCCTACAAAGGATGAAGGACTGGGGGTTGTATTGCCCCTCCTCTTGCATTCTGTTTTGGACTTGTACAGATGGACAGCGGATAACCCGTTTGCTTGGCAAGGGGCCGGTGCAGTTCAATGGTACAGCCATGGGGCTACTTAATATGAGGTGTAGACCACCTTCGCGTCAGAGCAACCTAACTTTTCCTATACAAACACTACGGCTAATGTTTTTTTTTTTTTATTATTTTAAATTCTTTGTTGTTTTTTTTGTTTTTTTAATGCTGATATTATAAATTATTAACAATTATGAGCAATATAAAAATTGAAAAAAAAAAGTTTTAGCATGTAATGGGGGATTTAGTGATGAAGACTACCATTGTTCACCATGCTGTCACTCGCACTGTAATCTAGACATTACCGCTTGCATCTACCATGGTGATACAGTCCAAATAAGCCATACAGTAATACAGTGTTCCAGATTTTTTTTAAATGCTATTAAATCTCATTCTTTCAGGAGTAGTTTGTCAATCCCAGCATGCCACTTTAATTACTTAGTGTATTGCAGTGTAGCCAGGGTTGAAGTGTAACATGGTCTACCAACAGTAAAGACAGCAATTTTGTGTGGGGACCATTTTGTCTCGGAACAAATACAATTTTGAATCAGTTTTTGCAGTCTTACCTCTGTATAGTCTATAGACGAGGCTTTCTCAACCAGAATTCCATGGAACCCTAGGGTTCCTCCAGAGGTTGCTAGGGGCTCCTTGAGCAATGAGCAATATCTGCCTCTCTGATAAGTTCCCAATGACACCATTGTGTGTGCACTTTTTTATGCACCGGGTGGAGTCTTTTGAGTGTGTTACACACGCTACGGGCTTTAAAAAAAAAAAATGTGCTATTGTTCTTTCACTATCCAAATATAGGAGAAGAGTAAAAAGTGAAGTCATGGTTGTAAGGCTGAGAAGTAATCTGAAGACTGGCTGAAAGAACTACAAATCCTGTGAGAGTTATGAGAGGTGAAAACGTTCCACAGAAGTGTCATCAGACATGAGTTCTAGGTTCTGGTTTTGATTATTCAGAATCTTGCATTAACCCACCTGCTGCCTACAGATATTGTTTCTCCTTAGGCCTGACATTCTCTTTGATCTCTGTTCTTTAAACAGGTGATCCATGATTTGAAGGGCTCAGACTATAACTGGTCTTATCAGACCCCTCCATCCTCTCCCAGTACCACCATGTCTCGCAAGTCCAGCGTCTGCAGGTAAGTCCTTGTCTGCACAACCTATCTGGAAAACATTTGCTAAAAACTGCAAATGAGGTCAAGCGGAAACCCCCAGCATTCTCATTTGAGGGAAAGATTCTTATTGTATAAAAGTCCTTGAAGACAGGCAGACATCTATTTTGCAGTGTTTATTATTACGGATGTTATCTGACCCCAAAAGACCAGCAATGGCTACCTTACCAAATGCCACGTACACTATATAGCCAAAAGTATGTGAAGAAATAACCGAGTTCAGAAGCTTAAACTGCTTAAAGTAGAACTATATGCAAAACTTTTTTTCTCTATCGCTCATTGACAGACGTAGTCCTCGGTGATTCAGCACCTTCGGGTTATGCTGCCCTCCACAGGAGTAGGACTAGACAGGAAATAAAATGCTCTGGCCACACCCTAGGGGCAGTCCCCGAGGGTATATCCTCTCTCTCTCTGCCACAGCAAATCAGTTTTTTTCTGTCTAGTCAGGAGTAAGGACCTAGATACCTTGCTGGGATCTTCGGTCCTGGCAGGATTTTTTTCTTAAAAAATTTTTTTTAGACAACTTTTTTTCTCCAGTGTTCCTGTGAGATCTTCAAGCAAGAAAGCTGAACTGGGCGACGGGCTGGATGTTGAGATCCGGTGGTCACCCCAGTTCAGCCTACGAGCGCGTGCAGGCCATAGCTCCGCGCTGGGTCGGCCGCGACATAGTCCCACTGAAGGGACTGACCCTGCGAGTTAAACGTCTCGCTGAAACACCAAAGACCATGAGTCACGGCGTCCGTATTGGTCGACAGCCCTCCTACCTCGGTGGAGAGGGGTACTGTCAGGAGTTGGCGCCCGCCTGGTTCCGGTATGGTGAGTAGTATGTTCCCCCTTTCCCCCTGACGGGTCTTGTGGTGAACGCCGGCCCCTCTCTGTAATGGTAAGGATGGGTTCCCCTCCATCCTATAACATAGCACAGATCCCCCTATATTGAATGTGATTTGTGTGGACAAAAAGCCAGTAGGCTTGGTTTGGGAGCTGACAATCTAATTACAAAGTATGTTTAAATGATTGTAATATGTGGCAGCAATGAAATCTTACGGTGAGAATAGAAGTATCTTACCTGTCAGAAGCCACAGGACATGTATGCGGCTTGCCAGGTCATTCCTCCAGCTGAAGCATGTCTCCCGACGGCCACGCGGTTCCGCCAGGGTTCGGTACCGCCGGTCAAGCTGATCTCCATGAGAGAAAGAGATTGCGATGCCTAGTTACTCTGCAGGACGCCGCTATGCTGGAACAGACCGCCGTAGATCGCGCGAGGCCGCCATTTTGGCGTAGCCTCGTGTCTGCAGCATGGGGGCAGCCATGTTTGAGGTGACTCAAACACCTCGTGGAGCTAGGGGAGGCGCCGGAAGGCGTGCAGAGGGGCGGAGCCGCCTCCTTTCTTCCCGGGCAGCCAGCCAAAAGACTTCCTGTTTGTGGAGACAGCGCTTTAACCTGTTGCAGTGAACTCTGAGCATCAAGTGGTGAGCCTGGGGGTCTATCTCTCTCTCTCTCTCGCTCGATAGGGATCCCTAGCAGGTAACACTGAGGGGCTTTTGTGGCACTGGGGGTCTGAAAAAAAAAAAAATTTTATATTTTTATTTTGGATTGAATTTTCCGGGTAGTTACTGGAATCATCATGGACCCTGCCACACAAGTACCCCCACCTGCTTCCCTCGAGGGGGCCACGGGACCCGCCGGTGCACAGAGTATGGATGCATTTACAGCAGTTTTGGAGTCTTTGGTGGCTCGGGTGGAGACGGCCTGTCAGGGGCGGGGGTCAAGAAAGCGACCCCCGCCTACCCCTATATTATCGGACACTTTCGACTCAGAGTCTGAGATGGTCATTGCAGCTGCAGGTCCCTCTGCAAGGGCTGTTGTCTCAGGTAAAGTTCCCTCAGACAGTGAGGAGGACGTTAATACTTCCGCCATAATTCGGGAAGAAGCTTTGGTGGACGCGCTAGTTGTGGCGGTTCAGGAAACATTAAGACTTGAGGTTTCACCGGCAGAGGCAACTGAAACAGAGATTCCCTTTGGTACTAACAAACCCACCAAGACGGTGAAGGTTTTTCCTGTACGCAAGTGTTTTGGTAATAAAATTAAAGAAGAATGGGAGCATTCTAAGCGTACCTTTACTATTTCCAAACGCATTGCTAGACGCTATCCGTTTGAGGAATCCCTCATTCATAGGCGTGCGCAGCCTATTGCATTAGGGTGTGCACCCCAAAGCTCAAACACACATGCGTGTGTATATATATATATATATATATATATATTGTGAGGGATTAGCTCGGTGGTAGGCGTGGATGACCCCTTTGGGGGTGCGTTTTCACAGAGAGATAGCCGATTAGAGGTTGAAAACAAGACTGATTTATTCATGCAATTTACTTAACACAATTGCAAGCATCAAAACAGCCAAAATAAAATAAAAGACAAAATAAATCCTTGCCTCTGTGGGCGGCTACCTTCTCACGCTGGAACCTACCTAAGAAGTCTTTCCAACCTACTGTTGGGCCGACACTGCTGATCCTACAGCAGACACTCAAATGTCCATTTGTTTGCTTTTCACACAGCACAAACATTGTCCATTGAACATGTCCCTTTGTTTTCTTTCACACAGCACATGTTCATTTATAACAGGATCCTTTACTCTTCAGATTCTTCATATTGAACACAGTTCATTTAACAGGTCCCTTTACTCTTCACACTCTTCACATGGAACACTTTGTCTTCTCACCTTTGAGACGTCTTCACTCGTGGTTACCCTCCTTAGCTTCACATCGCTTTAGGGGGTCTTCTCCCATGCTCACCAGCTTGTCGGGAGGCACACATCCGACTGTCCCCCTCTCCCAGCCCACACGGCGACAGGCGGCAGCAGTCCTTCTCCCATGCCCACACGGCGTCGGGAGGTACACGTATGTCTGTCCTCCTCTTCCCAGCTCACACAGCGACAGGAGGCAGCACTCAATAGATTTTCTCTGGACAAATTATAGAGTCCTTGATCTCCTCATTCTGAACAGCTGAATGGTTTTCAACTTCCTGCTGGCTCTCTCTGCAGCCAACACCCTATAGTATCAGTGAACTTTCAAAGCAGGTGGGAATGTGTCTCCTCTCAGTGACTACATTCCCAGATTTACCTGACTTCCTGTCACATACCCCCCCCTCTTGTTTCAACCCTAGGGTTGGGACACATATTTCCAGGCACGCATGTGTCAGGCACTGCTGACTCACTGATAAGCCTCCTATTATCCTCAAGCTTCCGGATGAAACTGTTTTGTCATCTTCATTGACAGATTTCTCATAACTGCCACACAGTTTGTCTCTCATCTCATATACACATTCTTCAACTGCATTTTTGGCATCATTTTGCTCCTTCTCGTTTCTGTCATCTTCATTGACAGCTTTCTCATAAATGTCAGACAGCTTGTCCCTCATAACCGTCTGTCCAATCCACCATGGAGGACCGTGATCCATAGGCAACTCAATTGGGCTAGTCTTAATGTCTTCAACATTCTTAAGACGCCTCTCTCTGCAATCCATAAATGTTTTCCACAAAACTTTGAGAACCTTTGCTTCACTAAGCTTTGTTCCAAGTAGGGACTCTTGACATCCCTCTGTGACTTGAGTCTCTCCATACATCTGTACACAATCATTGACTTTTTGTTGTAAAAGGGAATGATCTTTCTTCTTGAGCTTTGCTTGCTCTAAGATGCTGTGCAGAGGATTTTCCAATTGAGACAACAGGCTGTCACACATTTCTTCAAAGTGACCCCTGTTCCTTTTCCCAGAGATATCAATATCATTCACCAAACATTTCATATTCATAGGCAGATCAGAAGCATTTGCACTCATCAACTTCTTAAACTTTTCGCCCTCCTGAGCGAGTCGCAGTAAAGGCCTACTATTTGATTTGATATTCAGTTTATATTTCTTGCCAAACTCTTCACAGAAGTAGTCAACCAGAACATCATCAACTTTCCTTACACCAACATAGGGGTTAAAGGCAACAACACAGTTGAACCCAGCGATCTGGGTGGTATCCATTATAGACCTCCTCTCTGCATCAGTGAAGAAGCATGGAACTGCAACCCATTCTTTTACAGGTTTCTTCAATGCACTTTCTGCTGAACTATTTGACCGCTCAAGGTCACCTAGTTCTTTTTCTCTATCTGAATTCCACATGGAATGCATCTCAAGATCACGATCAAACTTCTGCCACCCGTCTTTCACCAGTTCCATTTTGGAAACACTCCCTGAAAGGCACTTATTCATTTGCTTCACGTTTTCACCAACAGCCTTAGTTTTCCCCACTAGGTTTTCAGCCTGAACTGAGAAATCATCACATTTCTTACTCAGCTCCTTTGTTTGCTGAAGCTCTAATGATACATTTTCCAATGCTTGAAGTTTTTGAAGGAACGGTTTATTCCAAAGGGGTGATTCAAGCCACATGTCATCACATTTCTGAGGCTCACTCAGGACAGACCCCAAAACACTGATCCTTTTAAAAACTGCATCAGGCACACTATCCCCTCTTTGGGACAGATCCTCTGTTGCCTGGAATTCCTCTTCCAGTTCGTGCAACGGAATCTTCATCTCTTCTACTTGCTGTTCTAAGGCTCGCTTAGACTTTTCTAGCTCCTGAACGCTTTTCACAACATCATCCTTGGAGCTGACCAATTCTTCCATTTCTGTACGCAGCTGTTTGTTAACACTTTCTAGTTCAGCCTTACACTCTAGAACTTCCTCCAAAGAGCGAGCCAAGAACAGGGCTTTGCTCTCGTTATCACGCGCCTCCGTTTTTGCACGGTCGCGTTCTTCTGCATATTTTGCAGACACAGTCTTCTCTTCACCAAGCATCTGATCAAACTTCTTTTTCACATCTTCAACACACTGTAATGAACCAACGCTTTCTTCCATGCGTTTTTTCATATCCGCTATCTGAGCTTGCAATGTTGCGACTTGCTCTGATAGGTTTTTCTTTGCTTCCGCCTCCTCTTTTAATTGTTCCAGGAAGCCATTTTTCTCATCTTCCATTTGTTTGAGCTTTGTGCTAAAACTCAGCCTTTGACACCTCTCTTCCTGTAAGAGTTCCTGCGTGTCTTGCAGCTGCGATTCCAAGATAGAAAAATCTTCCGCAATTTCTCTAGATTTGCTGTCTGCTTGAGAAAGCTGATTTGTAACATTGTCCAACTCAACCTGCAGTTGGTTTGCCTTCTCTGACAGCTTAGCACACAATCGGTCACCTTCTGACACCTTGACTTGCGATTCCAGAAGCTGTGCCTCTACTTTTTCCCTCTTATGTTCACAATCTTCTTTTCCCTGCATAAGAGCCTTCACCTCATTGGCTAGCATCTGGGAATAAGAATGTAATTCTGCCACACAGGCTTCTTTCTCCTTTAACTGCTGCTGGACACGTTGGGCTTCCCCTTTCCAACTTTCACAGTCCGCACGCCATTCATTTACCACATTGCTTAAAGTAGTGAGCTCATACACAGTACTCAGTAATTTAGCCTCTCTTTCACTTTTCTCTTTGTCGCTGAGAGACAATGTCGCTTTCAGAGCAACATTCTGTTCCTGCGACTCCTGCAGGTCTATTTTTGTAACTTCCAAACACTGAAGACTTTTTTCCAGCTGATTACGCAACTCCAACATATCAGCCATACTTTGCTTCTGCAAAGTCTGAATTTCACTTTCCTTTTCCATGAGGATGGTATCTTTCTCCATTATAGTCTCTCTGCGTTTTTGCAACTCGACCAAAAGAAGAGCAGTGGATTCTTCCCACTGTAACACATGAGACTTGAGTAGTTCATTCATTTCCTGCAAGTTTCTATGCTCCATTTTAAGCAATTCCAAGGCTTGTTCCTTTTCTTCCATTTTCCGTTGCAAGGCATCCAACTCAGCCCTGCACACATACTCTGTTTCCTCCAAACCGATGGCCTCCATTGGCTGCTGGCGTCTCTGTTTCCAGCCTGCCATGCTCTCTTGATGAGCCTTTTGTTGAGCTGCAAAGCTCCGTTGTTTCAGCATCTCCCCCATTTTGGGTTTACTTTTCATCTGAGCACACTGCGTCTCCATAGCAGTTTCATCAGTGTTGCTAGGGACAACAACCTTCCTCTTTAGTAGACTCTCTTTAGGCATGGATGGGGCTGGTTCAGACGGCAACATCCCCTCCATCCATAGAATCCGGTCTCTCATTTCATCTATCTTTGCATTTTTCAGGCGTTTGGATCGCCCCATCTTCAATAACTCCACAAATTTTTCACAGTCCAGCAAAAAATTTTCAGACCACTGTCTCTTTAACACATGTAGTTTTTCTCTCTCTTGCAAGATCTCTTTTCCTGCACACACAGTTTGTGCAGTCACTTGCACCAGACACAACAAAGTTCATCAAATAATTTTGAGACCGCTGTCTCTTTAAAACACTTTTTTTTTCTGTCAGGATCTTCTCTCCTGCACACATAGATTGTGCAATCTCATGCACCAGATAAAGTTCATCAAACATTTGCACTTCCTTGCAGGGATCTCTGCTTATGCCCACTGCATACCTCCACCATATGTGAGGGATTAGCTCGGTGGTAGGCGTGGATGACCCCTTTGGGGGTGCGTTTTCACAGAGAGATAGCCGATTAGAGGTTGAAAACAAGACTGATTTATTCATGCAATTTACTTAACACAATTGCAAGCATCAAAACAGCCAAAATAAAATAAAAGACAAAATAAATCCTTGCCTCTGTGGGCGGCTACCTTCTCACGCTGGAACCTACCTAAGAAGTCTTTCCAACCTACTGTTGGGCCGACACTGCTGATCCTACAGCAGACACTCAAATGTCCATTTGTTTGCTTTTCACACAGCACAAACATTGTCCATTGAACATGTCCCTTTGTTTTCTTTCACACAGCACATGTTCATTTATAACAGGATCCTTTACTCTTCAGATTCTTCATATTGAACACAGTTCATTTAACAGGTCCCTTTACTCTTCACACTCTTCACATGGAACACTTTGTCTTCTCACCTTTGAGACGTCTTCACTCGTGGTTACCCTCCTTAGCTTCACATCGCTTTAGGGGGTCTTCTCCCATGCTCACCAGCTTGTCGGGAGGCACACATCCGACTGTCCCCCTCTCCCAGCCCACACGGCGACAGGCGGCAGCAGTCCTTCTCCCATGCCCACACGGCGTCGGGAGGTACACGTATGTCTGTCCTCCTCTTCCCAGCTCACACAGCGACAGGAGGCAGCACTCAATAGATTTTCTCTGGACAAATTATAGAGTCCTTGATCTCCTCATTCTGAACAGCTGAATGGTTTTCAACTTCCTGCTGGCTCTCTCTGCAGCCAACACCCTATAGTATCAGTGAACTTTCAAAGCAGGTGGGAATGTGTCTCCTCTCAGTGACTACATTCCCAGATTTACCTGACTTCCTGTCACAATATATATATATATATATATATATATATACACACACACATACACACACTATATATATATATATATATATATATATATATATATATATATATATATATACACACACACACACATAAACACTTGTCAAAAGTATTGGGACACTAAAAGGTTTTTGCACTTAAGTTAAATTGTATGGCAAATATCTGTAGAGGGGTTCCACCATCACTGCTAAGTTTTGAAAAAGATGTATGCCTTATTTTCCTTTTGATGTGTATTACAGGTGAAATTACATGTGAGGCACTGATATGGACTGATAGGCAGCACTAATAGGCGCTTGTTCTCAGCACTGACTGGCACTGATGAGGCTGCACTGATGGGTACTGATAGGTGGCACTGATAGGCAGCACTTATTGGCAGCACTGATGGGCACTAATAGGCATCACTGATAGGCGGCATTGGTGGGCACTGATTGGTGGCACTGATAGGAAGCACTGATAGGCACTGTTAGATGTGTCTGATGGGCACTGATGAGGCGGCACTGGTGGGCACTGATAGGTGGCACTGATGAGGCGGCACTGCTGGGCACTGATAGGCACTATTAGGTGACACTGATGGGCACTGATGAAGTGGCACTGGTGGGCACTGATAGGTGGCACTGGTGGGCACTGATAGGTGGCACTACTGGGCACTGATAGGTGGCACTACTGGGCACCACTTATGGACACTAACAGGGGAGAGGGGGAGTTTCACATTCAGCAGACAGTGAGACTTGCAAGAGCTGCTCAGTGTGTGTGCAGTGGCGTACCTAGAGAATTTGGCACCCGGGGCGGATCCTATATCTGGCACCCCCCCCCCCCCCCCCCAACTTTAAAATGTAAGCACCCACAAAAATTTGTAATGTTTTCAGGAATATTTATTGCACAAAATTCACAGCCCCCCCCCCCCCAATCACAGTGCCCCTTGCAGTCTGCCCCCTGTCTCTCTAATCACAGTTCCCCCTTTTGCACTCTCTGCCTCCCCTGCACAGTCCTACCTTCAGCATAAATAGATAGCTAATATTATTAGCAATGTGTTTACAGGAGATGGTCAGAGACTACAGACATGATAAAGGAGATGGTCAGAGACTGCAAACGTGATACAGGAGATGGTCAGAGACTACAGACATGATAAAGGAGATGGTCAGAGACTGCAGACAGGATACAGTAGATGGTCAGAGACTGCAGACATGATACAGGAGATGGTCAGAGACTACAGACATGATACATGAGATGGTCAGAGACTGTAGACATGGTACAGGAGATGGTCAGAGACTGCAGACATGATACATGAGATGGTCAGAGACTGTAGACATGGTACAGGAGATGGTCAGAGACTGCAGACATGATACAGGAGATGGTCAGAGACTGAGGACATGATACAGGAGATGGTCAGAGACTGCAGACATGATACAGGAGATGGTCAGAGACTGTAGACATGGTACAGGAGATGGTCAGAGACTGTAGACATGGTACAGGAGATGGTCAGAGACTGCAGACATGATACATGAGATGGTCAGAGACTGTAGACATGGTACAGGAGATGGTCAGAGACTGCAGACATGATACATGAGATGGTCAGAGACTGTAGACATGGTACAGGAGATGGTCAGAGACTGCAGACATGATACAGGAGATGGTCAGAGACTGAGGACATGATACAGGAGATGCTCGGAGACTGAGGACATGATAGAAGATAGAAGAGCACTAGGGGGGCCGGAGAGCACAGGGCAAGCAGAGAGCACTGGAGGAGCTGAAGGGCACGGTGGGGGGGGGGGGGGCTGGAGAGAATAAAGAGGGGATTTGGAAAGCATTGTAGGGGGGTTGGAAGGCGCGGGGGGGGGAGCACTGGGGGGGGGGCGAGCACGGAAAACCAGGAGGGTGGAGAGCACTGGGAGGGACAGCGAGCACTTGGGGGCCGGGCAGGGAAAACCAGGGGGGTGGAGAGCACTTGGGGGGCGGTAGGGAAAACCAGGGGGTGGAGAGCACTGGGGGGGACAGGGAGCACTTGGGGGGAGGGAGATGAAAAGCACTGTGGGGGGCTGAAGAGCATGGGGGGTGCTAAAGAACAGGGGGGTCTAGTGCCTTTGGGGGGGGCTAAGAGCAGAGGGGGGGATTAGGAGCACCGGGGGGCTAGCAAAAGAAGTTGTATAGGAGGGGGATGGGGCAGCTGCATATAGATGAATTGATCTTTCCCTATTCTTCCTGCAGGAGGGAGAGGAGGAGAATCAGTTATTCAGCAGCTGCAGAAAGAATAGGGAAAGATGAATCCCTCTATATGCAGCTTCCCCACCCCCCTCCTATCCAGCACACACACTTGAGCAATGGGAACGCACTCACCTTCTTCCCGCCGAGGCTCCGCCCCCTTCTTCCCGCCGAGGCTCCGCCCCTCCCCGCGAGGCTCCGCCCCCTTCTTCCCATCCCGGCTCCGCCCCCCGCTAGCAGCACGGACTGAAGGAGCTGCCACTGCAGCTGCCTTCACCCTGCGATGTGGGATCTCAGAGAACGCCGGCTGACACCCCACTGTGTGTATGACACTGTCATGTAATGTAGCTGCTTTCAGGGAGAAAGCCCAGCTGTAAAAAAAAGCGGTGATGTCGGGGGTGGGCGGGATCAAGCAGCTGTCAAACACCAGCCAATGATTGGGCTGCTTAAGAAAGGGGCGGAGCCACATAAACTAAGCGGCCGCCCAGACCCCATCCTATTGGCTGGTGTTTGATAGCTGTTCGGTCCCGCCCACCCCCGACATCACCCCTGAGTTTTGACAGCTCGTCTTTCTCCCTGCAAGCATTAACATTACCTAACAGTGTCACACACACACTGAGCGGCTCTGACAAGCCTCACTATCTGCTGGAGCCAACAGCACAGCCGCCTCTCCACCAAGTATCTCACTACCCTCAGTGGCAGAGATGGAGAAGCCGACCCAACACTAACAGACACAGGGTGATTAGGGTGTGCCCAGGCACACCCGGCACACCCCGTGCGCACGCCTATGCCCTCATTAAGAAATGGACGGTACCACCAGTGGTGGACCCACCTATTTCCAGGCTGAATAAAGCCACGGTTATTCCAGTAGAGGACACTTCGTCCTTTAAGGATCCGGTGGATCGGAAGGTGGAAGCGGAGTCCCGCACTATTTTTTCCCTGATAGGGTCAGCATTTAGACCAGTAATTGTCATTGGTCTAGTTTCCCAGACACTTACGGAATGGGCGAGATTGGTACGCCATGACCTAAAGGGGAAAGATATCCCCCAGGGAACATCTGATTTAATGGAACAGATCATACAAGGACTACAGTTTATCTGTGATGCAGCCTTGGATATTACCCCTCTATTGGGGCATGCATCTATGTCAGCGGTAATCCTCAGACGTGTGCTGTGGTTGAAGTGCTGGTCAGCGGACCTAGGTTCCAAAAAGACCTTAACGAATCTCCCCTTTCAGGGGAATCGCTTATTTGGGGTCACCCTAGATGAGATCATTAAGGATGCCACTGGAGGCAAGAGCACTTTCTTGCCACAGGCGGCTAAAACTAAGGGACCTCGTAACAAGCGAGGACCTTTCTTTACTGCCCATAGAGGGTTCGTACGCCCGGCTGGAACTAGCGGGAAAGGCAAGGCTCCTCCAGGGGGGTTCAAGAAGGGCTGGTCAGACAAACAGAGGACCGACTCAGCCAAACCCGAAGCAAAGGATTACACAGCCTGAAGGTGCGCCCCCACCCGGTTTGAGGGTGGGGGGACGTTTTCACCGGTATCCAGGACATTAGATCGAGCATCGACTACTGCTACCGGTGCGATTCTTCCCTTCCAACTTTTAAGTAGTCACCGTTCCCTGAACAGATCTTTTCCTTTACCTTTTCCAAAGATTAGTCTCCATTCCCCACAGGAATCTGATTCGGTTGACCAGACAGACCAAGAAGCCTCTAGCCAGGTGACTTCGGTCCCTGAGGTTCAACCAGGAAAGATCACCGTTCCTGATAGGAATCAGGTGTCTGATAAATGTGTGGGAACAGAAAACGACCAGACTTTCTCGGATGGTCGGGGCCAGATATCTCTAGGGACGCCTGGTTCAGATCCAGTTAGCGCCAGTGGTCCTAGAAATTCTAGGCTGGCCTCGTCAAGCCGGCCTGGCCGACTTGGACATGCTAGTCGCAGACGTTCCGTGGGAACTTCGTCTCAGGGAGTGTCTGCGGTCTCGAGGACCAATCTACCATCGTGCTTTACAGTCGCTGGTTTTAATGGCCTGGCCATTGAGACCCAAGTACTGAAGGACAGAGGGTTGTCAGCTTCAGTCATTCCTACCCTTATTAAAGCAAGGAAAGCGACTTCCAGCAAGGTCTATTATCACACATGGAAGACTTATATTGCGTGGTGCAAATCTTTAGGATTTCCTCCACGTACCTATTCGGTGACTCGAATATTGGCCTTTTTGCAAAAAGGGGTTGAGCAGAAACTAGCCTTGAGCACCATCAAGGGTCAAGTTTCAGCATTAGCAATCTTCTTTCAGAAACCTTTAGCTACCAAGTCCTTGGTGCGGAATTTCATCCAGGGGGTGCGGCACCTGGCTCCACCAGTCCGCGCGCCCTTACCGCCCTGGGATCTTAATTTGGTTTTGTCGGTTCTACAGAAACCTCCCTTTGAAAACATCAGGGAGATTCCCTTGCTTACTTTATCCCAGAAGGTGGCCTTCTTGGTGGCTATCACTTCTGCTCGCAGGGTGTCAGAACTGGCTGCATTATCATGCCAGTCCCCATACTTAGTGATTCATAGGGATAAGGTGGTGCTTCATCCTAAGCCATCCTTTCTTCCTAAGGTGGTTTCAGATTTTCATCTGAATGAAGATATTGTACTACCTTCCTTGTGTCCTCAGCTCAATCATCATCGGGAACATGCGTTGCATTCCTTGGATGTGGTTCGGGCAATCAGGGTATACCTGAAAGCTACAGAATCGTTCCGTAAGACGCATTCACTTTTTGTGATCACGGATGGCCCCAGAAAGGGGTTGCCTGCATCTGCCGCGACTATATCCAAATGGATCAGACAGACGGTGGTACAGGCTTATTCTATTAAGGGTCGGAGTCCTCCGTTCCCTGTTAGGGCGCACTCCACTCGAGCGCTCAGTACTTCCTGGGCCTTCCACCATCAGGCGTCAGTAGTCCAGGTATGTAAGGCGGCCACCTGGTCGTCGGTTCATACCTTTACAAAATTTTATAAAATTGATGTGATGGCATCGGCGGATGCCTCATTTGGCCGCAAGGTTTTGCAGGCCGCAATTTGAGGAGACCGGAGGTCTACCTCGAGGATTTTTTCTGTTGAAAAATTTTTTTGTTGAGTCTCATCATTGAGGATGAGCATTGTAAAACTTCTAGTTGGCACCGGTTGGGCCTTCTAGATTGGATTTAATTTCCATTTTTCCCACCCCTCATTTGTGGTACTGCTTTGGGACGTCCTGAAGGTGCTGAATCACCGAGGACTACGTCTGTCAATGAGCGATAGAGAAAAATTGATTTTTGTAAAATCATACCGTAAAATCCTTTTCTCTTAGCTCATTGACAGACGTAGTACCCGCCCCTCTGTTTTGGAGTTGGGTTGGGTTAAATTCTCTAAACACTGCTTTGTGACATAACTGATTTGCTGTGGCAGAGAGAGAGAGGATATACCCTCGGAGACTGCCCCTAGGGTGTGGCCAGAGCATTTTATTTCCTGTCTAGTCCTACTCCTGTGGAGGGCAGCATAACCCGAAGGTGCTGAATCACCGAGGACTACGTCTGTCAATGAGCTAAGAGAAAAGGATTTTACGGTAAGATTTTACAAAAATCAATTTTTCCATATTGGATAGAGTAAAGGAGAATTCTAACCCTTATAAGGTTTGTTTTTGCTATCTTTGTCCCATTGGGGAGATTCCCCTTCACCTTCTGTCCCACAGCCAAATAGGAAGTAAGAGGAAATCTCTGCAAATAAAGGGAATCTCTTTGGAAGCCCCAGGTTATCAGAAATAGTGTCCACATTGGAAGATTCCCCTCTTACTTTTCTGGGGACAACCCAAAATGTGGGATTTTCCTTTACTTTCATTTTCAATAATGGCAAATAGGACAAATGGAGGCGGTGAATCTTCCTATTGGGGATACAGGCAGAAATAAAAACTGACAAATATTCTTATTCTTCTCCCCTCTATCCAAAATGAAATAAAAGTTTTGCCTTTAGTTATCTAAAATGTCTTTGAATGATGTATCATTAACAGTACCCTTAAAGTATAACTGTCCACTTCAAACCTTGTGGTAACCATTGTGGAAAGTCCTTCTGATCCAGCATACCTGTATACAGAGCCAGGCCCATAAAGACATGGTTTGGTGAGTTTGGTGTAGAGGAATTTGAATGGCTTGTATGAAGCCCTGACCCCCAATCTTCCTGAAAACCTCTGGGATATATTGGAACACCAGTTACAGTAGAGATCGAAAGTTTGGGCACCCCAGGTAAAAATTTGTATTAATGTGCATAAAGAAGCCAAGGAAAGATGGAAAAATCTCCAAAAGGCATCAAATTACAGATTAGACATTCTTATAATGTCGACAAAAGTTAGATTTTATTTCCATCATTGACACTTTCAAAATTATAGAAAACAAAAAAATGGCGTCTGCAAAAGTTTGGGCACCCTGCAGAATTTATAGCATGCACTGCCCCCTTTATAGCATGCACTGCCCCCTTTGCAAGGCTGAGACCTGCCAGTGTCATGGATTGTTCTCAATCGTCGTCTGGGAAGACCAGGTGATGTCAATCTCAACAGTTTTAAATGCCCAGACTCATCTGATCTTGCCCCAACAATCAGCACCATGGGATCTTCTAAGCAGTTGTCTAGAAAACTGAAACAGAAAATAGTTGACGCTGACAAAGCTGGAGAAGGCTATAAGAAGATAGCAGAGCGTTTTCAGATGTCAATATCCTCTGTTTGGAATGTAATTAAGAAATGGCAGTCATCAGGAACAGTGGAAGGTAAAGCAAGATCTGGAAGATCAAGAAAAATATCAGACAGAACAGCTCGCAGGATTGTGAGAAAAACAATTCAAAACCCACGTTTGACTGCACGATCCCTCCAGAAAGATCTGGCAGACACTGGAGTTGTGGTACACTATTCCACTATAAAGAGATACTTGTACAAATATGGTCTTCATGGAAGAGTCATCAGAAGAAAACCTCTTCTACGTCCTCACCACAAAAATCAGCGTTTCAACTTTGCAAATGAACATATAGACAAGCCTGATGCATTCTGGAAACAAGTTCTGTGGACCGATGAGGTTAAAATTGAACTTTTTGGCCGGAATGAGCAAAGGTACGTTTGGAGAAGAAGGGGCACAGAATTGAATGAAAAGAACCTCTGTCCAACTGTTAAGCATGGGGGTGGATCAATCATGCTTTGGGGTTGTATTGCAGCCAGTGGCACAGGGAACATCTCACGAGTAGAAGGAAAAATGGATTCAATAAAATTTCAGCAAATTTTGGATGGTAACTTGATGCCATCTGTCAAAAAGCTGAAGTTAAAGAGAGGATGGCTTCTACAAATGGATAATGATCCTAAACACACCTCGAAATCCATGGGGGATTACATCAAGAGGCGTAAACTGAAGGTTTTGCCATGGCCTCACAATCTCTTGACCTCAACATAATTGAAAATCTATGGATAGACCTTAAAAAAACAGTGCGTGACAGACAGCCCAGAATTCTCAAAGAACTGGAAGACTTTTGTAAGGAAGAATGGGCAAAGATACCTAAAACAAGAATTAAAAAAAACTCCTGGGCTGGCTACAAAAAGCGTTTACAAGCTGTGATACTTGCCAAAGGGGGCAGTACAAGATATTAACAATGCAGGGCGCCCAAACGTTTGCAGATGCCATTTATTTGTTTTCTGTTATTTTGAAAGTGTAAATGATGGAAAAAAATTTAACTTTTGTTGACATATTATAAGAATGTCTAATCTGTCATTTGATGCCTTTGGAGATTTTTCCATCTTTCCTTGGCTTCTTTATGCACTATAATACAACTTTTTACCTGGGGTGCCCAAACTTCCGATTCCCACTATATGATCCAGGGCTTCTAACTCTACATCATTGCTTTTTCCCCACCAATTTGGTTTTGGCTAAATGGGTATAACCCCCCCCCCCCCATACCCCACGCCAAAATCTTATGGAAAGCCTTCCAAGTAGTGTGGAGGCTGTTATAACCCCCCAAAGGTGGCCATCTCCCCATATCAGTGCCCATGGTTTTGTAATGAAATCCTAACAAGCCCATATAGGTGTCATGGTCAGGAGCCCACACACTATTGGCTATAAAGTGTTTTTCTTGTTTTCATATGTAATCTTCTGTACTTCAGTGTGCAGAAAATAAAAGTGTATAATTAATCAAACGTTTAGCCACTTGCCGACCAGTCACTGCGACTGTACTGCGGCAAAGTGGCTCGATTCCGTCCAGCGACGTAGACCTTCGCTGGACTCCTCCCCTTGTGTTTTCAGTTACAGCGGGAGTCGGGCCAGGGGAGGAGCAGCGGCGATCGCCGCTGCTTTTCCCCGATCGCCGGGAAATCGAGTTTGCGGGTCCGCCTGCTTGTGTAAACAGAGCGGGCGGATCTCCCAAGTGACAAACAGTGACAGATTGCAGGGTTCAACATAGCTGAACCTGCGATCTGTCCCTGTGTCACTCAGTCACCTCCCCCCACACACGTCAGTAAGCACCAGGCATACATTAACCCCTCCCTCTCCAATAAAATTAACCCCTTCCCTGCCAGTGTAATTTTTACAGTAACAGTGGATATTTATAGCACTGGTTACTGTAGTAATGTCACTGGTACCCCCAAAAGTGTCAAAAACGTCAGTCAAGGGTCCGATCTGTCCGCCGCAATGTCGCAGTCCCGCAAAAAAAATCGCAGATCGCCGCCATTACTCATTAACCACTTGCCGACTGCCTAACGCCGATCTTCATCGGCAGTCAGCCCCTCACAGGCAAAGTGACGTAGGGCTACGTTGCTTGCTTGTGAGGGTCTAGGGAGCGAGCGCGCGCCCCCGGAGGTGCGCTCCCGCTCCCGCGTGGTCACGGACCCCCCCGCACGTGTGACCAGCGGACCCGATGTCCGCCGGTCACTCGGCGATCGGCGGGGGAGAGGGAGAATGTCAGGCAGCTTGTGTAAACAAGCCACCTGTCATTCTCCTCGCTGTAAAGACACTGATCACACAGATCTAGTATGTAGATCCGTTGATCAGTGTCCTTACAGCTCAAGCCACAGCCAATCACAGTAGAAAGCACGCCCCTAGGCATACACACAGCCCCTCCCTCCCAAATAAAGTTAACCCCTTCACAACCAGTGTATTTTTACAGTAACAGTGCATATGTATAGCACTGATTACTGTAGAAATGTCACTGGTAACCCCAAAAGTGTCACAAATGTCAGTCAAGGGTCCGATCTGTCCGCCCCAATGTCGCAGTACCGCAAAAAAAAAATCGCAGATCGCCGCCATTATGCGTTAAAAAAAAAAACAACAAAAATGACAAAAATCTTTCCCTTTGTTATTAAACGCGATAACTTTTGCGCAAACCAATCAAAATACGCTTTTTGCGATTTTTTTTACCAAACATATGTACCATAAAACAAATTGGCCGAAAATTTTAAAAAATTTTGATTTTTACTTTTTTTTTTTGGGGGAATTTCATATAAAAAAATGTGAAAAATATTGTTATTTTTGCAAAATGGACGCTCTTTTTTTGTTTATAGCGCGTGATGAAAAAATCGCACAGGTGATCAAATACCACCAAAAGAAAGCTCTGTTTGTGGGAAAAAAAGGACGTCAAATTCGTTTAGGTACAGCGTCGCACGACCGCGCAATTGTCCGTTAAAGTCACGCAGTGCCGAATCGCAAAATACCCCCTGGTCAGGAAGGGGGTAAAATCTTCCGGGGCTTAAGTGGTTAACAAAAATGACAGAAATCTTTCCCTTAGTTAGTAAACGCAATAACTTTTGCGCAAACCAATCAAAATACGCTTATTGTGATTTTTTTACCAAACATAGGTAGCAGAAAACAAATTGGCCAAAAATTTAAAAAAAATTTTGATTTTTACATTTTTTTGGGGGGGAATTTCATATAAAAAAATGTGAAAAATATTGTTATTTTTTCAAAATTTACGCTCTTTTTTTGTTTATAGCGCAAAAAGTAAAAATCGCACAGGTGATCAAATACCACCAAAAGAAAGCTCTGTTTGTGCGGAAAAAAGGACGTAAATTTTGTTTGGGTACGGCGTCGCACGACCGCGCAATTGTCAGTTAGTCGCACAGTGCCGAATCGCAAAAAGTGGCCTGGACGTAAGACAGCAAAATCCTCCGGTGGTAAAGTGGTTAAAGACCAACTCGGGTCTAATGGAAAAATAATGCTTTATTGAAATAACCTTTTATATAACCAGTCATCTTTTTCGCAGCTGATTTGCAGTGCAAGGCTTGGTGCCCTGAAAAAATATTACATATGCCCAGGGCTTTTTTTCAGTGGGTACATGGGGGAACGCAGTTCCGGCACCTCCAGCACTGAATGTATGACATGGCAAGGGGTTCTTGGGTGTGCTGGAGGGTCTACTGATGCTTGCTGCTGGGGGATCTATTGTTGCTGGAGGGGATCTATTTTTGCATACCAATCTATTGTTGCTGGTGGAGGATCTTTTGTAACTGGGGGTTAATTGTGACTGGCAGGGATCTACTGTTTAGGGAGGGGTCTGCTGTTGCTGGCTGCTGGAGAGTCCATTGTGGCTAGCTGCTGGGAGATCTGTTGTTGCTGCTGGGGGTCTGTTGTTGCTGGAGAGGGGGGGGGTCATTTGCTGCTGGCTGTGGGGGATCTATTTTATTACTTTTCTTGCTATCATTACCAAATTCCATACTACAAAATGATACTTGGCCCTATATTCTCCAAAAGGGTCTATACTGGGAGCTGGGTAGGGAGGGTGAAACCAAGGGTCAGTGCTCGGAGGTAGGTAGGGGGCGAAGTGACTTAGAACGGGGAGTTCCTGCACCTATTCTCTGAGAAAAAAGCCCTGCATATGCCCATCTTCTCCCCCATATGATGATTAACCACACAGCAAAATAAGGCTACTGGGATCAACCTGAGATCTCTTTATGCAGAATCCAGTGGATTGTACAAGACACACAAATTCCCTGCATATTTTGCATTAAAATATATGGAAAATTTAGACTAAAATATTCTGCTTAGCCTGTTCTGTTGCACTGGTGAGAGGTGTTACACCTGCTATGGATCTGACATGCATAGAAGACCCAACAGAGGAAAAAATTGTCTAGTGTGAGTGGAGTTACTTTTTAAAGCTCATCTCTGGGAATTTTGTAAAACCTACCCATGCAGTCCCCCCTTCCCCCTTAGGTTGGGGGTTAGAGGGATAAGCTATAATACTTACCTTTTTCCTTGCTCTCGGAATCTCTTAACTTGTGGGGAGCTCTCCCCATCATCATGTACAATGCAAGACTATTGGCCCTGCGCTGTATGTGATGACATCAGAGTATGACTGCCGCATGGAGAGGCAAAAAGAAGAGGTTCAGGGATCAGTCAAACAGAGTGGTGGGATCCTGCTGGAGCAAAGAATAAGGTAAAGCTGGCCATAGTCAGGTGTTTTCTTTTTTTTTTTTTTTCCTTGAGCCAGCAGGCTGAATGAAAAAAAACTGACCGGTTCCTTCATCCACACAAGCGAGGTGGATGGAGGAATCCCCCTTACAGGTGACATTGTGTTCTGACAGCAGGACTCAGGATTGGCTGCAGCCGCTGATCGACAAGTTTTCCAGCATGTCCTTTTGACAGAAGTCAGTCAAACAGTCGACTTCTGTTTAGTGCGGACAGGAAGACGCTGATGGAAATTTGGCTGGTTCCTGCTGATCCAGCCAAATTTTAATCTCTCTATGGCCTCCTTAACCACTTAAGCCCCGGAAGATTTTACCCCCTTCCTGACCAGGCCCTATTTTGCGATTCGGCACTGCGTGAGTTTAACGGACAATTGCGCGGTCGTGCGACGCTGTACCTAAACTAATTTGACGTCCTTTTTTTTCCCACAAACAGAGCTTTCTTTTGGTGGTATTTGATCACCTGTGCGATTTTTTTTGATCATGCGCTATAAACAAAAGAGCGTCAATTTTGCAAAAATAAAAATATTTTTCACATTTTTTTATATGAAATTCCCCCAAAAAAATATAAAAATCTAAATTTTTTTTAACATTTTAGGCCAATTTGTTTTCTGCTACATATGTTTGGTAAAAAAAAAAAAAAATCGCAAAAAGCGTATTTTGATTGGTTTGCACAAAAGTTATTGCGTTTACTAACTAAGGGAAAGATTTTTGTCATTTTTGTTGTTTTTTTTTTTTTTAACGAGTAATGGCGGCGATCTGCGATCTTTTTTTTGCGGGACTGCGACATTGTAGCGGACAGATCGGACACTTGACTGACATTTTTGACACTTTTGGGGTTACCAGTGCTATACATATGTACTGTTACTGTAAAAATGACACTGGCAGGGAAGGGGTTAACTTTATTGGGGAAGGAGGGGTTAAGTGTGTCCCTAGGGGCGTGCTTCTAACTGTGAAGGGATGTGGCTTGTGGTGTAAGAACAGAGATATACGATTCTGCATAGCAGGACCGTATGATCTCTATTCTTACACAGGGGAGAATGGCAGGCGGCTTTGTTTACATTAGCCGCCTGCCTTTCTCCCGCTGTAACGGACAATCGCAAGTGCCCGGCGGACATCGGGTCCGCCGGGCACATGTGCGGGGGGGTCTGTGAACGAGCGGGGGCGGAGGCTCGCACCCTAGAGCCTCACGGGCGAGCGACGTAGACCTACGTAGCTTTGCCTGTGAGGGGCTGACTGCCGCAGTAAATATACTGAAGGCAGTCGGCAAGTGGTTAATGTCTAAACTGCTGGCAACAAAAGTGAGTACACCCCTAAGTGAAAATGTCCAAATTGGGCCCAAAGTGCCAATATTTTGTGTGGCCACCAGGGCTCGAGTCCTGCAGGAACGCATGGGAACGGCGTCCCCGCACTTTTTTCACAGCAGGAACGCCGTTCCCATTGCCAGCCGCGTCCTGCAGGCAGGGCCGCTGTCAAGGGGGAACCACAATCCCCCGCTGTGCAGAAAAAAAATGTCTCCGGGCCCCCCTGCGTTCCACGGGAGCGGGTAAAGTCAGTGGACTATTTTATCAGTTTTGGGTAGGCGGATTAATCCGCCGCAGCTCGCTATTCAATTCCAGCCTGGTCACCTGCCTTCAATGTGAATAGATGGTGACAGGCTGGGAACACTGTGGCGGATTAATCCGCCTACCCGAAACTGAAAAAATAGTCCACTGACTTTACCATCTCCCATGGAACACAGGGGAGCCGGTGCTGTGGGCAGTCCAGGGCAGTGGCGTGGCGGCGACGGGGGGCCGGGTGTCAGGTCGGTGTCCTGTACGGCGCTGCTGGGCCGCCTCTCTATGTGAAGGAAGCTGCAGTGCCACTGTGACAGCTCCTTCAGTTCGCGGGGAAAGAAGGTAAGTGCCTGCTGTCATGCTGTGCAGCCTCCTGTGTGCTGGATAGGAGGGGGATGGGGCAGCTGCATAAAGAGGAATTGATCTTTATGGAATTGATCTTTCCATATTCGGTGGCTGCAGGAGGAATATGGAAAGATCAATTCCTCTTTATGCAGCTGCCCCATCCCCCTCCTATACAACTTATTTTGCTGCCCCCCCCCAGTGCTCTCTAGCCCCTCCTCCCAGTGCGCTCTTTAACCCCCCAGTGTCTTAGCCCCCCCCTGCTCTTTAGCGCCCCCTCAGTGCTCTTTAACCCCCCCCGCTCTTTAATCCCCCCATGCTCTTTAGCCCCCCCCACCCAGTGCTTTTCATCTCCCCCCATGCTCTCTGGCTCCTCCAGTTCCCCCCCCCAGTGCTCTCCAGTTCGCCCCCTCCCCCTGTGTTCTCCATCCCCCTGGTTTTCCCTCCCCCCCCCCCCCCAGTGCTCTCCACTCCCTGCACCTTCCAACCCCCCTGCAATGCTTTACAAACCCCCCTTAATTCTCTCCAGTCCCCCCCCCGTGCCCTTCAGTGCTCTCTGCTTTCCCTGGCCCCCCCTTGTGCTCCTCTATCTTCTATCATGTCTGCAGTCTCTGACCATCTTTTGTATCACGTCCTCAGTCTCTGACATATCACATATATGCAATGACAGACCTCACATGTGATGTGCAGCACACTGCTGTGCAAATCACATGTGATGTGTGTGCGATGCAAATTCAGCCATACAGATTGTATGGCTGAATTCGCATCGCATTGGGACACAACTCGCACAGGGCCCTTTTTTGGGTCCGCACCAGAATCGGATCGCATGGGTGTTCACACCCATGCGATCCAATTAATGTTGGAACTGACATCTCGCACTGTGATATGCGAACTGATCTGGGGATGTGGTTAACTTTGTATTGGCAGCCCCAGCAATTTGTATATGGCAGTGTGAACTGCCTGCGAGTTGAATGCAATGCGGGACCCCGCAGTAGATTTGCAGGGTTCCCGCATCGCATATATGTGAACTGGGACTAATACCAAGCACATTTGGAGTGACACATCTGAGGGGCTGTAAATTAGGGTACACTAGTGTTGCCCTCTGAAGAGTGAACCACAATGGATCACTTTTCAGAGGGTGTTTGCTAGGTGGCAAGGAAACATTATGATGCCTCCTCACCATCTAATGTAATTCTTAAAAACCTGCACCACCTGCAAAGGTTCCTCCTTATATCAGGACCCACCCCCTTCCTTAGTGTATTCGCTCTGCGGAAGGTGGTCTCTGGTCACCAGAGTCCCCCCTACATCAGAGTTCCCGGCATTCCCCTTTACATCAATCTGCAGGATTCCCCCTTACAGTGCAAGGGGGAACTCTGTGGACGCTGATGTGAAGGGGAGCTCTGATGTAAAGGGCAATGCTGCAGACCCTGATGTAAGTGGGAACTCTGATGTAAAGGGGAATGCAGTGGACTCTGATATAAAGTGGTCTCTGGTCACCTTATATCAGAGTTCCCTTTTAGAGCAAAATTCTTCTTTATATCATTATATCAGAGTTCCCTTGCATTGTAATGGGGAATCCTGCAGACTCTGATGTTCTTTGTTGGCTAGGTTATATTAACCTGACCTTCTTGTAAATGGAGAAATATGGCTTTTGACTTTTATTTAACTTAAACACACATTGCTAATAGTGCTATCTACATGTTTATAATTTAAAATATTGATATTTGCACTGTTTACCACAGAATACGGGCATTTTAGGCACTTTTTTTGCAATGTCGAGGGGGGATCCTGGGTGAGTTCCCACACTTTTTTTCCCAGGACTTGACCCCTGGCGGCCACCATTATTTTCCAGCACTGCCTTAAACCCTCTTGGGCGTGGAGTTTACCAGAGCTTCACAGGTTGCCACTGAAGTCCTCTTCCACTCGTCCATGACATCACAGAGCTGGTGGATGTTGGAGACCTTGCGCTCCTCCACGTTCCGTTTGAGGATGCCCATAGATGCTCAATAGGGTTTAAGTCTGGGGACATGCTTGGCCAGTCCATCACTTTTACCCTCAGCTTCTTTAGCAAGGCAGTGGTCGTCTTGGAGGTGTGTTTGGGGTCGTTATCATATTGGAATACTACCCTGCGGCCCAGTCTCCGAAGGGAGGGGGATCATGCTCTACTTCAGTATGTCACAGTACATGTTGGCATTCGCGGTTCCCTCAATGAACTGTAGCTCCCCAGTGCTGGCAACACTCATGCAGCCCCAGACCATGACACTTCCACCACCATGCTTGACTGTAGGCAAGACACACTTGTCTTTGTACTCTTCCCCTGGTTGCCACCACACACGCTTGACACCATCTGAACCAGATACGCTTATCTTGGTCTCATCAGACCACAGGACATGGTTCCAGTAATCCATGTCCTTAGCCTGCTTGTCTTTAGCAAACTGTTTGCGGGCTTTCTTGTGCATCAACTTTAGAAGAGGCTTCCTTCTGGTGATGACAGCCATGCAGACTAATTTGATGCAGTGTGCGGCATATGGTCTTAACACTGACAGGCTGACCCCCCACCCCTTCAACCTCTGCAGCACTCATACGTCTCTTTGCCAAAGACAACCTCTGGATATGACGCTGAGCACGTGACCTCAACTTCTTTGGTTGACCATGGCGAGGCCTGTTCTGAGTGGAACCTGTCCTGTTAAACCGCTGTATGTTCTTGGCCAACATGCTGCAGCTCAGTTTCAGGGTCTTGACAATCTTCTTATAGCCTAGGCCATCTTTATATAGGGCAACAATTCTTTTTTGCAGATCCTCATAGAGTTCTTTGCCATGAGATGCCATGTTGAACTTCCAGTGACCAGCATGACAGCGTGAGAGCGATAACACCAAATTTAACATACCTGCTCCCCATTCACACCTGAGACATTGTAACACTAACAAGTCACATGACACCGGGGGGAGGGTGGCTAATTGGGTCCAAATTGGACTTTTTTCACTTAGGGGTGTACTCACTTTTGTTGCCAGCGGTTTAGACATTAATGGCTGTGTGTTGAGCTATTTGAGGGGACAACAAATGTACACTTATACAAGCTGTACACTCACCACTTTACATTGTAGCAAAGTGTCATTTCTTCAGTGTTGTCACATGAAAAGATAGAATAAAATATTTACAAAAATGTGAGGGGTGTACTCACTTTTGCGAGATACTGTGTGTGCGCAAGCGTGTGAATGCATGTGTGTGTGTGTATATGTATGTGTACACAGGTGCATCCCATAACATTTTTATATCACCCAAAAGATAATTTATTTCAGTAATTCATTTCAAAAAGTGAAACTCCTATAGATGCATTACAAACACAGAGTGATAGATTTCAAACATTTCTTTCTTTTTATTTTGATGAATATGGCTTACAGCTAGTGACAACACAAAATTCAGTATCTCAGAAAATTGGAATATTTCATAAAACCAAAGCTTTTTTTCAGCGGGAACGTGGGGGAACGCAGTTCCGGAACCTCCAGTCTGAATGTATGCAATGGCAAAGGGGTGCTGGGGTCAGTGGGGTGAGCTGAAGGGCATATTGATGCTGGCTGCTGGGGGATTTATTGTTGCTGAAGGGCATTTGTTGTGGGTGGGGCTATTGTTTCAGTGGAGGATTTATTATTGCTTGGGGGAATAGTTGCTGGGGGGGACTACTGTTGTATGGGGGGATCTATTGTTGCTGGAGGACATTTTGTTGTGGGTGGGGCTATTGTTGCAGTGTAGGATTTATTGTTGCTTGGGTGAACTATTGTTGTTGGGGGGGGGGCGATTGTTGCAGGGGAGGATTTATTGTTGTCCGGGGGCTATTGTTGTTGGGGGTCTATTGTTGCTGATAACAGGGGATCTATTTTACTGTTTTTTTCTATTGTTGCAGGGGAAGATTTTTTTTTTTTTGTGGGGGGGGGGGGGGGGTCTATTGTTACTGATTCCAGGGGACCTATTTTACTGCTTTTCTAGTTATCATTAACAAATTCCATACAAATTACCTAGAACCACAACTTGATACTTGGTTCTGTATTCTCTAAAAAGGGGGGAGGGGGTACTGGGAGGTGGGCAGAGGGTGGAACCAAAGGACAGCGCTTTTAGGTGGGTAGGGGGTGGAGACGAGGGGTGACTCAGAAGAGGGGAGTACCTGCACCTATTCTCGGAGAAAAAAATGTCCTGGTCGTGGCCAACCTAGCGCGGAGCTAAAGTTAGATTGCTCTCGCTGGCCAGACTTGGGAGGCCGTAAGGATCTAAGATATCCAGTGCCTGGCCCAGTTGATTGTTATTCTCACAGGAACAGAAAATAATAATAATTTTAAAAAATTCCATTTAAAAAGGGAAAAAAATGCCAGGACCAGAGATCCCAGCAGGGAACCGGATCCTTATTCCTGACTAGGCAGAAAAAACTGAGGTCCTATAGCAGTAGGTGGGAAGTACACCCCCTAGGACTGCCCTAGGGGCGTAGTCAAATTTGTTTCCGCCTAGTCCTACTCCTATGGAGAGAAGCATAACCCAAGGGTCAAAGGAGATATGGAACTGTGTCCATCAATAAATAAAAGAGAAAATTGGGCTAACTTTACTGTTTCGTTTTTTTTTTTTAGTTTATGAATATTTCTTTTCCCAAAAAAAATGCGTTTTAAAAAAAACCGCTGTGCAATTACCGTGTGACATAAAAAATTTCAACACACACCATTTTATTCTCTAGGGTCTCTGCTGAAAAAATATATATAATGTTTGGGGGTTCTGAATAATTTTTCCATGTAGGAGCGAAGTGTCAGAATAGGTTTGGGAAGGAGGGGGTTAAAGTAAAAGTCTCTGTTTTTTTTTTTTTTTTTTTTTTAGTTAAAAATAACCAGCATGTAATACTTACCTCCTCTGTGCAGTTGGTTTTTCACCGAGCAGCCCAGATCCTCTTCTTCTTGGGTCCCTCTTCGGCTCTCCTGGCCCCTCCCCCAGTGTAAAAATAAAAAAAAATTAAAATAAAATAAACAACAAAAAGTTAAAACGCCCCTGTCCCATCGCGCTCCCACACAGAAGCGAACGCATACGTAGGTCGCATCCACATATGTAAACGAGGTTCAAACCACACATGCGGGTTATCCTAGCGAATGTTAGAGTGAGAGCAATAATTCTAGCACTGGACCTCCTCTGTAACTCTAAACTGGTAACCTGTAAAAATTTTTAAAGCGTAGCCTATGGAGATTTTTAGGTACTGAAGTTTGGCGCCATTCAGCGAGTGCGGGCAATTTTAAAGCGTAACATGTTAGGAATCTATTTACTCGACGTAAAATCATCTTTCATATTATACAGAAAAATCGGGCCAACTTTACGTTTTTTTTTTTTTTTCATGAAAGTGTTTTTTTTTCCAAAAAAAATTGGGTTTGAAAAATTGCTGTGCAAATACCGTGTGACAAAAAAAATAGCAATGACCACCATTTTATTCCATAGGGTCTCTGCTTATGTGCATATGTATGTATGTATGTGTATATATATATATATATATATATATATATATATATATATATATATATACATACACACACACACACACACACACACATACATATATATATATATATATATATATATATATAATATAATGTTTGGCAGTTCTGAGTAATTTGATAGCAAAAAAAATGCTGATTTTTACATGTAGGAGAGGATGGCCAGAATTCACCTGGTATGGAAATGGTTGATAAAATAATAAACATTATTATATTATTATTATGATACAGGATTTAGTGCAACATATAAATCCAATTATTTATTTCCAAAAATCTTGATTTTATTATCACCTAAATTCTAATTAAAACAATCTATAAAGGAGTTATTTTTGTTGTTACAGAAGAGCTCATTTGCATCAAGAAAATACAAACACATTAACATGAATTAAAGTGGTTTTAAAGGGAAATGTTTTTTTTAAATAAAATAATATACATTATTATTATGATTATACAGGATTTAGTGCCAGCAGTTTGCACAGCACTATACAACGTTAGGGCGACATGTTATACTTACCTGCTCTATGCAATGGTACTGCACAGAGCAGCCCCGATCCTCCTCTTCTTGTGCCCCCTGCTGGTGCTCTCCAGTGCTGCCAAGGTGTGTGAAAGTGCACAGCCACCCGATCGTTTCCATCTGACAGCCAATAGGCGGTTTGTCAGATTTGCACACTTTCCCGGCTCCTGCAGTGTGTGTAACCCCCCTACTGCTGCTGATGTATGGCGTATGTCAGCGGCAGTAAAAGGGTTAATCACCATCCCCAAACAGCTCTCCTCCATGTACACCCCATAGAAGCGCAATGTAAATGACAGCCAGGAGGGGGCAGGATTTTTGAGAAAAAAAAATCTGATAATATCTGTGAATTGATAGAAGGAATGCAGACCCTCCAATCATTCCCAGCTGAGGAAGGGGCCACCATCGAGTTCTCTCATCAGACCTGCTGTTGCCATGGTGCTGCACGTGATCAGTTACAGCAGCAGCCGTTTGAAAACATGCAGGTTGGGCTGAGTGCTGTCATCACACTGGTGACAGTTATCAGTTAGCTGGATGCACAGGCTCATTTGCATATCTCCGCAAAGGATTCTGGGTAATGGGTTTTGTCAGCTCAGGGTTGGTAGAAAGTGAATAATTTGGGTTTCTGGATGGTTTATAGAGCTGGAAGGATTGGGAAGTGATATACAAGCCAATAAGAAAGATTTTAATGGTTTCAAATTAGAGTCTCCATAAGTTGGAAAGCTTTGTAATTGGAGGGTTTTATATACAATATTGGTTTCCTTAGTATGTAGAGCAGTTGGAGAGTAAGGGCCGTGGTTGGATGATAATGTGTAAGCACATAAGTACCATGTGTAAGCACCATGTATAAGTTGGAGCAACAACCCTCTGTGACAGCGCACCAGAGATAACATGGCGGAAGTAATACAAATGTGCAAGCACACAAATTGCAGCACAGCCCCTAGAAACTCAGCGCACCAGTAAGGCATGGTGGAATTAACACCATCTGTGAGCAAAGGCATGGTGGAATTATAACACCATCTGTGAGCCCATCAGTTGCTGGACCCTTCGCAGCAACCTAGCGCACTAAATAGCACAGAAAGAGGGGCCCCAAACAAAGTCTCCACCCGGATGTAGCCTCACCTCCTGCCCAAGTTTTTAAAACCACAAAAGCCTTTTCCTTGTTTTTTTTTAAATAGGTGGGGCTATTGTTGCAGTGGAGGATTTATTGTTGTTGGGGGGGTCTATTGTTGCATGGGAGGATTTATTGGGGGGGGGGGGGGGATTGTTGCAGGGGAGGATTTATTTTTGCTTGGGGGCTATTGTTGTTGGGGTTCTATTGTTGCTGATTCCAGGGGATCTATTTTACTGCTTTTCTAGTTATCATTAACAAATTCCATACAAATTACCTAGAACCACAACATGATACTTGGTTCTGTATTCTCTAAAAAGGGGGGGAGGGGGTACTGGGAGGTGGGCAGAGGGTGGAACCAAAGGACAGCTCTCGGAGGTGGGTAGGGGGTGGAGACGAGAGGTGACTCAGAAGAGTCAATTTGTATATCATCAAAAAGATAATTTATTTCAGTAATCCAATTCAAAAGTGAAACTCGTATAGATGCATTACACAAACAGAGTGATAGATTTCAAACATTTCTTTCTTTTTATTTTGATGAATATGGCTTACAGCTAGTGACAACCCAGAATTCAGTATCTCAGAAAATTTGAATATTTCATAAAACCAGGGCTTTTTTTCAGCGGGAACGTGGGGGAACGCAGTTCCGGCACCTCCAGTCTGAATGTATGCAATGGCAAAGGGGTGCTGGGGTCAGTGGGGTGAGCTGAAGGGCATATTGATGCTGGCTGCTGGGGGATTTATTGTTGCTGAAGGGCATTTGTTGTGGGTGGGGCTATTGTTTCAGTGGAGGATTTATTATTGCTTGGGGGAATAGTTGCTGGGGGGGGACTACTGTTGTATGGGGGGGGATCTATTGTTGCTGGAGGACATTTTGTTGTGGGTGGGGCTATTGTTGCAGTGTAGGATTTATTGTTGCTTGGGTGAACTATTGTTGTTGGGGGGGGGGGGGCGCGATTGTTGCAGGGGAGGATTTATTGTTGTTGGGGGTCTATTGTTGCTGATAACAGGGGATCTATTTTACTGTTTTTTTCTATTGTTGCAGGGTAAGATTTTTTTTTTTTGTGGGGGGGGGGGGGGTCTATTGTTAATGATTCCAGGGGACCTATTTTACTGCTTTTCTAGTTATCATTAACAAATTCCATACAAATTACCTAGAACCACAACATGATACTTGGTTCTGTATTCTCTAAAAAGGGGGGGAGGGGGGTACTGGGAGGTGGGCAGAGGGTGGAACCAAAGGACAGCTCTCGGAGGTGGGTAGGGGGTGGAGACGAGAGGTGACTCAGAAGAGGGGAGTACCTGCACCTATTCTCGGAGAAAAAAATGTCGTCCTGGTCGCGGCCAACCTAGCGCAGAGCTAAAGTTAGGTTGCACTCGCTGGCCAGACTTGGGAGGCCATAAGGATCTAAGATATCCAATGCCTGGCCCAGTTGATTGTAATTCTCACAGGAACAGAAAATAATAAAATAATTTAAAAAAAATCCATTTAAAAAGGGAAAAAAATGCCAGGACCAGAGATCCCAGCAGGGAACCGGATCCTTACTCTTGACTAGGCAGAAAAAACTGAGGTCCTATAGCAGGAAGTGGGAAGTACACCCCCTAGGACTGCCCTAGGGGCGTAGTCAAATTTGTTTCCGCCTAGTCCTACTCCTATGGAGAGAAGCATAACCCAAGGGTCAAAGAAGATATGGAACTGTGTCCGTCAATAAATAAAAGAGAAAATTGGGCTAACTTTACTGTTTTTTTTTTTTTTAGTTTATGAATATTTCTTTTCCCAAAAAAATTGCGTTTGAAAAACCGCTGTGCAAATACTGTGTGACATAAAAAATCTCAACACACGCCATTTTATTCTCTAGGGTCTCTGCTGAAAAAATATATATAAAGTTTGGGGGTTCTGAATAATTTTTCCATGTAGGAGCGAAGTGTCAGAATAGGTTTGGGAAGGAGGGGGTTAAAGTAAAAGTCTCAGTTTTTTTTTTTTTTTTAGTTAAAAATAACCAGCATGTAATACTTACCTCCTCTGTGCAGTTGGTTTTTCACCGAGCAGCCCAGATCCTCTTTTTCTTGGGTCCCTCTTCGGCTCTCCTGGCCCCTC
The DNA here is from genome assembly GCF_965119305.1 of Pelophylax lessonae. NCBI lineage: Eukaryota > Metazoa > Chordata > Amphibia > Anura > Ranidae > Pelophylax > Pelophylax lessonae. Next base: position 517,960,032 of record NC_138772.1, on the reverse strand, counting down.
CCCCAGTGTAAAAATAAAAAAATTAAAATAAAATAAACAACAAAAAGTTAAAACGCCCCTGTCCCATCGCGCTCCCACACAGAAGCGAACGCATACGTAGGTCGCATCCACATATGTAAACGAGGTTCAAACCACACATGCGGGTTATCCTAGCGAATGTTAGAGTGAGAGCAATAATTCTAGCACTGGACCTCCTCTGTAACTCTAAACTGGTAACCTGTAAAAATTTTTAAAGCGTAGCCTATGGAGATTTTTAGGTACTGAAGTTTGGCGCCATTCAGCGAGTGCGGGCAATTTTAAAGCGTAACATGTTAGGAATCTATTTACTCGACGTAACATCATCTTTCATATTATACAGAAAAATTGGGCCAACTTTACGTTTTTTTTTTTACTGTTTTTTTTTTTTAATTCATGAAAGTGTTTTTTTTCCAAAAACATTGTGTTTGAAACCTTGCTGTGCAAATACCGTGTGATATAAAAAATAGCAATGACCACCATTTTATTCCATAGGGTCTCTGCTAATATATAATATTATGTTTGGCAGTTCTGAGTAATTTGCTAGCAAAAAAAATGCTGATTTTTACATGTAGGAGAGGAATGCCAGAATTCACCTGGTATGGAAATGCTTGATAAAATAATAAACATTATTATATTATTATTATGATACAGGATTTAGTGCAACATATAAATCCAATTATTTATTTCTAAAAATCTTGATTTTATTATCACCTAAATTCTCATTAAAACAATCTATAAAGGAGTTATTTTTGTTGTTACAGAAGAGCTCAACATTTGCATCTAGAAAATACAAACACATTCACATGAATTAACCACTTGCCGACCGACACACGACTATTTACTGCGGTGGTCAGCCCCTCACAGGCAGAGTGAGGTAGGGCTACGTCGCTAGCCTGTGAGGGTCTAGGGAGTGAGCGCGCGCCACCGGACGCTCCCGCGTGGTCTCGGACCCCCCCGCGTGTGTGCCCGGCGGACCCGATGTCCGCCGGGCACTCGCGATCGTCCGGTACAGCGGGAGAAAGGCAGACGGCTAATGTAAACAAGCCGCCTGTCATTCTCCCCGATGTAAGAATGGTGATCATACGGTTCTGCTATGTAGGACCGTTGATCACTGTTCCTACACCTCTAGCCACAGCCGATCACAGTTAGAACCACACCCCTAGGGACACACACAGCCCCTCCCTCTCCAAAAAAGTTAACCCCTTCACTACCAGTGTAATTTTACAGTAACAGTGCATATGTATAGCACTGATTACTATAGTAATGTCACTGGTAACCCCAAAAGTGTCAAAAATGTCAGTCAAGGGTCCGATCTGTCTGCCCCAATGTCGCAGTACCGCAAAAAAAAAACGCAGATCGCCGCCATTACGCGAAAAAAAACAAACAACAAAAAAGACAAAAATCTTTCCCTTAGTAAACGCGATAACTTTTGCGCAAACCAATCAAAATACGCTTTTTGCGATTTTTTTTTCTTTTTTACCAAACATATGTAGCATAAAACAAATTGGCCAAAAATGTTAAAAAATTTTGATGTTTACATTTTTTTTTTTTGGGAATTTCATATAAAAAAATGTGAAAAATATTGTTATTTTTAGCAAAATTGACGCTCTTTTTTTGTTTATAGCGCAAAAAGTAAAAATCGCACAGGTGATCCAATACCACCAAAAGAAAGCTCTGTTTGTGGGAAAAAAAGGACGTCAAATTAGTTTAGGTACAGCGTCGCACGACCACGCAATTGTCCGTTAAAGTCACGCAGTGCCGAATCGCAAAATAGGCCCTGGTCAGGAAGGGGGTAAAATCTTCCAGGGCTTAAGTGGTTAAAGTGGTTTTAAAGGAAAAAATTTTTAAAAATAATATACATTATTATTATGATTATACAGGATTTAGTGCCAACAGTTTGCGCAGCACTATACAACGTTAGGGCGACATGATATACTTACGTGCTCTATGCAATGGTACTGCACAGAGCAGCCCCGATCCTCAAATCATCACTGACTGTGGAAACTTCACACTGGACCTCATGCAACTTGGATTCTGTGCCTCTTCCTCCAGACTCAGGGACCTTGGTTTCCAAATGAAATGCAACATTTTCCACAGTCCCTAATGATTTGGCGAGCCATGGGATCGGGTGATGTTGGTCCACTGTGTTTTATTAAGTCCAAAGTCAGCGCAGCCCTCTACCAGGAAATTCTAGAGCACTTCATGCTTCTCCCTGCTGACCAGCTTTATGGAGATGCAAATTTCCTTTTCCAGTAGGATTTAGCACCTGCCCACACTGCCAAAAGTACCAATACCTGGTTTAATGATCATGGTATCACTGTGCTTGATTGGCCAGCAAACTCACCTGACCTAAACCCAATAGAGAATCTGTGGGGCAGTGCTGGGACAAGGTCATCCAGCGCCCAGGGCGAACGTGCAAAACTGCGCCCCCCCCCCCCCCCCCCCGGGTTGTGCATGACCAATCATTTTACCCATGCCTGATTACCACACTTGATAATTACACCTGTGAATAGAGTGCTAAGGTCAGGACTGGATAATTTACCCCTATGAGGCATTTCATATATGCATGAATACATACATACAAACACTCAATATATACATTAAACCACCAACTAATATACCTGTCTAACCCAAATGTCTTCCCTGAATTTTTTTCATAATAAACGTTTAAATCCCAACTTCAGGAAAAAAACAAAAAATCAACCCTTGCAATGTGGCCTGAAAAGTCCCAGTATATTCCTAAGACTAGCATGAAAAAAAAAAAATGGTTTGATATTCTCATTGTGTGTATGGGACTTTTTTATTCTAGGAGCAGTGGATAAGGGTAAAACCACTTAGTCCCGGTTCACACTGGTGTGATGCGGGAAACCCTGCTATTCAGTGCCGGTTCCCGCATTGCACCAGAATCACACAGTGGTTTACACCGAGATCTGCAAATCTCTGGGGGGTGTCAATGTAAAGGTAATGATGACACTTTCAGATTGGTTCGCAGATCGCAGTTCAAACTGTGAAATGGTGCAGGAATTGGATCCCATAGGTGTGAACACCCATGCAATCCGATTCCAGTGCGAACCAAAAAAAAGGGCCCTGCTTCATTCTTGTGCAAATGGGAATGCAATTTCAGCCAAAAAGTTTGTATGGCTGAAATCACATTGCACAGACATCGCATGTGATCTGCACCACAATGTGGTGCAAATCACATGCAATGTCTGACATTGCAATAGTGTGATTCTGCACTTAAACTGGCACACATGCATAGGTTTTTTTTTTTTTTTTTTGGTTTAGCCAGTGGGCTGAATTGAAAAAAATCACTTCCAGATTCATCCATCCACACAAGAGGTGGATGAAGAAATCCCCTCCACGAGACGTATTCTGACGCTGGGGACTCTTCTCTGTCAGAATACACTGATCAGCATTGCAGCTGATTGGCTGCAAGCTGCTGATCGAACAAGGTTTTCCAGCAGGCTCCCATTCTACAGAAGCTCCCATTCTGACAGGCGGCCAACAGGCAAGGCCACACATAGATCAAAATTCAGCTGGTCCCTGCTGAACCGAACAAATTTTGTTTCATGTGTACCCAGCTTTACCTTAATCCTTGCTCCAGTAGGCTCTCTCCAGTGCTGTGATTGGTCCTCGGGAGCTCCTGGGTAAACACTGTGACTGGCTGGGTCCCACTCCAGCCTCATCATACCATACAGGGTTAATGTTCCTGTATGGTAGGTATGTGATGAGACTTTGGGTGGTAGAGGAGAGCACTGTAGCTGGCTGGAGAAAGTATACATGAGGCGATATCCTCCAGCACTGCAAGGGTGGACTGTTTCACTTTGCTGGAGTTGGGCTGCAACACATCACTTGTTTATGGTCAATCTTTGAATAGGTTAGGAATATAATGGGACTTTTCAGGCTCTACATACTGTAGATGTATTCCACATACACACTGTATCTTATTAAAAGGCAGGATTAAGATAGAGTGTGTTTGTGTGGATAACATCTACAGTATGTGGAGCCTGAAAAGTCCCAATATATTCCTAACCTATTCAAAACATTTTACTTTCTCTTTAGTAAACCTGCAGTGCAAGGGTCAGTACAGGTTTACAGCACAGCATTGCACAGTAAAACAGGACAGGACAGATCGGGACTCACAGGAGGAGGAAATTCAGTCTGCTATCTGTCTCTTATCTTCAGCTTGAGGAGGAGAGGAGAGGAGAGCTCCGATGTCTGCTGGGCAGAAAACAGTGATCGAGGCTGCAATGTAGTGTGCTCTGCTAGCTCCGCCCACCTGTACAGGAGCTCTCACGGTCCCCATCCAACCAGCCAGCCTGTACGAAACCTGTGCCCAGGAGAGTGTTTCTCTCCTTTCCAGCAAGGGGCGGGAAGCCTGCAGAAGATATGGGCGCATTGTTGGCTCTGATTTTGGACATGTTTTAGCAACACAGGAGCTTAGAATAAAGGTGATTCTTCAGTGTTTTGGCGCCCCCTCCCACACTCCTCCCACACTCCGCCCAGGGCAGCCGCCCCTCCCGCCCACCCCTTGTACCGGCCCTGCTGTGGGGTATTGTCAAGAGGAAGAACCTGGGCTTCTATAACACCTCAGCAATGCCACAGGCTAATCACCTCTATGCCACGCCGCATTGATGCAGTAATTCATGAAAAAGGAGTCCTGACTAAGTATGATATACTATAATGTACATGGACATACTTTTCAGTAAACCAACATTTCTGTATTAAAAATCCTTTTTTTTGTTTTTTTTTGTTAATGGTCTCATTTAGTAATCTGATTTTCTGAGATACTGAATTTAGATTTTTCCACTAGCTGTAAGCCATAATCATTGAAATTAAAAAAGAAATGGTTGAAATATATCACTCTGTGTGTAACGCATCTATATAAAATAGGAATTTAATTACTGAAATAAATTAACTTTTTGATGATCTAATTTATGATATGCACGTACGTGTGTGTGTTAAATGTTTGTATATAATTTCTCAAATTGATTTATGGGAGAACCAGGGGCAGACTGGCAACTTTCAGCCCAGGGGGCAAGTACAAACCAGAGGCCCATGGTGCAGCGACTCGGCCCTCTCCCACTCTCCCTCTCCCCGGCCTCCTCCTGACCCCCATTCCAGGCTGAAGCTTTGCTCCAGGTACTCTCTACTCACTGGCTGAATCCAGCTTCCCGACCTGCTCAGCAGGGGACGGTTGGGGAAGCTAGCTCAGCTCGGTCAGGGCGGCCTGGGGGAGGAGAGTCTCCAATGGGGCATGGAACCGGCCTCTGCTCAGACACAGTTTACACCATCCATGCTGGGGAAGAGGTCTGCGCTCTGTCCTTGTCTTCATCCCACACTCAGTAGGTCAGCAGTGGGGACGTTTTACTTCTCTTCACCAGGAATCCTTTAGGCATGTCTGTGGTGGAAGCGGTGCAGCATTTTTACGGCGCATCAGAGTGGCCCGGGGGGCAATTGCCCCCTGGCCCAGTCCTCCCCTGGGGAGAACCTGCCTTCATGAGAACCACCTGGTGCAATCTGAGTGCTGTAATGTGAAAAGTTGCAGTGTCTGCATCCTTTTACAGTGGAGAAACTTCAACAAAAATGAATCTCCTGTGGCAGGGGATGCCTGGAATTTGATTTGTATCTCAGCAGTGAGCCAGTCACACCGACCCAAATTAGATTTCTGGGGCATGTACACCACACTTCCATATTTAATGAAAGTGACAACTTGAATTTTGATACAGAATGGCTTATGTAGCAATAATATATACTAAATCCTTTAAACTGTTGCTCATGTCAGTTTCATTGGATATGCTCTGCAGTCTGCGGGGTTGCATTTTATATTACTACAGTGCCACCTTGTGGTTAAAATTAAATTTGTAGGGTCCATTCACACTTGGGTTCTTGAAACCTTGCACTTGTTCCATTAAATTTTAACATATGGGATGACGTGTTTGTAGCAGCAAGTGTTTTGTGTATTTAACACCCTGTCTACTTTTTTAAAATCTTAAAACACCTTCCCACTTACAGTCACTGTGTCTATTGTCGGGAATACACTTATAAACTTCCTCTCTTTGAGTGCCACCAGCCAATGCTTTGTGCAGATACTTTCTGTCAATCCCCACTATTGCTGAGTCCTATGTCCTTAAATATATATATATATATATAATGATTTAGGTGGGAAGATTAGTCATAAAGCTTTTGTTAAGTTAGCTGACACATGCCGATTCTGCTAAATTTGGATTATGGGTTGTACAGATACAGTATAAAGAGGAAAACATGCCCAATATATGCATAGAAATGTGCAAAAAATCCAGCTCCAGGCAAAACATATTTTTTAGATTTTGTTGCCATAGATAAGAATTATATCATCTGTCAATTCTTTTATTGCCTTTCGTGTCCTTGCTTCAGTGATTTCACTCTACTTCCTGACCACATAGGAAGAGAGGAGATCTCATCTACAGGGACAGAGACAGTAGTAACACCTGATAGAGGTTCCCACCCTTCTCCACTTCACTCTAAAAAAACAAAAAAAAAAAACAAATGTCCTCTCATTGGATAGATTTTGCTCATTTCTTTATTAATGTGCATGGCAGCCAATCAGCTGCTTTGATTTAAGCCTGGACTGTGAAAAATTATATTAGCAGGCGGGTTGGTTGCTGTGGGATACAATAAGTATCTTACACCTCCAAAGTTCCATAAACTGGAGTCTCTGATGAAAATTCACAAAAGGATACTGCTCCAGGTGTTCTTATGACTTACCCGCTGACCTTGGGTGTCGGCTCAAGGCCTGTCTATTCCTAATGCACTGAAATCAATCAAAGAAAGCTGCACCACCGCCATGTTTTTTTTCTTCAGCTTTAAAAACGTTACTGTCACTTGAATGAATTTACAAAAAACTAGAGCAGGTTACTGTCCACCAGGCCCTGCTCCCACTCCTCTGTTGCGATTTACCCCAAATTTGGCATAGTTGAGACCAGCTGTCTCTGGTTTATGACCCCTGGGCCACAACCGGTCTTTGGCAACATTATATTCACCCTCTGATGTTAGGGGGGACTCAGATGGGGACTCTGATGGAAGAGGAACTCTGATATAAGGGTGGGGGGGGGGGGGCTTTGATGAGGTCTCTGATATAAGGGGGAATGTTAATGGGGACTCTGATAAACCAGGGGCTCTGATGGGAACTCTGATGAAAGGATGGACTTTGAGGAGGTCCTTGATATAAGGTAGCTCTGATGGGAACTCTGATGTAAGGGGGGACTTTGATGAGGTCCATGATATAAGGTAGCTCTGATGGGAACTCTGATGAAAGAATGGACTTTGAGGAGGTCCATGATATAAGGTAGCTCTGATGGGAACTCTGATGTAAGGGGGGACTTTGAGGAGGTCCATAATATAAGGTAGCTCTGATGGGAACTCTGATGTAAGGGGGGACTTTGATGAGGTCCATGATATAAGGGAGCTCTGATGGGAACTCTGATGAAAGAATGGACTTTGAGGAGGTCCATGATATAAGGTAGCTCTGATGGGAACTCTCATGTAAGGGGGGACTTTGAGGAGGTCCATGATATAAGGTAGCTCTGATGGGAACTCTGATGTAAGGGGGGACTTTGAGGAGGTCCATGATATAAGGTAGCTCTGATGGGAACTCTGATGTAAGGGGGGACTTTGAGGAGGTCCTTGATATAAGGTAGCTCTGATGGGAACTCTGATGCAAGGGGGGACTTTGATGGGGAGTCTGATATAGGGGAACTCAGATGTAAAAGGGGAGCTTTGATAGGGACTCTAATATAAAGAGGCTCTGATGGGGACTGTGATGGACTGAAGTTTATTTTAAAGTTCTTTGCTTGGTTTTACTGATTTTTTTTTTCTTTTTCGGTTCCAAATCATATCTTGCTGATTAAAATAAAACTCCCAAGAAAACAAGAAAAATGAATGAATTTGTTTTAATTTGATTCACCCATTTATCAAACTTTTTTTTTTCTTGACTAGTAAATATTTGGTCTAGATCCATGGTGCCCAACCTATGGTCAGAGGGCCCCATGTGGCCCTTTGGTATATAATGTCAGGCCTCGGATCTCAGCAGTCTGTATTGGGAACATTGATTAGGGTAATAGCACTGCTCCCTACTAGCCTCATGTAACATGTACCCAGTTTCATATTGTCTTCTGCATATCTCCAACCAATAATTTATCCTGTCCACACTCTCTCACCATCATTTCCTCTATTAGGTCTGCAGTCTCTGACAGACCTCCCAAGCACTGCATATAAAGAACATTATGTGGGCCTTTTGTGATGTCAGGGGCCACATTTGAGGCCCCCCTATAGCTCATAAGGTGACAACCACTGGTCTATACTATAACATTTGGGGTGAAACAAATCAGAGGAGTTGGAATAGGGTTTGCAGAGCAATGTGCTCTAGTTTGCTGCAAATTTATCCAAGTGGCAATAACATTTTTTTGAAGTTGAAGAAAAGAAACATGACAGAGGTGCAGCTTTCTTTAATTTTTTTTTCCTCTGACCACAATACAGCAGCACTAGCTTGTAGCAGGCATCCTGAAGAAGCATCTCCAACAACCTGAAATGTGGGATACTGCAGTCATTGTACTAAGTGTGTCTGTGTGTCATTTGTCGGTCTTGCTGCCTGCTTGCTGGAAATTTGTGGAGTTATAATTTGGTGCTTGATTTTTTTCCCCTTCCCTTTTTCCCTTTCCATTTTTTTTCTTTTCATTCCCCCTCACCCTTCTGCCCCCACATTTTGCTAACCCCCTCGTATTCTCCTCTCCCACCTTCCCCTTGTCTCACACAGCAGTCTGAACAGCGTTAACAGTAGTGACTCGAGGTCGAGCGGCTCGCACTCACACTCACCTACTTCACACTATCGCTATCGCAGCTCCAATCTGCCCCAGCAGGCACCGATGAGGCTTTCCAGCGTCTCCTCCCATGATTCTGGCTTCATTTCCCAAGATGCTTTTCAGTCAAAGTCTCCATCGCCTATGCCACCGGAAGCTGTCAACCAGGTAAGCCAGAAGTCTGTGTGATTTGGAGTCTGTTAAGTGTCATTGGTCATGGTGCTCATCAACACCGTTATTGGACTGTATGTTCCAAAAACTTGGTTCTCAAACTGAAACTTTTTCTTAATAGAGTTGGGCATTGTCAGAACTCCCATTGGGATTTTATTTCAGTCTGAGGCCTTGTTGGGGAGATTTTTCCTTACTCCCTGTCCCAGTGACAACTTGTTTCAGACCGGAAATGAAAGCGGAACTAAACCCTCCTATTGTTTTCAGCCAAGGAAGCTGCCATCTTGGCCTCTGTTTTATGTGATCATTTATGACATCAGCCATTTGATGGTTTAACAGTTTGGTTGAAAGCACAAGTAAATGTGACAGTTAGCAATCCCGGCATTCCAGCAATGTAACTGTTTTGAAACCCTTAAATTGATGGATTTAGTTCTGCTTAAAGAGGTTGTAAACCCATAAAAAAATTTTTTTTTTCAACCTGAAAGAGAAACACATAATGAGCTAGTGTGCATTGCATACTTACCTTAGAACGAGCCACCGCTGTGCCGCCCGCTTAGCTGAATGACAGGCGACATGTTCAGTCGCCCGTCTTCTGGGATCGCGGCATCCGCCCATCTGATTGGCCAGAGCCGCGGTGATGTCACTCACGCACACGGGGCTCTGAAGGAACTGCACCAGCGGCCGTTCCTTCAGAGCGCATACGCCAGTGATGTCACTGGCTGCATGTAAGGTAAATATCTCCTAAACGGTGCATGTTTAGGAGATATTTACAGTACCTATAGGTAAGCCTTATCATAGGCGCACTCAGGGCTGCTGATAGGGGGGGACCACCAGCCCTCTTGTAGGGGGCCCAAGCACACGGGGGGGGGCCCACACAGAGAGGGGGATTAGTGATGGACAACAATTACAGAAATCTTCCTCCAGCACCTGAATCTGATCTCTGTCCCTCTGTCCCTCTCCCTGCTATCAGCTTTTATCTGTTGAGAAAGAGACAGTCGTCCCTCACTAATCCCCCTCCCTTGTGTGGGGCCCCCCTCCCAGCACTTATCTCTGCTCAGGAGTTTATTTGTAAATTATAACTTTGTTTCTCTCTCTCTGTCTCTCTGATCACTGAGCTCCAACTGCCCAGCCTGTATATTTTTCTCATCTCATCATCTTTTTTATTTAACATGTTTTTTTTTTTTTTTTTAGATTTAGCAGGAATTATGCGAGTTATGTTATATTTGTGTCTGATAATAGTGATTTTTGTTGTAATTTTAGCTAAATATATCTTTAATATTTTCTTGAGGGGGCCCTGCCAGGTAGTCTGTACGGGGCCTCGTGATTTCTAACAGCAGCCCTGGGCGCACTTATAGGTAAAAGTTGCAGAGGAGGGTTTTCTTCCTTTTTAAAGGAAAATATGGAATACGGAGATACGGACAGCAATAACATTTTATTTCTGAACAAAACCAAATACATGGTTAGAAATTTGTTTGTTCTTAAAAAAAAATGTTGTCCTTGTTCTTTTAAATATTCTCCCCACTTTGGTTGAATTCAAACATCAGTTTGACCCGATTGATGATTAGGAAATAGAATGGTATTAAAACAAAAAAAAAATTGCAGTAAAATTCTACTAGTATATGGCCAGTTAAGCAGATTAAGTAAGTCCTTACGATTCAAAAATAGGTTGTCAATGCCAGCTTCTCAATTTGTATCCTGAAAGATTTGCTGTGTACTGGTTACAAGCAAGGCCAAAACTAGGAGGGGGGGGGGGGCAGGGGGGAAACTTCCCCGGGCGCTGCATTGAGGGGGGTGCCGCTGCTGACAGGAGTAATGATAGCAGTATCACTTCTCCTGTCAGCCTGGGAAGGAAGGAGCTAGAGTGTTGCGAGTGCTGTGTTCTCTCTCCCACTCTTCAGCTGGCTTCTGTCCCCGCCCACCCGCCTATCAGACTTGTTCCACGGAGCTCAGGAAGTGCCCTAAAACCCCCTCAGTTCTGTGCTAGAGGTTATGAGTGGCTAAAAGACACAAAAACCGACCAGGGGTGGCATCAGTACAACTCCCCTACCTGTAAAAGTACAGAGCAGGAAAAGCCAGAAGCTCCTAGTGCGCCCCTGCAGACAGCGGCTCAGATATGAGGGACGGGTCTGATCACCCATCTGAATGCATCCTTCTTGATCTCTTTATTAGCAGACTACAGATCTATCTCATAGTTCATTTTACGAAGTCAATCTAGGCCTTGTTAAAGTTCACTGATCCCTGATGAAGGGGGAAGTGTTTTTGGCCTCTGAAACATGTTGGCTGTTTTATGTGATCATATTTTGAATAATTAAAGCAATTTGGATTCCCATACAGTCTAACAAATGGGCGTTCTTGTCAAACCAATCTCTTAACATTCTACGAGGAGGTGAGCTGTGAGCTAGATAGGGGCAGACCAGTGGATGTGGTGTACTTGGATTTCGCTAAGGCATTTGATACAATTCCCCACAAGCACTTAATTTATAAAATAAGGTCTGCAGGTATCGACAGCAGGGTGTGCTCTTGGATACGGAACTGGCTAAAAGGCCGTGTCCAAAGGGTGGTAATAAACAGCGCATACTCAGACTGGTCTGAGGTAGTAAGCGGGGTGCCCCAGGGCTCAGTCCTGGGACCAACCTTGTTCAATTTATTCATAAACAGCATTGAGGACGGGATCAGTAGTTCCATATCAGTTTTTGCAGATGACACAAAATTGGGCAGGGCAATAACTGCACAGCATGAAGCAGATATCCTACAGAATGACCTGGATAAAATAACGGAGTGGGCAACGACTTGGCAAATGAGGTTTAATGTGGAAAAGTGTAAGGTTTTGCACTTGGGGACTAGAAACATAAAAGCACAATACACGTTAGGAGGGGAACCCTTGGGGGAATCAAAAATGGAGAAGGATCTGGGAGTCTTGGTTGATGATAGTTTAGGCAACAGCATGCAATGTCAAGCGGCAGCTGCCAAAGCCAGCAGAATATTAGCATGCATAAAGAAAGGGATGTATTCCAGAGATAAGACTATAATCCTTCCACTTTATAAAACTCTGGTCCAACCGCATCTGGAGTATTCTGTCCAGTTCTGGTCGCCAGTCCTCAGGAGGGATGTGTTGGAGCTGGAGAGAGTCCAGAGAAGGGCAACTAAACTGATTAGGGAATTGGATAACCTTAACTATGAAGAGCGGCTGCAATCGCTCGATTTATTCTCCCTGGAGAAGAGACGCCTGAGGGGGGACATGATAGCAATTTATAAACATAGAAACATAGAATGTGTCGGCAGATAAGAACCATTTGGCCCATCTAGTCTGCCCAATATATCTGAATCCTATGAATAGTCCCTGGCCCTATCTTATATGAAGGATAAATATCTCAATGGGGATCTCAGCTTAGAAAAAAAGCTGTTCAGTCGAAGGGATTGCATGAGGACTCGAGGACATACAATGCGATTAGAGGAGAAGCATTTTAACCTCAGGCAACGTGGGGGGTTCTCTACTGTTAGGGCTACAAGATTGTGGAATTCTCTACCACAAGAGGTGGTTTCTGCGGGAAGTATGGTGGCTTTCAAAAGACTCTTAGACGTACATCTCAAGGATCAGAACATTAAGGGCTATGTGAGATGATTACAGCCACACACACCTACACAGGTTGAACTGGATGGACTATTATCTTTATTCAACCTCACCTACTATGTAACTATGTAAAACAGTGATGTTTTAGCTTCTTCTTTCCTTTTGCTTTCCTGTGCTTTATTGATTGCTCACAATATTCCGTTCATACGTCTCCCATGTTTCCAGAATTCATGCAGCTCTGCCTCCTCTGAAGCGTCTGAAACCTGCCAGTCGGTCAGCGAGTGTAGTTCTCCCACATCTGTGAGCTCCGGGTCCACCATGGGAGCGTGGGCCTCCACTGACAAGGTGAATATGTTTTTTCAGCCATTGAAGTGTTCCTGTATTACAATATGTACAGCTGCTGATTACCTGGGAACTAACAATTATTTTGTAGCATCCAAACTAATACCTTTTCATATTGTTTCTTGCACTGTTGCAATCTCAGGTAATCTGTAATCAAGATAAAATTAAAATTGTAATAATTTTACAGGTCAACTGATCTAAGAACCAACAAATCAGAATAATAAATGACCCTGTGTAAAAGATACGAATATACACAGGCAGGTTGTGTACAGAATTCAGGATATTTTGGTTTCCTTTCCTTTATTGAAGTTTTTATAGGTATAATGTGTTACCTAGGAAAAATAAGTGATTGGTCACTAGCTTGCTGAGAAAAATGACATAGAAGTATGTGGAATATAGTATATAGAATAAGTAAAAGAAGATACAATAGTAGTATAAGTAAAACAAAACTGTTACTTGTTAGGAATGAAAAGAAAATGACAATATTAATATGAATCATGCATGATAAGCAGATCACTGATTGATGGTGAAAAAAATGAAAGAATATGCTAAAGAGGACTTCCAGGTGTGGATATTGTATACAGTTACATTGGCCATATGTACAGTATATGCCATACCTGACTGATGCCCCTGCAAGCTGAAAATCACTGAAGTAGACCCTATCCAGTGATCTCCAATGGCTTCCGTGTCCTGGTTGCCCCACTGCATTCTGAACACAGGAGGTCAGCCACTTGGCACAGGTGCCATTAAGAGCATGCTTTGCAAAAGTGGATTTAACCCTCACATATACCCAGTGAAGTGAACAACCTCAGATGATACACAGAGATGAAAGAAATCTCCCTACATAAATTTTACATGTATATCTGCTCTCTCCCGCTTTCTACACTGTTTAAAAAGTGAACATCATGTTAGAATTTTCTCTTCCTATTCCAGCACTGGGTGGGGAGTCTGGGCATACACTGTGGGACACCTGATTGGAGGAAAGGCACACCTCCTTCCAGATAGGAAGATGAAGGTATAAACATGCAGAGCTGTGCTGTGAATAGACCAGCTCTCTGCTAATCTAGCTCTATGCACCCACCCCCACACAAATTTCCAGCTGCTTTTATCTGCTGTGTCGGAGAACTTGTCAGAAGTTATCATGTTGAAGGAACAGAGCAGCATAAAGACACAGGACTTAGGGCTTTGGAGGGAGATCAGTAAACACTACAGATATGTGCCCAGGTCAGATTTTATGAATGGTGTTTACATCCACTTTAAGCCACAGAGTGTCATTTCTACAATCCCCTGTGTTACATTAACTGATGTATCCAGTGCATGTGTTTTTGTAAAGATAGGCCATTCTATACCTTTTATAGCACCACTTGGCGCTCACCTGACTGGCCTCCTCTTTCTTCTCCCAGTCTGACAGCTACAGTGGGAGGGGCAGAGAAACCCTCACTGACATAAGCTAGGAGGAGAGAGGTGGCTGGTCACGTGAGCGGCGCTATGAAAAAGATATACATCGGCTTATTTTTACAAAACCACAAACACTGGGACACCTTATTTAATGTAACACAGGGGATTGTAGAAAGAACACTCAGAAATTGTAACCGATCAAAATTACGAGGCTTGTATACCAATGCCAGATGCCTGGCCAACAAGATGGGAGAGCTGGAGCTGCTAATGTTTGAGGAGGACTTCGATTTTGTGGGGATAACGGAGACTTGGTTTGACAGCTCTCATGACTGGATGGCGACCATTCAGGGGTATTCCCTTTATCGCAGGGATAGAGAGGGTAAAAAAGGGGGAGGGGTATGTCTGTATATTAAGAACAGTATACAGGTAAATATGAGGGATGATATTAATAATGGAGCTAAGGACGAGGCAGAATCCCTATGGGTAGAGCTTCAAAGGGAAAGCACGGTGGGGAAGGTAATATTGGGCGTATGCTATAGGCCCCCCAACCAGAGGGAGGAGAGTGAGGCGGACCTCATGTTACAGATAGGATTGGCAGCAAGGATGGGAAATGTCATTATAATGGGGGACTTTAATTATCCAGATATAGACTGGGCAGAAGGAACCGCACACTCAGCCAAGGCTCGGCAGTTCCTAAATGTTTTGCAGGACAATTTCATGGGTCAGATGGTGAATGCACCGACAAGAAACAATGCGGTACTTGACCTACTGATTACCAACAATACAGACCTGCTCACGGATATAGAAATACGGGACAACAGTGACCATAGGTCAATTGGTTTCAGTATTAATTACAGTAATAGGAAACACAAGGGTAATATAAGGACACTGAATTTCAAAAGAGCCAATTTCCCTAAACTGCGCTCGCTTCTAGAAAATATCAAATGGGATAGAACCCTGGGAACAAAGAACACGGAGGAAAAATGGGAGTGCTTCAAGAGCATACTTAACAAGGGGATTGACCAGTGCATTCCACAGGGAAATAAATTTAAAAGAGCAAAACTAAACCCTGGGTGGCTAAACTCCAACATAAAAATGTATATTAGAGCTAAAGAAAAGGCCTTCAAAAAATACAAGACTGAGGGGTCATTGGCAGCATTTAAGCATTACAAAGAGTGTAATAAGAAATGTAAAGACGAAATCAGGGCGGCTAAAATAGAACACGAGAGACATATAGCGGAGGAGAGTAAAAAGAACCCCAAGAAGTTCTTTAAGTATATAAACAGTAGGAAAGCGAGGCCAGAACACATTGGCCCCATAAAAGATGATAAAGGAAAAATGGCCACAGAGGACAGAGAAAAGGCGGAAGTGTTACATAATTTATTTTCTTCAGTCTTCACAAAGGAATCGGGGGGCTACACGAACCTTGCTTGTAAGGCCGAACTAAATAATACACCTCAGGAAGTGCCGCCATGGCTAACAGAGGATAGACTTAGAGCTAAACTAGAGAAACTTAACATAAATAAATCCCCGGGACCGGATGGCTTGCACCCGAGGGTTCTTAATGAGCTCAGCCAGGTGATTGCCAGACCATTATTCTTGATCTTTAAGGATAGTTTACAGACAGGTATGGTGCCAGCTGATTGGAAAAAATCCAACGTGGTACCAATATTTAAAAAGGGGCTGAGATATATCCCGGGTAACTATAGGCCGGTCAGCCTAACATCAGTAGTCTGCAAAATTTTGGAGGGGATGATAAGGGACCACATACAAGACTTTAGTAATGAAAACGGTATTATAAGTAGTAATCAGCATGGATTCATGAAAAATCGTTCGTGCCAAACCAATCTATTAACCTTCTACGATGAAGTGAGCTGCCACCTAGATAAAGGTCAGCCTGTGGATGTGGTGTATCTGGACTTTGCAAAGGCCTTTGACACCGTTCCCCACAAACGCTTACTGCACAAACTAAGGAAGGTAGGTATGGACCATAAGGTGAGTACCTGGATAGAGAACTGGCTCCAGGGGAGAGTACAGAGGGTGGTGATTAATGGGGAGTACTCGGGTTGGGCGGGTGTGGAAAGTGGGGTCCCCCAGGGTTCTGTCCTGGGACCAATCCTGTTTAATTTATTCATAAATGATCTAGAGGAGGGGATATCTAGTACAATCTCAGTATTTGCAGATGATACTAAATTAGGCTTGCCAATATCTTCTATGCAGGATGTGGAAATCTTGCAAGCAGACCTGAACAAAATAACGGGGTGGGCAACTACATGGCAGATGAGATTTAATGTTGAAAAATGTAAAGTAATGCACTTGGGGGCCAGAAACCAGAAAGCAAGCTACTCACTAGGGGGGGAACCTCTGGGTGAGTCTAGGATGGAAAAGGACTTGGGGGTACTGGTAGACAACAGGCTTGGCAGTGGCATGCAATGCCAAGCCGCCGCAAGCAAAGCCAACAGAATACTGGGTTGTATAAAAAAGGGGATTCACTCCAGAAATAAAGAGATTATTCTCCCACTCTACAAGACTCTGGTCCAGCCACATCTGGAGTATGCTGTCCAGTTCTGGGCACCGGTCCTCAGGAAGGATGTGCTGGAATTGGAGAAAGTGCAGAGAAGGGCAACAAAAATAATTAGGGGAATGGAGGACATCAGCTATGCGGGAAGGCTACAAACACTGAACCTATTCTCTCTGGAGAAGAGACGATTGAGGGGGGATATGATATCAATGTACAAATACTGTACTGGCGACCCGAGCATAAGGAACAAACTATTCAGAGAGAGGAGATACAATAAGACACGTGGCCACTCACTAAAACTTGAGGAAAGGCGGTTTAACCTTAAAGTGCGTAAGGGGTTCTTCACTGTAAGAGCAGTAAGGATGTGGAATTCTCTTCCACAAGCAGTCGTATCGGCAGGGAGCATTGATAGTTTAAAAAAACTATTAGATGGACACCTTAAAGACCACAACATACAGGGGTATACAATGTACGGTTAAAAGCAAACACACACACACATCATAAGTTGAACTGGATGGACTGATGTCTTTTTTCAACCTCACTAACTATGTAACTATGTAACTAAATTATAGCAGCAGTCGGAGCTGACAGGCAGGGAGGGGGGGAGGAGGAGGACACCTCTCTCCTGCCAAGTGCCCCCAGAGCAAGCAGCTTGCTGTGGGGGCACCCAAGCGGGCACACTCCCGAGCCGCAGCTCTGGGTGTCCATTCACATCTCACATCTCTGGGTGTTAATTCTCAGCCCAGCCCCCTCTCTCTGCTCATTGATTCACTGGCTGTGATTGATAGCAGTGGGAGCCAATCTGTCTCAGCTAATGAGCGGTGAGAGTCCCAAGAGAGCCGAGACTGTAGTGCACATCGCTGGATCACGATGGAGCTCAGGTAAGTACTACGGGGGCCGCTGCACACAGAAGGTTTTTTACCTTCATGCATAGAATGCATGAAGGTAAAAAAACCCCAAGAATCGGAAAAAGCAGTGCTTTTCGGGTCCAAAAATACGGTGCATTTCCATGTGGCCGTGTTTTTTTTAAAAGGACCAGGGACTCTTTCCCTGCATTTCCCACAAGAATCTGTACAGGAAGTGACTCAGCCACCATTTTGAGAAGATACAGCAGGGCAGCAAGACATGTTTTTCTCAATCTCTCGCCATCACCCCTGAGAGAGCTTAAGAAGTGTTACTGCTGTTGTTTGAGTGACGCAACACGTACGGGAGCGGAGCCTGCGCACGGAAGCCACATCCAGGTTGATTCCCATAGTTAACGGACAGACGAGCCTGTGATAGCCCCCACTGCTAAAACTTTATTTATAAAGGAGGAAGGAGGAGAAGGTTATCCCATTATATTTGACACCCTTGGGTATAACAGCGCGTCTGACTCATTGGAATATATGAGTCAGATAGTAAGTCTTCAGACCAGTCTAGGGTTAAGCAGAATCCTCTTCATCTCGTCTCCTTCGCTGGGCAGTCCTTGATGTTGCAGAAAGCACCATTACACTGTGAATGAAGGGCACTGTGACTGCTGAAATTCATGAGGAAAAAGGAGGTTGCTCAGCGGATCAGCGCCAGGACCTTATTGTTTGTTTCCCACAAGTACAGCATCCCATTCAAATCCCGTTCAAATCAACGGGCTGCTGTGCCGGCACAAGCGCAAGCCGTACCACCCACAAGAGTGTGAATCTAACCTAATGTGGAAATGAGTTCTCTTGTATCACCCGAGGCTAGTCACTTCAGGGGGTATATGTATGGATTTGCAACCACTTTAAACTTTCTATATATCTGCCATCTAATTCTATCTGTTTATGCGCCAACATTTTATTTTTCTAATCCTTATAATAAAAATTTGTTTATTTTCTGGTAATGTGGGGTTTTGCAGCAGTTTTTTCTTTTATTTTCCATTATCATGAGCTGGGCTTTATGTATATATTTGTTGTGAAGATATTTTGGATGTGGATGCTGTTGGTTCCATATACTTTCACATTTAAATTGTTATTGAGTTTAATGGTATTTTTTTTATCACACATCAATTTACCCTACTGTTATTTCATGTCCATTTATCAGGGCTCAAAATTTCAAGCCATGAGCTACTAGCCAGGCCTTAAGAGTTACTCGCCACTTGTTGCCCCACCCAAACCCCACCCTGCTCCGCCCCTAAACACGCCCTCTACATTGCAGAGCGCCCACAGCATGTCCCCTTACATTGCAGAGCGCCCACAGCATGTCCCCTTACATTGCAGAGCGCCCACAGCATGTCCCCTTACATTGCAGAGCGCCCACAGCATGTCCCCTTAAATTGCAGAGCGCCCACAGCATGTCCCCTTACATTGCAGAGCGCCCACAGCATGTCCCCTTAAATTGCAGAGCGCCCACAGCATGTCCCCTTACATTGCAGAGCGCCCACAGCATGTCCCCTTTCATTGCAGAGCGCCCACAGCATGTCCCGTTTCATTGCACAGTGCCCACAGCATGACCCCTTTCATTGCACAGTGCCCACAGCATGTCCCCTTTCATTGTACAGTGCCCACAGCATGTCCCCTTTCATTGTACAGTGCCCACAGCATGTCCCCTTTCATTGTACAGTGCCCACAGCATGTCCTCTTTCATTGCACAGTGCCCACAGCATGACCCCTTTCATTGCACAGTGCCCACAGCATGTCCCCTTTCATTGCACAGTGCCCACTGCATGTCCCCTTTCATTGCACAGTGCCCACAGCATGACCCCTTTCATTGCACAGTGCCCACAGCATGTCCCCTTTCATTGTACAGTGCCCACAGCATGTCCCCTTTCATTGCACAGTGCCCACAGCATGTCCCCTTTCATTGCACAGTGCCCACAGCATGTCCCCTTTCATTGCACAGTGCCCACAGCATGTCCCCTTTCATTGCACAGTGCCCACAGCATGTCCCCTTTCATTGTACAGTGCCCACAGCATGTCCCCTTTCTTTGCACAGTGCCCACAGCATGTCCCCTTTCATTGCACAGTGCCCACAGCATGTCCCCTTTCATTGCACAGTGCCCACAGCATGTCCCCTTTCATTGCACAGTGCCCACAGCATGTCCCCTTTCATTGTACAGTGCCCACAGCATGTCCCCTTTCATTGCACAGTGCCCACAGCATGTCCCCTTTCATTGCACAGTGCCCACAGCATGACCCCTTTCATTGCACAGTGCCCACAGCATGTCCCCTTTCATTGTACAGTGCCCACAGCATGTCCCCTTTCATTGTACAGTGCCCACAGCATGTCCCCTTTCATTGCACAGTGCCCACAGCATGTCCCCTTTCATTGCACAGTGCCCACAGCATGTCCCCTTTCATTGTACAGTGCCCACAGCATATCCCCTTTCATTGTACAGTGCCCACAACATGTCCCCTTTCATTATACAGTGCCCACTGCATGTCCCCTTTCATTGCACAGTGCCCACAGCATGTCCCCTTTCATTGTACAGTGCCCACAGCATGTCCCCTTTCATTGTACAGTGCCCACAGCATGTCCCCTTTCATTGTACAGTGCCCACAGCATGTCTCCTTAATTGCAGAGCGCCCACAGCATGTCTCCTTAATTGCAGAGCGCCCACAGCATGTCCCCTTAATTGCAGAGCGATCACAGCGTGCACTTACCTGCAGCAGGCGGCTTCTCATCAATCCTGTGCGTCCTCCGTGTCTCCCGAGTCCTCCTCCTCCTCCTCGGCCAGTTACAATCGTTCGCCTTTTAGCCAATCAGGAAACACCTGCCTCCTGATTGGCCAGTAGGAGGATCAGGAGGAGGATCCCTGTGACAATAGCGAATACTCATTCGCTATTGTCACACAATGGGTGGGCTCAGGACGCAGTGCTCTGCTCCTAGAGCCCATCCTTTTCTAAAAAAGAAAGTAAAAGTAATCGCCGCCTGCTGTTAATGGCGGCGGCGGCATGCACAGCTCGCCAGCCTCAAAATTCCACTCGCAAAATGCTAGTAGGCGAGTGGAATTTTTGAGGGCTGCATTTATCATATTTTTTATTTTTATTTTGCACAGAGCCATCATTACCTTGGGTGAAGGCAGCCATTTTGTGAGCGAATTGTGAGAATTTAGCCTAGGCCCCATAGTAGATTTCATATAAAGAAATATCTGGTTGTAGTTGGTTACATTCAACTGGACTTGTTCTGTAATGTTGAAGATGTTAGAGCTTATCCAAGGCATGTCTTCAGTTCTAATTTAATTAGAATAGCCTTTCTCAACATTTTCAGCATGGAGGAGCTCTTGAAATAACTTTCATGTCTCAGGGAACCCCTGTTAAAAATGACTTTTTAGTGTGATGGTCAGTGGGAAGAATGCTCCTTACACCTG
Source organism: Pelophylax lessonae (assembly GCF_965119305.1). Taxonomy (NCBI): domain Eukaryota; kingdom Metazoa; phylum Chordata; class Amphibia; order Anura; family Ranidae; genus Pelophylax; species Pelophylax lessonae. The sequence continues at coordinate 517,938,856 of NC_138772.1, read as the reverse complement.
TGGTCAATGGGAAGCATTACCACCCTACAGATAGCTAAAAATTCATTGGTGTCAGAGTTAACTTATCTGAGAGGCAGAAATTGCTCAATGCTCAAGGAACCCCCAGCAACCTATGGAGGAACCCTATGGTTCCATGGAACCTTGGTTGAGTAACCCTGCATTAGAACATTTTTTTATTTATTTTTTATTGGGTCTTCATATAGCGCCCACAATTTACACAGTGCTTTACATTCACATCAGTCTCTGCCCTCAAGGAGACCAGAATCTAAGCTCCCTACCTTGCATGCATACACATTATAAAGCCAATATACTGTAGACAGGAGCAAAATACCCTTCCAAGTTCCAACATGTCTTTGGAGTGTGGGGGGGGAATTTTGGCACTTTTCCACTGCAAGTACCGGCTCGGCCCTGCTTGGCCCGATTTGCTTTTCCACTGCTGGTACCGCATGGTACGGTGTTCGAGCGGTTCAGTACGGTACGGTATAGTTTGCTTTTCCACTAAAGTAGTACTAAAATTAAGTGGGTGGGATAACAACGGGGTGGGTGGGATTCTCTGACCAATCAGTGGCTAGTAGTGACTGCATGCAAAGGATTGTGGGATATGGTACCGGTATGGTACCTCTTGGAACCGCAATCGAGGTGGTACTGTTTTTGAGAGCCGTACCGTTCGGTTCCATGCAGTGGAAAAGCGCCACCGTACCGTACCGAACCGTTCCTACACTATACCATGCGGTACCAGCAGTGGAAAAGCACAAAAGTGAGTCGAACCGTTCGGTTACATGCAGTGGAAAAGCCCTATTTGAGTACCCAGAGGAAATGTCATGCAAGCACGGAGAGGACATGCAAACTACATGCTGGTAGTGTCCTGGTTAGAATTCAAATCAAGGACTCAAGGCAGAAGTACTAACCACTAAGCCAGCCTGCTGACCACCTCAAGCCCAGTTAAATGTGACTAACTACGACTAACTATACCATGACCTGGGTAAAGAAGAACCTTCACAGGCATTTATAGAAATGGGCCTAAGTTATGTCACTGTCGGCAGATTGTTATGATCATCCCTCAATAGGCCTCATGTACAATATTACAAGAATAGAGTTGTAGCCAAGGAAGGAGTGTGTTGTCCACAGATAGATGTACACTTTCATACCCTAACCTACGGTAGAAAATTTAACATAGAATGTGTTCTAGAAACACCTCTATTATGTTTTTTTTTGTTTTTTTTGTGGTGCTGTCTACAAAATGGCTGCTACCCCTGGGTTTAGAGGTGGATCAATCTCAGCTTGATTTTAATCACCTTTATCATTGTATTGATTTTGCATTTTGTTCCCTGTTTTGTTTTTTTGTTTTTTTCCTCCTCCATGTTGTCTGTCTCCAGCTGTCTAATGGGTATCATCACTATGGCGAAATGCCTATGGCAGGCCATTTCACCCATTTCCCGCTCCCAGTGTCCCGCCCCTGGACCCGATCTTATTCCGCTGTTCCAGACTATCACTATTACACCATTGGTCCAGGCATGTTGCCATCATCCAAGATCCCGTCCTGGAAGGTTTGTGTTTGTGTGGTGCGGCTTTTGGCTTTGATGTCTCATCTCCTCTTTCCTGTCATCTAATCAAACCATTGTCCAGGGTTTCCTAATTTCTGTAAAGTTTTGATTTTTTTGTAAAGACTACACAACCGTACTGAACTCACCATCTCTCTAGATTGTCCAAAAATGATTATGCATTAAAATCATTTTGATCAGAATAAAAGGAAAACTGTAGAATTATAAAATTATAAGTATTTTAAAAAGTACTACTTACACTGTGTTGTCTCTCTCAGCTTTATTCATCTTCTAGTGTAGTTCCATGTAATGCTAATTTTTGGTACAGATTTCAAGAAGAATTCTCACTTAATTTTTTCATTGTTCTGTCCCACAGGGTTCAAAGTAATGATCGACCGATATCGGGTTTTTTTAACGCCGATATTTTGGTCATAGGATATCGGTATCGGCCGATATTTTTAGACATTACATTTTTTTTTTTTTAACCACTTAAGGACCGAGCCTATTTTTGACACATTTTGTTCACAAGTTAAAATCAGTATTTTTTCCTAGAAAACAACTTAGAACCCCCAAACATTATATATATTATTTTAGCAAAGACTCTGAAGAATAAAATGTCGGTCATTGCAATAATTTTTGTCACGCGGTATTTGCGCAGCGGTCTATAAAGCGCCATTTTTTTGGAAAAATTTTGAAAAATCACATTTCACTGCATTTAAAAAATACTAAACAGTAAAGTTAGCCCATTTTTTTTGTATATTGTGAAAGAACATGTCACGCCGAGTAAATAGATACCCAACATGTTACGGTTTAAAATTGCGCCCCCCCGTGGGATGTCGACAAACTACGGTCAATAGAGATCTCAATCTGCGACGCTTTAAATTTATTTAACGGTTACCAGTTTAGAGGTAGAGTGTAGCTCTTTTTTTTAAAATATTGCTCACACTCTGGCGATCGCGGCGATACCTCACATGTGTGGTTTGAACAGCGATTTCATTTGCGGCTCGACTTGCGTATACGTTTTTTTTTGTGCGCGAGCTAACGGTGACGGGGGCGGCTAAATTTTTTTTTTTTTTTTTTTTCCCATTTATTTTATTTATTTTTTTAACTTTATTACAGTTTTAAAAAAAAAAAAAAAATCTGATCACTTTTATTGCTGTCACAAGCAATGTAAACATCCCTTGTGACAGCAATATGTCGTGACAGGTACACTTTATGGAGGGATCGAGGGTCTAAAAGACCCTAGACCCCTCCACTACACTTCCCTGTATGCAAAATGCCAAAAACGGCGTTTTTGCATACAGCCGATTTTCAAATTTGCCGCCTTTTGCGGCACAGTAACCCGGAAGTGACGTCATGGACGCCGCCTCCGGGTTACGTCAACGGAGCCCCGATCGATGCTGTTTCCGGCATTCATCGGGACTCCATCCAGCCGGCGGACGCGCCGGCTGGGTGCTCGGGGCTCCCGGTGGGACGGGAGCCCCGAGCAAAGCCACGGAAGGCGGCGGGAGGGGGGGGACGTCCCCTCCCGCCCCCCCGGGTACCGATCGAGCGGCTCCCGAGCCGCATCGGTCGGTACCGACGGAAAGCCAACCGTCGGCTTCAAACCACGGTACTGGAATGATGCCTCTAGCTAGAGGCATCATCCCGGTACACTACCGCAAAGTTTACTGACGTAGACCTACGTTAGTATGCGGTAAGTGGTTAATGCCTACAGGTACTGTGGTGGAGGGATCTGGGGGTCTAAAAGACCCCAAACCCCTCCTCTGCACTTAAAAGCATTCAAAACGCCAAGTTTGGCTGTTTTGAATGCTGTAAGTTTTTTTTTTTTTTAATTCTGCGCCGCCAGTACTTGGAAGTGATGTGATGTCATGACATCACTTTCGGGTACTTGGCGCCGAATTAAAAAAAATGGAAACCCAGTCAGACGGCGGTGGTGCAGGAAGGATGCCCATCTCCTGGTGAGACGTGAGACCCGGGGCGAGCTGTGGAAGGTGTCGGGAGGGGGGGACGTTCCCTCCCGCTCCTTGTACTGACAGTCAAGCGGCTTCTCAGCCGCATCGGTTGTCAGTACAAGTCAGCCGACCGTCGGCTATGGATGCGGGTACCGGGGTGATGCCTCTAGCTGCAGGCATCACCCCGGTACATGCACTTTCCCAAAATATCGGCAATATCGGTAAATCCAAATAATTCCGATATATATCGGGGAAAGTGCATATTGGCTCCCGCTATATCGGTCGATCCCTAGTTCAAAGTACATGGAATACACAGTCCATTGTTCCTTCATGCTTTGTAGGCCTAGCTAAAAGGTTGGACGAGATGCTCAACAACGTAGATAGCAAGCTTCTTGTTAACCGACGCTTGTCTCCACTCCAAGAACTTGCCTTAGACCAGTGGTGGCAATTGGGTGGGTGTGTTGGATGGCCTTTGGGAAGTCTACTCTCCTAGCTAGGCTTACAACGCACGTAGGATACATATGTGTATCTCAACCTGAAAACTCTAGTAGAGTATTATACTACATTAACCATTGATTAATGCAGAAGGTTTAGAGTTTTAATGATACTTGTTTTGGGGGGATTTACACACAGTGCAGAAAAGCATAAAAGAAACACATGACCGTTCACGAGGCACGCATATAGTAAATACACACAAAGTGGAAACATGAATGGGCTGTAAACTAATTATTCAGTTATGGTGAGGTTAGTAGGCATTGTGGAGTCCCATACCTTTCACTGTCTGCCAATTGTATTTTCTTGCCTAAAATTCAGTTCTGTAATCTGTTTCTTCCTTTATTGTAAGTTGGCAGTTATTTACCTTGGATTGGATTTTGACACCCTATGTCAGTGATGGCGAACCATGGCACTCCAGATTTTTTGGAGCTAAACCTCCCATGATGCTCAACTACAATGCAGAGTGCATGAGCATCATAGGAAATGTAGTTCTAAAAAATCTATGGTGCCAAGGTTTGCCGTCACTGCCCTATGTTTTATTTTGATGGGAACTTTTGGCCATAGAACTGTTTTTACATCTCTAGGTCCTAGTTATAAAATTAAAATAATTGTATTTCATTGTGCTGTTTTCTGTATTTGGCCTATCATTTTCCTCTGGATTTTCTCCTGTTACTGTATCATGTGTCTGCTGTAACCAATCACAGCAGGTCACGTTACAGTTCTAAACAATGGTTGACTTCCTTTCAAGCCATCCTTAGTGTTGCTAGCTGTGATTGGTCACAGGAATCAGATTGTAGGTATAGACTGGGCCAATCACAGCCCATCTGCGCCATGTGATCAATTGTGGCCAATTAAAGCTAATCGCAACAAAAACTGAAAGAACCGATTTTACTCAATGCCATAAGCAAACGTGTAAAAATAAATGACTGATTACTTCCCTAGGGTGGCACAATGACACTATGGTACCATTATATTGCTCTGGTCAAAGTGTGTTAAAAAAAAAAATATTTATTTTTTTTCCGTACTTTCACCAGCCAGTGTCTCTAATCACTGTCACACCCATTTTATATGATGACATAGGCCGTCCGTACATCAGGATTGATCAATTTTCGGATATACCATAGCTTGTGGACTTTATAATATTTTCCTACAGACTAAATAATATACACTGGTTTGGGTTATTTTTACCAAAGTAATGTAGCAGAATACATTTTGGCCTAAATTCATGAAGAAAGATTATTTATTTGCAAAATATTATAACAGCAAAAACAAACAACGTGTTTTTTTTTTCTTCTTTTTTCGTCTATTTAGCAAAAAAAAAAACCCATTGGTGATTAAAAAAAGAAAGCTCTATTTGTGTGAATAAAATGATAAAAATTTAGTCTGGGTACAGTGTTGTATGACCACGCAATTGTCATTTAAAGTGCGACCTGACCCTCAACTCAAACCATGAACTATGTACACATCACAGCCTAGATCTTGGTCAAACTCCTAAGTAAACAGTTACATGATCAAAGGTCCTTTAACTGAAGACTCTTCAACTAAGTAATCATTTTAAATCTAAAGTTTCCAACTTTAAACTTCTGTTGTTCTCATTCTGTAGCACTGCTCATTATGTGTCTGACTTCTAACTCCACAGTAGTCCTTTCATGGGTCCATGTTGTCTTCAAGATCATGCTGACTTTTGACGGCCCCTTCAATTATTACTTTTCCTTTGTACTTATAGCAGGGCTGGATTTACACAATTGGTTACCAAGACTCCAGGATTTGCTGGTCACCTTGGGCTTCATTCACACAAATAAAATAATGTTAAATAAATAAGCAGTGGATGTTCTCGGTACTCTCATTACATGTTTTAACTGCCTCCAATTATCAAAATAAAATTTCTCTGTCGCTCATTGACAGACGTAGTCTTCTTGATTCACAAGAACTGGGTTATGTTGTCTCCGCAGGAGCAGGACTAGGCAGAAAGAAAAAACGTTCTGGCTCCACCTTAGGGGCAGTCCCTGAGGGTATATCCTCCCTCTCTCTGCTACAAGGCATCAGTTTTTTTTCTGTCTAGAAGGACCTAAGTTCCTTGCTGGGATCTTTTTGGTCCTGGCAAGATTTTTTCTTTAGAAAAAATATTTTTTAGGTAGTTTTTCTCCAGTGTTTTTTTCCTGTGAGATCTTCAAGCAAATACGCCGGACTGGGCGACACTAGTGGTCACCCCAGCCGGCCTACGAGCGCGCGCAGACCATTGCATTGCGCTTGGTCGGCCGCGACACATTCAAGTAAGTATGCGGGGCCGGGCGACGGGCTGGATGTTGAGATCCAGTGGTCACCCCGGTTTCTGCCTACGAGCGCGTGCAGACCAGAGCTCCGCGCTGGGTCGGCCGCGACGGAGTCCCATTGGAGGGACTGACCTTGCGAGTTAAAAGTCTCGCTTGGACGCCAGGAACCAGAGAGTCGAGGCGTCCGGAGTGGTCCACAACCCCCCACCCCGGTGGAGAGGGTGCCTGTCGGTTCGGTATGGTGAGTAAACGTTCCCTTTTTTCCTCCTTATGAGGCAGTATGAATTATGGGCCCCTCCATACATGGTCAGTATATATCTGACACTAAAAGTCCCCCTTGTAAATACAGTATGTGTTTGGTGGGAAGTGGACTTCGTTTGAGAGCTAACACTCTACCCAGCAGACTGTAGTATTACAGCAGACATAGGAGGTATAATCCTACCTTAATTGTAGTGTACCTCCTGCAGATCGATAAACCGCCACTTAGCAGAGATGCAGGTGGATGTGCTGGGAAAAACGATTTCGGCGGTCCGCCGCCATTTTGCCGTAGACCGGGTGCATGAATGTCCTCAGGTCACGCCGGCCGCCATGTTTTTGGAGTCTATTGTCTCCTGTATGGGGGCGGCCATGTTTGATGAGCCCAGCTACCTCGTGGAGAGCTGGGAACGCCGGAAGGCGTACACAGGGGGCGGAGCCACGTCCTTCTACCCGGGAAAACGAACACAGCTCTTTCCAGTCTGTAAAAGACAGACGCTGACTGCAGTTGGTTGGAAACTTCTCTGCATCGGGTGGTGAGCCTTGGGGGTCTCTCTCTCTCTCTCTGTGTGGGATCGAGAAGCAGGTACTCTGAGGGGCGCTATTGCGCTAGGGGGAGACACATAAAAAAAAAAAAGAGGTATTTTTTTATTTAAAAAAAAAAAAAAAAAGTTTTTTGTTTTTTCTGGCAGAGGTGTCCTGAATTAACATGGACCCTGCCACTCATGTATCTCCACCGGATCCCCTCGAGGTGTCTGCAGGATCCTCCAGCACCCCACTGACGGTTGAATCATTGTCAGCTATTATGGAAACTTTTGTGTCCCGGGTGGAAGTGGCTTGTCAGGGACAGGGCGCAAGAAAGCAACCCCCGCCTAACCCCTTATTATCTGAAACTTCGGATTCAGAATCTGAGCCTATTTCTGCAGTTGCAGGTACTTCATCTGGGATTGGTGTCTCGGGTACTGTCTCTTCAGACAGTGAGGAGGATGTTTCGGCATCAGCCATAGCCCGAGAGGAAGCGTTGGTAAACGCACTCGTATCTGTTCAAGAAACCTTAAGATTACAGGGTATTCCGTCGGAAATAGCTGAAACTGAAATCCCTTTTGGGACTAAAAAACGCATCAAAGTGGCGAAGGTTTTTCCATTGCCCAAATGTTTTGGCAATCCAATCAAAGAAGAATGGAGTCTGCCAAAACGCACCTCTGCTATTTCTAAACGCATTAACAGGCGTTATCCGTTTGAGGAAACCCTCATTAAGAAATGGACAGAACCACCTGTGGTGGATTCACCAATTGCTAGATTGAATAAAGCCACGGTTATTCCTTTAGAAGACGCTCCGTCTTTTAAAGATCCAGTGGATCGCAAGATAGAAGCTATGTCTCGCACCATGTTTTCCTTGATTGGATCAGCTTTCAGACCAATAATTGCTATTGGTCTGGTTTCACAGACTGTAACTGAATGGACCAAGTGGTTACGCCGGGACTTAGAAGAGGTCCCTCAGGCGGTATCAGATTTGTTGGAACAAATGATACAGGGGTTACAGTTTGTGTGTGATGCGGCGTTAGACGCCACTCCATTATTGGCGCGAGCATCAGTTTCAGCAGTGGTTCTCAGGCGTACACTGTGGCTAAAAGGTTGGTTAGCCGACCAAGGTTCCAAAAAAGCATTGGCTAATATCCCCTTTTTAGGAGAGCGTCTATTTGGAGCCAACTTAGATGAGATCATTAAGGATCTCACGGGTGGAAAGAGCACCTTTTTACCGCAAAATGTTAAGGGTAAAGGAACTCGTCAAAGACGAGGGCCTTCTTTCTCTGCTCACAAAAAGTTTTTTCGTCCCGCGGGTGAAAAAATTAAGTCCTCCAAAGCTCCTTCAGGAGGCTTCAGGGGACGTTGGTCGGGCAAGCAAAAGCCGGCCCCCTCCAGACCTGAAGATAAATCGTCCAAAGCCTGAAGGTGCGCCCCCACCCATAATTGGGGTGGGGGGACGTCTTCGCTGGTTCCCGGATCCATGGCTTTCCAGAATCCCGGACAAGTGGGTTTGCGAAGTCATAAGGTCAGGGTACAAGATCGAGTTTCGATCTCTCCCACCGGCGCGATTCTTCCCTTGAAATATCCGACTATCCCCGGATCGTCTAGAAGATCTGCGGAGAGCAGTCACGGATTTACTACAACAAGGAGTGGTAGTCCACGTTCCTTGGACAGAACGTTTTCAAGGGTTTTATTCAAACCTATTTACAATACCCAGGAAAGAGGGCAAAGTGCGTCCAATTCTGGACTTAAGGGCACTCAATTCCTTTCTCAACATAAGGAAATTCAAGATGGAATCCATTCGCACAGTAGCAGTCTTCCTGCATCCAGGGGATGTCCTAGCGTCCATAGACATCAAGGACGCCTATCTTCACATTCCCATTTTCGCAGGACATCAGCGGTTTCTACGCTTTTCCGTAGAAGAGAACCACTATCAGTTTGTGGCGTTACCTTTCGGTCTCGCCATGGCTCCTCGGGTCTTCACGAAGGTGTTGGCCCCAATGTTGGCACTACTGCGCCAAAGAGGCATATCGATTCTAGGTTACCTAGACGATCTCCTGCTCCATGCAGAGTCTCCTCAGACCCTGCTACAAAACATAGAAATTACTATAATTTCTTTACAGGAATTCGGGTGGCTGGTGAACCAGCAAAAGTCATTTCTGGTTCCCACCCAGAGGCTCGAATATCTGGGTCTAATTCTAGACACAGTCAGGTCAAGAGTTTTCCTTCCGGTAGGGAAGCTCCGGAAGATTCAATCAGCAGTCCAGTTGTTACTATCCAACAGCTGGTCTTTTCTTCGAACTTGCATGAGGGTTCTGGGGTTGATGGTGGCTTCCTTCGAAGCAGTCCCATTTGCCCAGTCCCATACCCGAATTCTTCAGCAAGCGATTCTTCTCAGATGGAATCGGAATCCGGAATCCCTGGACAATCGGATCCGATTGAGCAAACAGACCAGAGAGTCTCTGGTCTGGTGGCTTCGGTCTCCGATGCTCAGCCAGGGAAAGTCATTTCTGCCAATATATTGGACGATAGTGACCACGGATGCCAGTCTATCCGGATGGGGAGGAATTCTCGGTCAGTTATCTGTCCAGGGACTTTGGTCCCTGGAAGAATCCAGGTTGCCGATAAATGTATTGGAACTGAGAGCGATCAGACTTTGTCTGATTCACTGGACCGAGCAGCTCCAGGGCAGCCCGGTTCGGATCCAGTCGGACAACGCCACGGCCGTGGCTTATGTCAATCACCAGGGGGGCACCAAGAGTGTCCGAGCGGCCAAAAAAGTGGCTTGCATTCTTCGCTGGGCGGAACGATTTGTTCCAGCTATCTCTGCGGTGTTCATTCCGGGGGTGGAGAATTGGCAGGCAGATTATCTCAGCCGTCAGACTCTGGATCAGGGGGAATGGTCCCTCCATCCAGAAGTTTTCCACCAGTTGTGCCCACGGTGGGGCACCCCGGATGTGGATCTGTTGGCATCACGATTCAACAGGAAAGTACAGAGATTCGTGGCTCGCTCCCGCGATCCTCTAGCAGAGACCGCAGACGCACTGATCGCCCCGTGGGGGCAATACCAGCTAATGTATGCCTTCCCTCCTCTCGGGTTACTGCCAAGACTTCTTCGCAGGATAGAGGAGGAAGGAATTCCAGTAATCCTGGTAGCTCCGGACTGGCCTCGCCGAGCGTGGTACGCCGACATGGTCAGACTGGTCCCGTGGAGACTTCCTCTCAGGGAGGACCTACTGTCTCAGGGACCGATCTTCCATCCTGCTTTACGATCGCTGGCTTTAACGGCCTGGCTATTGAGACCCAGGTGCTGAAGGACAAGGGATTGTCAGCTTCAGTTATTCCTACTCTAGTTAAAGCAAGGAAAGCGACTTCCAGAAAGATTTATCATCGTACATGGAAGTCCTACATTGCATGGTGTGAACCTCTGGGGTTCCGTCCACGGTCTTATTCGGTTAGTCGAATATTAGCTTTTCTGCAACAAGGGGTTGAGCAGAAACTGGCCTTGAGCACTATCTAGGGTCAGGTCTCAGCATTAGCTATCTTCTTTCAGAAGCCTTTGGCTACTCATTCCTTGGTGCGGAATTTCATCCAGGGGGTGCGACATCTGGCTCCGCCAGTGCGCGCGCCGTTACCACCCTGGGATCTTAATTTAGTATTGTCGGTTCTTCAGAAACCTCCCTTTGAAGATATTAGGGAGATTCCTCTACCTACGTTGTCCCAGAAGGTGGCCTTCTTGGTGGCTATCACTTCTGCACGCAGGGTGTCAGTGTCAGAACTGGCCGCTTTATCTTGTCGTTCCCCATATCTGGTGGTTCATAGAGATAAGGTGGTTCTTCGTCCGAATCCATCCTTCCTACCAAAAGTGGTTTCAGAATTTCATCTGAATGAAGAAATTTTATTACCTTCCCTGTGTCCTAAGCCCAGTCATCCTCGGGAGTTTGCTTTACACTCCTTGGATGTGGTCCGGGCGATCAGGGTATACTTGAAAACGACAGACTCGTTTCGCAAGACGGATTCACTTTTTGTGATCCCGGATGGACCCAAAAAGGGGTTGCCTGCATCTGCCACGACTATTTCCAAATGGATCAGACAGACGGTGGTACAGGCTTATTCTATTAAGGGTCGGGAGCCCCCGTTCCCTGTTAAGGCGCACTCCACTCGGGCACTTAGTGCGTCATGGGCCTTTCGCCATCAGGCGTCAGTGGTCCAGGTGTGCAAGGCGGCTACCTGGTCGTCGGTGCATACCTTTACAAAACATTATAAAGTTGATGTAATGGCATCGTCTGATGCCTCGTTTGGCCGCAAGGTTTTGCAGGCCGCCATTTGAGGAGACCAGTGGTCTGCCTCGAGGGTTTTTTTTCCGTTGGAAATTTTCATTTGAGTCTCATTCTTTGTTTATAATGAGCCTTTAAAACTTCTAGTTTGGCACCGGTTGGGCCTTCTAGATTGGATTTTGATTTCGGTCAATCCCACCCCTCATTTGTGGCACTGCTTCTGGATGTCCCAGTTCTTGTGAATCAAGAAGACTACGTCTGTCAATGAGCGACAGAGAAAATCGGATTTTTGTAAGATCTTACCGTAAAATCCTTTTCTCTTAGCTCATTGACAGACGTAGTACCCGCCCCTCTATCATTGAGTTGGGTTGGGTTAAATTCTCTGTTGCTGCTTTGTGACAGAACTGATGCCTTGTAGCAGAGAGAGGGAGGATATACCCTCAGGGACTGCCCCTAAGGTGGAGCCAGAACGTTTTTTCTTTCTGCCTAGTCCTGCTCCTGCGGAGACAACATAACCCAGTTCTTGTGAATCAAGAAGACTACGTCTGTCAATGAGCTAAGAGAAAAGGATTTTACGGTAAGATCTTACAAAAATCCGATTATTTCCGACAGTAGTGTTCCTTCAAGTCCTACCATCTGGTAGGGACAGAAAACGTATACAGTTTCCTAGTTTGATGTTTTAGGTGTAATTATTTCATTCTGGTGATGTTGTAGTTGTACTTGTATATTTAATTCAAGGACTAGCATTTAAACCAGTGGTTATAACTGGATATTATGCTTTATGGCCTTAAAGTTTATTGACTCCTGACCATTATATCTATATCAGCTTGTTAGACATCCCACTCTAAAACCATGAGCATTAATATGGAGTTGCCAACTAGGGATCGACCGATTATCGGCAAAGCCGATATATCGGGGGCCGATATGCACTTTCCCCGATATATCGGAATCGGCCCCGGAGGTTACCGATATTTCCGGAAAGTGCTTGTACCGGAGTAATGCCTGCAGCTAGAGGCATTACCCCGGTACCGGCGTCCATAGCCGATGGTCGGCTGTCTTGTAATGACAACCGATGTAGCTGAGAAGCCACTCGACTGTCATTACAAGGAGCGGGATGGGATGCTCCCCCACCCCTCCCGCCGCCTTCTGCGGCTCGCCCGGGTCTCCCATCCCACCGGGAGACCCGGGGCACCCTGCCTGCACGGCACTGTAGACCCAATCAAAGCTGCATTCGGCTCTGATCGGGTCTCCATGTAAAGACCCGGAAGTGATGTCATGACATCACTTCCGGGTACTCTGTGCTAAATTAAAAAAAATTACAGCATTCAAAACAGCCAAACTTGGCGTTTTGAATGCTTTCAAGTGCAGAGGAGGGGTTTGGGGTCTTTTAGACCCCCCGATCCCTCCACCAGAGTACCTTTTAAGAAAAAAAAAAAAAAAAGTTTTTTTAATGTACAAAAATATCGGCCAATATTGGCCGATACCGATATGTGATGACCAAACGATATCGGTCGATCACTATTGCCAACCTCCCCTCCCTTCCCAACTTGCAGCTTTAACCACATCAGCTCTTATGAGATAGCTTTTTACAGTATTTTGGGAGTTTTCTGTGGGAATTTGCCCATTTAACTAAAAGAGCATTTGTGAGGTTACTGATATTGGATGAGAACACCAAGCTCATAATTGGCATTCTAACCCCAAAGGCATTCAGTGGGGTTGAGACCAGGGCTCTGTGCATATCTTTTTGTTTTGGATGCTTCTTACTACATTAGGAGTTTTACTATTCTAATACTAGGAGAGGAATTGGCTGCAATACTATACAGAGACTTCAATAGAGCCAATCGAGTCTATTGTGCCAGAGGCCTCTTAGGTGTAGGGATGCTACAAGTTAAAGATGCTCTGTACTACAGAGGCTGTGCCCAAAAGAGGCACACAAAGGTCAAAAAACTAGAGCTAGTACAGCTTTTCCCTATTACCGACCTGCCTTGCCTCACATTGTATCTCTATGGAGGGATGGAGGCTTAGGGGCAGGGCTGTGCAAATCCAGATCCACAAACACAGATCCACAGATTGAATGAAGCAGAAGCAAAAGACTCCTTGCACTGTAGACCCCCAGATACAGCTTCCACTCCTGCAAGGGGAATTGTGGGCAGTATAGTAGTGACATGCCCACATCTAAGTCCAAATCTGTTAAGTCTAGCAGTCAGAAGCAGCAGTGCCTTAGATTTTCTCTCTTTAGAAATTTCCCTTTGTAATCTGAATCCTTTTACTTTAGATCTACAGCTTTTAAGTTCAGGGCACAGGAGTGCCTAGGCGCAGGAAGTGCACTGCTATTTTCAGGAAGCATTCAAGAAGAAATGTATATTATTTACGGCAGTGTTTCTCAACCTGTTTTCAGTCAAGGCACCCTTTAAAATTATGGACAAGTCTCAAGGCACCCAGTTCTAAAATGTAAAAATCTTTTTCATAATGCTGCAGCATCGACACACGTAGGATACCCAACGTTAGAGGTGATTTATTCTTTCAAACCACATACATTTTTGCACACTAGTACCGACTAGTATTCCAGTGTTTCTCCTCTCCCTCAGTTTCTCTCTCGCACTCAGCTAATGTGACCCCAGTGTTGATGGAGAGGGGCAGGCGAGGGTCAAACAAGGATGCTGTGCAGGTGATCAACACCCTTCTCAACACTGATGACCTCGCTGTTTGTTGGGATGCCGGTGGCTGGAAGGTTGAAATGGTGCTCAATAAAAACCTGTGGCTTTGTGTAACTAAAAGGCAGGCTTCATCCACCTGCTGGTTTGTGTACATACAATTTTTGGGCAATTTTAGGCATTTTTAACCAAGGCACCCTGGTTGAAAAAGGCTGATTTAGGGTACTAGTAGAGAACAAATAACATGTGCAGATGGGAAATCTTCACTATTTTACTTCTAGCGCACTTTTACACCTTTACATCCAGTTACCAGCAAGAAAGCGAGTTTTATAAGGACCTTTTTATAGACTTGTAGAAATTTGTCTGCTAGCAGTTAAGAGCCCAGCTGCATGTGGTTTACCAATGCCAGGTAGAGATTTTTTTTTTTTTCGGGAAGGAGAAAGAACAGATTTTGTTAGCTGGAAGCAGTATTATTTGTTATCTCACTAAGAAAATTGCCATGTATTAAAGCAGAGGATTTATCTCTGCTGGCTAAATAAGAGCCTGACATAATGAAAAATCCAGCCCTGATATGTCATTGTTCTCATTTCTCTGTGTACTTGCTTTGGGGGACAGTAATCTTTCCTTAAAAAGAGTCATGTTGGTGACATCCATATACAGCCTCTAACCTTTCATTCAGGACTGGGCTAAGCCAGGTCCATACGACCATCCTGTGATGAACACTCTTCAGAGACGCAAACGTGAAGTCGACCTTTCTTCAGGAGCCCAGTTCATGCATCCCGGACTAATTAATGAGGCTCATTCACCCCGCAGTGCAAGAATGCCCATGGCATCAAGGGTAAAGTTTAATTTGACCAAAAAGCATGTCTCTAACCCTTTGTTCCTTTGTTCTCAGATTCTCTTCTTTCTCTAGCTGCTAACACCAATCTTCAGGAAACCATGCTTTATTTTACAGCTTAATTAGAAACTCTTTCTGCACTATAGTACACCTAACCATAGAAATGACCATGACAGGGCTCTTTTAACATCCTGGTGATCTTCTCTTTATGCTTTTTGACTGTCAACTTTGAGTTTGCCAGAATGGATATTTGGTTTACTATTGTCTGAGCAGAGGTGCCCCGCCCATTTATTTATTTTTTTAACAGCAAGGCAACGATTGCCAAAATTGTAGGCTGATAAGCCTACACTTTTGGCACAGTAAATTGGCAAAAGATTGGCCTATCCCAGTTATGACCCCAGACTGCAGTTTTGCAAACTAGCAAAATACTTTGGGACAACCACCCTCCATCATATGGCTCTGACCATAAATGGGATAGATCTGTCATTTTGGCTTGACTGTGGATCCCCCAATTGCAAATGCAGCTCTGGGTTCAGTTGCAAATGCATGGAGGCACAGACATTATTCTTTCAGTAGTTCCAAATTTCCAATTGCCCTGCAAGGACTCCAAGGAGTTTTGTTTTAGCAGAAAAAATGATATATATCGGATTGGATCATAATCTACAGATCTGGCACCTCTGGCCTGGAGACAACCTGCAGGCCTCTAGCAAAGAGTTTGATGTGTCAGCATTGCTCAGAGTCTAAAGAGGTTGAGTTGAAGCATGATTGAGCAGACATTCCAGGACTTTAAGAGTTGGAGGTCTGCGGGTTGTCCATATCTGTTTACCACAATAGACTCGATCACAGGAATTTTTCATTTATTAATTTTTTTTTTTTTGTGTCCCCCCACCAGCAAGTGGAAGAAGCAGAAAACTGTGACGATCTGGCTCTTGCCCTGAGCAGAGGACTGCAGCTTGATACACAGAGGAGCAGTCGAGATTCCCTGCAGTGCTCCAGTGGATACAGCACACAAACCACCACCCCATGCTGTTCAGAAGACACCATCCCATCACAAGGTGAGGAACACAATAGGCCTTATTCTAAAACATCACAGATGAAAACTGTTACACACAGCCTCGAATTAGCATCAAAGGTACTGTGAGTTGTTATATTAAAGAGAGCCAGTCATAACCAGACTTCTGCAAAAATCTGAATATTCAGTGTTACATTGGTAGAATTTTGAAGGCTTAATGATGGTGAAGGAGAGCAGTGATGACTGGGCCTCATTAAGCAATGTCCTAGCAATAACCTGGGAGTATTTCAGTCAGGCTTCATAGGGTATGTAAATAGCCAACACCTATTGCAAGTGCCTTATTCAACTTTAGTCAGAGCGGCACAGTTTGTTTTTTTATCTACAGACACCACTTACCAGAGGCGTAACTAGAACCTTCAGGTGGCTGGAGCAAGAAACCATGAAGGGCCCCCCTGACCCCCCCCCCCTCCATCCAAGCTCCAGGCTTCCAGTTCTGGGAGGGCATCCATGGACATCCTCCCAGAATCTTGCCTCCCACATTGATCAGTGCTAAAAATATGCATGGTCACTGTACTAATGACACCAGGGAGGGGTTAAACATCTAAAGGCTTTAATTTGTGCCTAATCAGTCTTTGTGTACTATGTGTGCTGCTTTTTACTTGGGGAAGTGATGGATTTTATTTCCTGCTTTGCAGGGACACAAACTCCATCACTTTTCCCCTTTCAGAACGGAGCTCTGCCTTGTTTACATAGGCAGAGCTCCGTTCTGTGTCGCTCCTCGCCGATCAGTGGGTGTCAGCAGACATCTATTGGCTGGCATGCCGTGTGCTAAATCACAGCACTGCCACAGCAAGTGCCCCCTACCTGAAAGTGCCGGTTGATCCAGCGCAGGAGAGCCGCTCTGCCACCATATAACTAAGTTATGTGGTCGGCAAGCAGATAATGTGTCCATATGTATGGTTTATCAGTTTTAAGGAAGAACTATCTTAGTTTCTTTTGTTAATAACAGTCTTTTCTTTTTTATGCCTGTGTGGAAGAATGAAAGGGAAACCCTGCTTGCATGTTATGGTGAAAAATAACTCTGCAATACAGTATTTATCCCGGCCACATTAATAAAACCCCAAAGTCTTCTACAGGAAATTCACTTAACACTCATACCTCCCTCTTGTTTCTAGTTTCAGATTATGATTACTTCTCGGTGAGTGGAGATCAGGAGCAAGAGCAACAGGATTTCGACAAGTCCTCCACCATCCCGAGAAACAGCGACATCAGTCAGTCATATCGCAGGATGTTTCAATCCAAGCGCCCTGCGTCCACGGCAGGATTGCCAGCCAACTTTGCGCCTGTTATAGTCACTCCTGGAGTGGCCACTATCCGGAGGACACCGTCTACCAAGCCGTCAGTGAGACGCGGAACCATCGGAGGAGGTCCCATTCCAATAAAGACACCAGTTATCCCGGTCAAAACCCCAACTGTCCCAGACATTCCAGGTGGTCTTCCCAGCAACACTAGTGAAGAGTCACCTGAACAGAGCCCCGCCTCGCCATCCATCACAGAAGGAGCCGTGCTGGGCGGGGACATACCTGCATCCTTATGGAGCGGACAAGCTTCTGTAAACCCCCCTGTCCCGGGAACCCCTGGTGTTATTGCTGAAGAGCAAAGGTCAGGTCGGTCAGAAAATGAAGAGGAAGAAGATGAACAGGATGGTCCTGTCATTCCTGAACCCACAGGCCAACCAGACCCCGAGACAGCAGATACTGCTCTGATAGATGCACCGCAGGGAGAAGATATGCTCAATGCAATTCGCCGTGGGGTCAAACTGAAGAAGACCACCACAAATGATCGCTCGGCTCCTCGAATTTCCTAGAGAAAAATAAAAAAAAAATAGGGAGTGTCTTCCGAGCCGGGTACAAGGAACTGCACCCTGACACTTGTCTTTAATCCATTCCAATCTATGATCGGAGGATTTTGTAGGAGCATACAGAGGGTTGACAAACTCTTCAAAAAACAAATACTACAATAGTTCCAAAAACAGCAGCGTCTAAAAGACAACCTTAGAATCTGTTGGTGTTCCAATTGTAAATAGTGATTTTACTTCTGCACATAGTTAATCCCATTTATGTTTTTTTCCTGCTTTTCATTTCACAGTTTCATTTTTATTTCCATAAAGTGCCAAAACCCATATTTTAGTTTCAAAGAAACCCTTGTAAATTTTAAAAGCTTTGGACCGGATAAAAAAAAAAAAGCAAGAATAAGAAAGTGTTCCTACAAAGGATGAAGGACTGGGGGTTGTATTGCCCCTTCTCTTGCATTCTGTTTTGGACTTGTACAGATGGACAGCGGATAACCCGTCTGCTTGGCAAGGGGCGGGTGCAGTTCAATGGAACAGCCATGGGGCTACTTAATATGAGGTGTAGACCACCTTCGCGTCAGAGCAACCTAACTTTTCCTATACAAACACTACGGCTAATATTTTTTTTTTTTATTATTTTAAATTCTTTGTTGTTTTTTTTTTGTTTTTTTAATGCTGATATTATAAATTATTAACAATTATGAGCAATATAAAAATTGAAAAAAAAAAAGTTTTAGCATGTAATGGGGGATTTAGTGATGAAGACTACCATTGTTCACCATGCTGTCATTCACACTGTAATCTAGACATTACCGCTTGCATCTACCATGGTGATACAGTCCAAATAAGCCATACAGTAATACAGTGTTCCAGATTTTTTAAAATGCTATTAAATCTCATTCTTTCAGGAGTAGTTTGTCAATCCCAGCATGCCACTTTAATTACTTAGTGTATTGCAGTGTAGCCAGGGTTAAAGTGTAACATGGTCTACCAATAGTAAAGACAGCAATTTTGTGTGGTGACCATTTTGTCTCGGAACAAATACAATTTTGAATCAGTTTTTGCAGTCTTACCTCTGTATAGTCTATAGACGAGGCTTTCTCAACCAGAATTCCATGGAACCCTAGGGTTCCTCCAGAGGTTGCTATAGGTTCCTTGAGCAATGAGCAATATCTGCCTCTCTGATAAGTTCCCAATGACACCATTGACTTTTTATGTATCTTTAGGTGGGTAATTCTTCTTAATGACCACAAGTGTAAGGAGCATTCATCCAACTGACCATCACACTAATGTATCATGAGATATGGTCATTTTGTGCATGGGTTCCCGGAGCCTAAAAAGTTATTTCAAGGGTTCCTGTGTTGAAAAGGTTGAGAAAGGCTGCTGTAGACAAAATCAGTGACATTGCATCTAACTCCTATCATAGTACTTAAAGAGGAAGAGGAACTGAACTTTGGAAGCTGTGCCCAAAAAAAAAAGGCAAGCAGAGGACAAATGACCAGTATTTCCTTTGGTCTCCCTGCATCGGAATGTTTCCCTGTTATTGACTTAGTATGCCCTGTTCTGCACTGTGTTTTGTGTGGACGTGGCTACCTTGGCAAAGACAGGGCTTTTCTTCCTCATTGAGATGACCAAACCTCACCCCAGATCTCCTGAGACTAGCAGTTAGAGGCAGCAGCGCCTTAGATCTCACACTGCAGATATGCAGCTACAGGAGTGCCTAGGCACACTGCAAGACCAGAGAGACATTTATCAGGCTACTGCTTAGGTACAATAAGAGTCGGTTCACACTAAGGCAACACGACTCCTTACTACTTCGGGGGCGACTTGTGGAATTACCATGCACCACGACTTCGGAGCGACTTGCAGGGACTTCACATAATGGAAGTCTATGCAAGTCGCTCCGAGGTCCCCCCCCCCCCCCGAAGTAGTACAGGACCCTTTTTCTAAGTCGGAGCGACTTGTGTCGCTCCTATTAGAACGGGTCCTGTAGCGGTCAATGGACCGCGAGGGAGCGCGACTTGTCAGGCTGACAAGTCGCCTGACAAGTCGCGCTAGTGTGGACCGGCTCTAAACGTTTCTAGATGTCCTCTATAACAACTCGGATCTTAGCTTTTTCAGTTCAGCTCCAATTTAATAGGCTGAAATTCCATATTCTCAATATTTTTGACCCAACAAAATAGCTACACCACTGCTCACATCGATAGCGCACTTTAGGTCTCTGCCCCTATTAAAAGGGATTGATTTTTATTTCAATGGTAAATCCTCAAACCACTCTTGTGTTTGTGCTTCTCTCTCTTCTGTGTGCTCACATTATTTCACTAATTAAATAAAGGGATAGTTATAACAAAGGTAATTATAATTCATTAAAAGGCTAAGGCAATTATATAATTATATTTATGGTAGCAGGGAGTATATTAAAAAAAATTTACATATGCACCACAGGACCTAGCTGGCTGGGTCTCATTTGAACCCCCCTAAACACGTTAATGTAGGCGTTCGCTGCACTGTTAAAATTAACATAGAGGTAAGTCATTTTAAAACCACCCTTTGTTTATTTTTTGGCAAGTTAGAAACATGTAGTACAGAATTTTTTGCATATGCTGATAGAAGGAACGTCCGTGCTGGCTTTTAAAAACTAGAGTGAAGAAAACGGATCAAGCAGGCCAAGATGAAACCCGATTGGGTGGTAGGACTGCACAACTTCATCCCAGTCTAGTTTTTAAGGGACAAAATCACATTTTATGAAGTCTGTTTTTACAAATTACCTTTTTTTTGTATTCTATGTATTTTAGGATTGTTCATAGATGGAAAAGAAAACTGTAAAGATTTTGTTTTTTCTTTCTTTTAAAATAGACGTGAATAATTAACACTGTCTTTTGCTGTGATACCCACTTTTAGAGGTCATAGGAAATCTGCAGAAATGGCTATTTGGAAATTCAAACTCTTATTTCCCAGGTCAGATTTATTATCAAATAAGTATTGGTATTATAGAAATTGCATGCTCAAGTGTCTGAAGGAAGCAACATCTTAATTTCTCTGTGGAGACTGAAAGGGAGAATCTCATTCACACACTGAGGCCTACATTTATGTGGTTAAACTGAGTGCTTTTGTATTCGTAATTCGGTTAGGCATAACAATTAAAAAAAACTGTATAGAAAAATATAAAATAAAATTAATACTGTAAGGGAAAATAAGTATTATAAATCCTGGTGTACTTAAAGCTATCTACAGAGGTAGTATCCAGCATCAAAGGTGTGAGGTGACTCAAGATGGCATTCTTGTACTTGAATATTTGCGGAAGAAGTGCCAAGCATAAATGGTATATTTTTACAAGAATATTTCTGATTTTATTAAAAAAATAAGCAGAAGAAAATATTTCAATCATTTTTTTTTTATATAGTAAAGGAATTTTTTGTCTATTGTGCACTTGGCATGTACAGTAAGCAGGGCTGGTTCGTGGGACCAAGGGCAGAAATGGAATATTAGGCCTACACGGGCCTGAGGAATAGGGCCAGACATTCTCAACCGAGATTTCAATGGAACCTTAGGGTTCCTCCAGAGGTTACTAGGTATTCCTTGAGCTGTGGCTGATTTTGGATTAACATATCAGTAGGTGATGAGTACAAGTCGGCTACTCGGTACGTTACGAAAACCCAAATCTTTATTTGATACAATTACAGTGGATACAGCCAACATGTTTTGGCCATGATGGCCTTAATCCTATAATTTATAGATATATCCACTGTAAATTTATCATGTAGCAAATAAAGATTTGTAATTCAGAACGTACCAAGTAGCTGGCTTGTACTCATCATGGACTTGTGTTTTGGGAGTGAATATCCCAGCCCAGTGCACTGGTTTTCAGCATCACAAAGTTAACAAAGCAGTAGAGCTTGGGTCCTGTTTATGTTTATACTTTTATCAGATTGTACCTGCCTAGCTCCAGGGCAGTGCCACTTGGCAGAGCCATCAGCATGACACCAATGGCCTTTTTTAACTGTCTATATAAGTGGCATTCTGACTATCACTGTAAGAGACCTTGTTCTTACCGACCACCACTGTAAAGGGAATTTTTCCCACTGACTCAAAAAAAATGGGGCTTAGAAGGGGATCCTTAAAACATAAAAAATATTTTAAGGGTTCCTTTGTGGAAAAAGCTAGAACAATGCTGGGTTATGTTATAAATTAAGGAAATTACATTACTTTAACCTCAAGGCAGCTGTGCCATAAGAATAATTTGAGGGTAACATTACAAACACAATTTTTTGTCTCCGAAAATAATCAATTTCTCTAAAAAAACAAAAACAAAAGTGCAAATGTTAGGGAAAGACGATAGGTATGTATCATTGTCCACCAAAGATGCACCAAATGGCTACAGCCATTTTGTAGGCTTTACCAATGAATACAGTCATTAGCTCTTTATACCAACATTTAGAATAACCGAAGAGCTTGTGAACACACAAATATGTACATTATTAAACCTCATTTCCACAGTTTACCAGTTAAGATAATTGGCTTGTAAAATAATGCACAAAGCCTTTAAATACTATAATTAGAGTTTGTAAACCAGTGGCAAAAGCCACCAATATTTTTCTGAAAGACATAATGGGCAGCCATTCATTGGCCATGCCAATGGAAGCTGCCATTTTGGAACCTTTGGGTGTCGGAGATGAATAGAGCGTTTCTTGAAACTAGTCAGTGGGCTGACAAGGAGTTACCTAGTTAGCATGATACAAATAATCTGTTCTTTGAGTTCAATTAAATTACAACCTAAAAAATTATACTTCCATCAATAGAACCCTAAACCCGCAGAATAGCAAAAATGCTTATATAGCATGATCCAGTTTACTCTAATGCAAATCTTGATCCTCTAAAAGGCAATCAGATACTCCCTGGTCTGGATCAACAATCTACAGTGTTAGTTCTACAAATATAGCCAGTTATATTTTGTGCAATATAATAAGCTACTGATATAGCCAATTATATTGCACCATAAAAAATGGCTCTGGATAACTGTAATATGATATACTGTTTATTCTAGCTGATTCAAAATGGCTTCCTGCTTTTTGTTTAACACTGATTGGAAAAAACATTTTTTGCCAGTTCCTGCTTTGTAATATAACTAAATTGCCCTTTGTTCACCGTGTCAATCGTCATTTTATTAGTCACATAAAGGAAGCATTGACAATGCATTATATTCCATCCATAGTGCACAGTAACCACTCCACAATCATTTTGTAAAAAGAAACAAATCTCCCACACACAGAATGCTCTTTTATAGAGAAGGCATGTTCATACAAATACATATTTTTTCTAGAGCAATATCATTTGTTTAACCTATTAAAGTATATAAATATATTTAATGTCACCATCTACGCTCATTGGACAACAATGATTTTTGTGGCTTAGCTGAAATGCAAAGTGAGTTGTCCAGCCACCGAATTTGTTTGATGCCAAAATATCCATACTGTAAAGGTGCTAGTCTCAGAGAAACGATGTCTGCAAATTTCTTGTTGGCTGTTGTTAATGGCGTAAAGTAGTATGTGAAGTTGTCGTGTTAATATATGAAGATGTACACCGCTGTGACTCCTTTCAAGATGTTATGTTACAGTATGACATTAATATTAAAGGGCATGGTTCAAAAGTATGTCATTATTTTTGCCTCCTTTCCGTGTCAATATGGTAAGTTCGGCTACGGTTAGTTGGGGCAGTGACCACACAAGGGGAGAAAAAAAGGTATTGGAAAGCCAACTTTTTTAAATACAAAGAATTGCGTTGGCACTGTCCGCAAGCTAGGCCTTTGGAAGATTTTTCTTTGAAATGTACCCCTTACCTGTACACAGTGGGGGCAGCCATGTTTTAAAGTGAACCAGAAACTTGTAGCAACACCAGAGCCATCTTGTTTTGCTGAACATAAGCAAAACCTAATGAGTGAATAGCAATGAAGTCTTCATTTCCCTATCTCTTATCACCAGGAGTATTTTGTTGTGTGAATAGGGTTTGAACCCATCTGCTAACCAGGAGTATATAACTACACTAAACTTTTACCTATCTTTAAAGTGAAGCAATTTGTTTTCCAAGCACGTAAACATAATGTACAGTAAGCATAATCTGTTCTATTGGATGTTTCAAACTCACTCTTTTTACTGATATGCAAATTTAGACTATTTTATCAATAGTCATGAGCTAGGAGCTAGGAAATGTACATATTTGCCAGCACACCACGGATCCTCAATTAAGTTAAAATCTTTTTTGAAGAATGATCACATCACAGAAGACATAGGTTTCGGAGCCGCGTAGGGACCGCATGCCTAACGAAGGGGTCCTGCGTGGCTCCAAAACGTTGCACTGTGTCTTCTGTGTTGTGATCATTATTCAATAAAGAATTGGATGTAATTGACCATCTGTGGTGAGCTTTTAAATATGTACATTTGATCTGTGATGTTTCCAGTTCCAGCTGGTTCTTGCTACAGCACCCGCTACTCCTAAAGCCTTATCCCAAAAAGTGTGCAATAGCCATATCGATACTACTAGTCATAAGCTAAGGTCTCATGCTCATCTACACAAGCATGTGAAACAGTGCTACAACATCCCCAATATCCACAGCTCCAAGCACCAGGGGCTCAGGCAAAAGAGCTTCTGATAGCCTCCAATACTGTGATGTCCACAGGGAAAAGCTGGCACTCAAATAGATCAGTACAAAGGGATATCCCTTACTGAGAGAGGGGGGGAGTATAGCAGATATAAACACCAACCTGTTTTGGCCGCCAGGCCTTAATTATGGCCAAACACATTGGCGTTTTTACCTGCTGTACCCACCATCTTTCAATAAAGGATATCCATTGTGCTAATATCTAAGTGACGTCTTTTGCCTGTGGACTTCGTGTTCATCTACACCAGGGGTGTCAAACTCAATCTAATCCCGGGCCGCATCAGCATTCTGTTTGCCCTCAAAAGGGCCAGTTGTATCTGTAAGACTGTTCAGAGCATCCCCTACCCTTACATAAGATTTCAAGAGCCTACCCACCTTCAGAAGTTAAGTCCCCCACCCTCCCTTACATCACAGTGCACCCCCCTTAGGTTGTGCTGTTGCTGGGAAGAAGCTGGAGGCATCGCTGGAAAGCAGAAAGTACAGGGGCCAGAGGAGGGCTGATGCTCACCTGAAGCTGCAGGAGAGGTGTGAGGGCCACATGAATTGGCCTGGAGGGCCAGATTCGGCCCGCGGGCCTTGTGTTTGACACATGTGATCTACACCAATGAATGTCACCCCCACAGCTTTAGAAATATGCCCTTTAGTGTTTGGCCACTGGTTCTCTTACAATTAGCCTATCCGTTCACTGGAAAAAAGAGAAAAACCAAGGTCATTATTTTGCATTGAACTGAAAATAGTTGATACATTTCATAATTGCTAGACGCTATCCGTTTGAGGAATCCCTCATTAAGAAATGGACGGTACCACCAGTGGTGGACCCACCTATTTCCAGGCTGAATAAAGCCACGGTTATTCCAGTAGAGGACACTTCGTCCTTTAAGGATCCGGTGGATCGGAAGGTGGAAGCGGAGTCCCGCACTATTTTTTCCCTGATAGGGTCAGCATTTAGACCAGTAATTGTCATTGGTCTAGTTTCCCAGACACTTACGGAATGGGCGAGATTGGTGCGCCATGACCTGAAGGGGAAAGATATCCCCCAGGGAACATCTGATTTAATGGAACAGATCATACAAGGACTACAGTTTATCTGTGATGCAGCCTTGGATGCTACCCCTCTATTGGGGCATGCATCTATGTCAGCGGTAATCCTCAGACGTGTGCTGTGGTTGAAGTGCTGGTCAGCGGACCTAGGTTCCAAAAAGACCTTAACGAATCTCCCCTTTCAGGGGAATCGCTTATTTGGGGTCACCCTAGATGAGATCATTAAGGATGCCACTGGAGGCAAGAGCACTTTCTTGCCACAGGCGGCTAAAACTAAGGGACCTCGTAACAAGCGAGGACCTTTCTTTACTGCCCATAAAGGGTTCGTACGCCCGGCTGGAACTAGCGGGAAAGGCAAGGCTCCTCCAGGGGGGTTCAAGAAGGGCTGGTCGGACAAACAGAGGACCGACTCAGCCAAACCTGAAGCAAAGGATTACACAGCCTGAAGGTGTGCCCCCACCCGGTTTGAGGGTGGGGGGACGTTTTCACCGGTATCCAGGACATTAGATCGAGCATCGACTACTGCTACCGGTGCGATTCTTCCCTTCCAACTTTTAAGTACTACAGGGAGCGGTAGTCACCGTTCCCTGAACAGATCTTTTCCTTTACCTTTTCCAAAGATTAGTCTCCATTCCCCACAGGAATCTGATCCGGTTGACCAGACAGACCAAGAAGCCTCTAGCCAGGTGACTTCGGTCCCTGAGGTTCAACTAGGAAAGATCACCGTTCCTGATAGGAATCAGGTGTCTGATAAATGTGTGGGAACAGAAAACGACCAGACTTTCTCGGATGGTCGGGGCCAGATATCTCTAGGGACGCCTGGTTCAGATCCAGTTAGCGCCAGTGGTCCTAGAAATTCTAGGCTGGCCTCGTCAAGCCGGCCTGGCCGACTTGGACATGCTAGTCGCAGACGTTCCGTGGGAACTTCGTCTCAGGGAGTGTCTGCGGTCTCAAGGACCAATCTACCATCGTGCTTTACAATCGCTGGTTTTAATGGCCTGGCCATTGAGACCCAAGTACTGAAGGACAGAGGGTTGTCAGCTTCAGTCATTCCTACCCTTATTAAAGCAAGGAAAGCGACTTCCAGCAAGGTCTATTATCACACATGGAAGACTTATATTGCGTGGTGCGAATCTTTAGGATTTCCTCCACGTACTTATTCGGTGACTCGAATATTGGCCTTTTTGCAAAAAGGGGTTGAGCAGAAACTAGCCTTGAGCACCATCAAGGGTCAAGTTTCAGCATTAGCAATCTTCTTTCAGAAACCTTTAGCTACCAAGTCCTTGGTGCGGAATTTCATCCAGGGGGTGCGGCACCTGGCTCCACCAGTCCGCGCGCCCTTACCGCCCTGGGATCTTAATTTGGTTTTGTCGGTTCTACAGAAACCTCCCTTTGAAAACATCAGGGAGATTCCCTTGCTTACTTTATCCCAGAAGGTGCCCTTCTTGGTGGCTATCACTTCTGCTCGCAGGGTGTCAGAACTGGCTGCATTATCATGCCAGTCCCCATACTTAGTGATTCATAGGGATAAGGTAGTGCTTCATCCTAAGCCATCCTTTCTTCCTAAGGTGGTTTCAGATTTTCATCTGAATGAAGATATTGTACTACCTTCCTTGTGTCCTCAGCCCAATCATCATCGGGAACATGCGTTGCATTCCTTGGATGTGGTTCGGGCAATCAGGGTATACCTGAAAGCTACGGAATCGTTCCGTAAGACGGATTTACTTTTTGTGATCACGGATGGCCCCAGAAAGGGGTTGCCTGCATCTGCCGCGACTATCTCCAAATGGATCAGACAGACGGTGGTACAGGCTTATTCTATTAAGGGTCGGAGTCCTCCGTTCCCTGTTAGGGCGCACTCCACTCGAGCCCTCAGTACTTCCTGGGCCTTCCGCCATCAGGCGTCAGTAGTCCAGGTATGTAAGGCGGCCACCTGGTCGTCGGTTCATACCTTTACAAAATTTTATAAAATTGATGTGATGGCATCGGCGGATGCCTCATTTGGCCGCAAGGTTTTGCAGGCCGCAATTTGAGGAGACCGGAGGTCGTCCTCGAGGATTTTTTCTGTTGAAAAATTTTTTTGTTGAGTCTCATCATTGAGGATGAGCATTGTAAAACTTCTAGTTGGCACTGGTTGGGCCTTCTAGATTGGATTTAATTTCCATTTTTCCCACCCCTCATTTGTGGTACTGCTTTGGGACGTCCCGAAGGTGCTGAATCACCGAGGACTACGTCTGTCAATGAGCGATAGAGAAAAATGGATTTTTGTAAAATCTTACCGTAAAATCCTTTTCTCTTAGTTTATTGACAGACGTAGTACCCGCCCCTCTCTTTTGGAGTTGGGTTGGGTTAAATTCTCTAAACACTGCTTTGTGACATAACTGATTTGCTGTGGCAGAGAGAGAGAGGATATACCCTCGGGGACTGCCCCTAGGGTGTGGCCAGAGCATTTTATTTCCTGTCTAGTCCTACTCCTGTGGAGGGCAGCATAACCCGAAGGTGCTGAATCACCGAGGACTACGTCTGTCAATGAGCTAAGAGAAAAGGATTTTACGGTAAGATTTTACAAAAATCCATTTTTCCATATTGGATAGAGTAAAGGAGAATTCTAACCCTTATAAGGTTTGTTTTTGCTATCTTTGTCCCATTGGGGAGATTCCCCTTCACCTTCTGTCCCACAGCCAAATAGGAAGTAAGAGGAAATTTCTGCAAATAAAGGGAATCTCTTTGGAAGCCCCAGGTTATCAGAAATAGTGTCCACATTGGAAGATTCCCCTCTTACTTTTCTGGGGACAACCCAAAATGTGGGATTTTCCTTTACTTTCATTTTCAATAATGGCAAATAGGACAAATGGAGGCGGTGAATCTTCCTATTGGGGATACAGGCAGAAATAAAAACTGACAAATATTCTTATTCTTCTCCCCTCTATCCAAAATGAAATTAAAGTTTTGCCTTTAGTTATCTAAAATGTCTTTGAATGATGTATCATTAACAGTACCCTTAAAGTATAACTGTCCACTTCAAACCTTGTGGTAACCATTGTGGAAAGTCCTTCTGATCCAGCATACCTGTATACAGAGCCAGGTCCATAAAGACATGGTTTGGTGAGTTTGGTGTAGAGGAATTTGAATGGCTTGTATGAAGCCCTGACCCCCAATCTTCCTGAACACCTCTGGGATATATTGGAACACCAGTTACAGTGGAGATCGAAAGTTTGGGCACCCCAGGTAAAAATTTGTATTAATGTGCATAAAGAAGCCAAGGAAAGATGGAAAAATCTCCAAAAGGCATCAAATTACAGATTAGACATTCTTATAATGTCGACAAAAGTTAGGTTTTTATTTCCATCATTGACACTTTCAAAATTATAGAAAACAAAAAAATGGCGTCTGCAAAAGTTTGGGCACCCTGCAGAATTTATAGCATGCACTGCCCCCTTTATAGCATGCACTGCCCCCTTTGCAAGGCTGAGACCTGCCAGTGTCATGGATTGTTCTCAATCGTCGTCTGGGAAGACCAGGTGATGTCAATCTCAACAGTTTTAAATGCCCAGACTCATCTGATCTTGCCCCAACAATCAGCACCATGGGATCTTCTAAGCAGTTGTCTAGAAAACTGAAACAGAAAATAGTTGATGCTCACAAAGCTGGAGAAGGCTATAAGAAGATAGCAGAGCGTTTTCAGATGTCAATATCCTCTGTTTGGAATGTAATTAAGAAATGGCAGTCATCAGGAACAGTGGAAGGTAAAGCAAGATCTGGAAGATCAAGAAAAATATCAGACAAAAGAGCTCGCAGGATTGTGGGAAAAACAATTCAAAACCCACGTTTGACTGCACGATCCCTCCAGAAAGATCTGGCAGACACTGGAGTTGTGGTACACTATTCCACTATAAAGAGATACTTGTACAAATATGGTCTTCATGGAAGAGTCATCAGAAGAAAACCTCTTCTACGTCCTCACCACAAAAATCAGCGTTTGAACTTTGCAAATGAACATATAGACAAGCCTGATGCATTCTGGAAACAAGTTCTGTGGACCGATGAGGTTAAAATTGAACTTTTTGGCCGGAATGAGCAAAGGTACGTTTGGAGAAGAAGGGGCACAGAATTGAATGAAAAGAACCTCTGTCCAACTGTTAAGCATGGGGGTGGATCAATCATGCTTTGGGGTTGTATTGCAGCCAGTGGCACAGGGAACATCTCACGAGTAGAAGGAAAAATGGATTCAATAAAATTTCAGCAAATTTTGGATGGTAACTTGATGCCATCTGTGAAAAAGCTGAAGTTAAAGAGAGGATGGCTTCTACAAATGGATAATGATCCTAAACACACCTCGAAATCCATGGGGGATTACATCAAGAGGCGTAAACTGAAGGTTTTGCCATGGCCTCACAATCTCTTGACCTCAACATAATTGAAAATCTATGGATAGACCTTAAAAAAACAGTGCGTGACAGACAGCCCAGAATTCTCAAAGAACTGGAAGACTTTTGTAAGGAAGAATGGGCAAAGATACCTAAAACAAGAATTAAAAAAAACGCCTGGGCTTGACATATTATAAGAATGTCTAATCTGTAATTTGATGCCTTTTGGAGATTTTTCCATCTTTCCTTGGCTTCTTTATGCACTATAATACAACTTTTTACCTGGGGTGCCCAAACTTTCGATTCCCACTGTATGATCCAGGGCTTCTCACTCTACATCATTGCTTTTTCCCCACCAATTTGGTTTTGGCTAAATGGGTATAACCCCCCCCCCCCCATACCCCACGCCAAAATCTTATGGAAAGCCTTCCAAGTAGTGTGGAGGCTGTTATAACCCCCCAAAGGTGGCCATCTCCCCATATCAGTGCCCATGGTTTTGTAATGAAATGCTAACAAGCCCATATAGGTGTCATGGTCAGGAGCCCACACACTATTGGCTATAAAGTGTTTTTCTTGTTTTCATATGTAATCTTCTGTACTTCAGTGTGCAGAAAATAAAAGTGTATAATTAATCAAACGTTTAGCCACTTGCCGACCAGTCACTGCGACTGTACTGCGGCAAAGTGGCTCGATTCCGTCCAGCGATGTAGACCTTCGCTGGACTCCTCCCCTTGTGGGCGGCGCTCGCGCACTGCCGGGGGCTCGCTCCCGCTGTTTTCAGTTACAGCGGGAGTCGGGCCAGGGGAGGAGCAGCGGCGATCGCCGCTGCTTTTCCCCGATCGCCGGGAAATCGAGTTTGCAGGTCCTCCTGCTTGTGTAAACAGAGCGGGCGGATCTCCCAAGTGACAAACAGTGACAGATTGCAGGGTTCAACATAGCTGAACCTGCGATCTGTCCCTGTGTCACTCATTCACCTCCCCCCACACACGTCAGTAAGCACCAGGCATACATTAACCCCTTCCTCTCCAATAAAATTAACCCCTTCCCTGCCAGTGTAATTTTTACAGTAACAGTGGATATTTATAGCACTGGTTACTGTAGTAATGTCACTGGTACCCCCAAAAGTGTCAAAAATGTCAGTCAAGGGTCCGATCTGTCCGTCGCAATGTCGCAGTCCCGCAAAAAAAATCGCAGATCGCCGCCATTACTCATTAACAAAAATGACAGAAATCTTTCCCTTAGTTAGTAAACGCAATAACTTTTGCGCAAACCAATCAAAATACGCTTATTGTGATTTTTTTACCAAACATAGGTAGCAGAAAACAAATTGGCCA
The DNA here is from genome assembly GCF_965119305.1 of Pelophylax lessonae. Classification (NCBI taxonomy): domain Eukaryota; kingdom Metazoa; phylum Chordata; class Amphibia; order Anura; family Ranidae; genus Pelophylax; species Pelophylax lessonae. The sequence continues at coordinate 517,907,779 of NC_138772.1, read as the reverse complement.
AAAATTTTAAAAAATTTTGATTTTTACATTTTTTTTGGGGGGAATTTCATATAAAAAAATGTGAAAAATATTGTTATTTTTTCAAAATTTACGCTCTTTTTTTGTTTATAGCGCAAAAAGTAAAAATCGCACAGGTGATCAAATACCACCAAAAGAAAGCTCTGTTTGTGGGGAAAAAAGGACGTAAATTTTGTTTGGGTACGGCGTCGCACGACCGCGCAATTGTCTGTTAAAGTCACGCAGTGCCGAATCGCAAAATACCCCCTGGTCAGGAAGGGGGTAAAATCTTCCGGGGCTTAAGTGGTTAACAAAAATGACAGAAATCTTTCCCTTAGTTAGTAAACGCAATAACTTTTGCGCAAACCAATCAAAATACGCTTATTGTGATTTTTTTACCAAACATAGGTAGCAGAAAACAAATTGGCCAAAAATTTTAAAAAATTTTGATTTTTACATTTTTTTGGGGGGGAATTTCATATAAAAAAATGTGAAAAATATTGTTATTTTTTCAAAATTTACACTCTTTTTTTGTTTATAGCGCAAAAAGTAAAAATCGCACAGGTGATCAAATACCTCCAAAAGAAAGCTCTGTTTGTGGGGAAAAAAGGACGTAAATTTTGTTTGGGTACGGCGTCGCACGACCGCGCAATTGTCAGTTAGTCGCACAGTGCCGAATCGCAAAAAGTGGCCTGGACGTAAGACAGCAAAATCCTCCGGTGGTAAAGTGGTTAAAGACCAACTCGGGTCTAATGGAAAAATAATGCTTTATTGAAATAACCTTTTATATAACCAGTCATCTTTTTCGCAGCTGATTTGCAGTGCAAGGCTTGGTGCCCTGAAAAAATATTACATATGCCCAGGGCTTTTTTTCAGCGGGAACACGGGGGAACGCAGTTCCGGCACCTCCAGCACTGAATGTATGACATGGCAAGGGGTTCTTGGGTGTGCTGGAGGGTCTACTGATGCTTGCTGCTGGGGGATCTATTGTTGCTGGAGGGGATCTATTTTTGCATACCAATCTATTGTTGCTGGTGGAGGATCTTTTGTAACTGGGGGTTAATTGTGACTGGCAGGGATCTACTGTTTAGGGAGGGGTCTGCTGTTGCTGGCTGCTGGAGAGTCCATTGTGGCTAGCTGCTGGGAGATCTGTTGTTGCTGCTGGGGGTCTGTTGTTGCTGGAGAGGGGGGGGGGGTCATTTGCTGCTGGCTGTGGGGGATCTATTTTATTGCTTTTCTTGCTATCATTACCAAATTCCATACTACAAAATGATACTTGGCCCTATATTCTCCAAAAGGGTCTATACTGGGAGCTGGGTAGGGAGGGTGAAACCAAGGGTCAGTGCTCGGAGGTAGGTAGGGGGCGAAGTGACTTAGAACGGGGAGTTCCTGCACCTATTCTCTGAGAAAAAAGCCCTGCATATGCCCATCTTCTCCCCCATATGATGATTAACCACACAGCAAAATAAGGCTACTGGGATCAACCTGAGATCTCTTTATGCAGAATCCAGTGGATTGTACAAGACACACAAATTCCCTGCATATTTTGCATTAAAATATATGGAAAATTTAGACTAAAATATTCTGCTTAGCCTGTTCTGTTGCACTGGTGAGAGGTGTTTCACCTGCTATGGATCTGACATGCATAGAAGACCCAACAGAGGAAAAAATTGTCTAGTGTGAGTGGAGTTACTTTTTAAAGCTCATCTCTGGGAATTTTGTAAAACCTACCCATGCAGTCCCCCCTTCCCCCTTAGGTTGGGGGTTAGAGGGATAAGCTATAATACTTACCTTTTTCCTTGCTCTAGCGCTCTTTCAGATCTCTCCTCTTCTCTCGGAATCTCTTAACTTGTGGGGAGCCCTCCCCATCATCATGTACAATGCAAGACTATTGGCCCTGCGCTGTATGTGATGACATCAGAGTATGACTGCCGCATGGAGAGGCAAAAAGAAGAGGTTCAGGGATCAGTCAAACAGAGTGGTGGGATCCTGCTGGAGCAAAGAATAAGGTAAAGCTGGCCATAGTCAGGTGTTTTCTTTTTTTTTTTTTTTCCTTGAGCCAGCAGGCTGAATGAAAAAAAACTGACCGGTTCCTTCATCCACACAAGCGAGGTGGATGGAGGAATCCCCCTTACAGGTGACATTGTGTTCTGACAGCAGGACTCAGGATTGGCTGCAGCCGCTGATCGACAAGTTTTCCAGCATGTCCTTTTGACAGAAGTCAGTCAAACAGTCGACTTCTGTTTAGTGCGGACAGGAACACGCTGATGGAAATTTGGCTGGTTCCTGCTGATCCAGCCAAATTTTAATCTCTCTATGGCCTCCTTAACCACTTAAGCCCTGGAAGATTTTACCCCCTTCCTGACCAGGCCCTATTTTGCGATTCGGCACTGCATGAGTTTAACGGACAATTGCGCGGTCATGGGACGCTGTACCTAAAAGAATTTGACGTCCTTTTTTTTCCCACAAACAGAGCTTTCTTTTGGTGGTATTTGATCACCTGTGCGATTTTTTTGATCATGCTCTATAAACAAAAGAGCGTCAATTTTGCAAAAATAAAAATATTTTTCACATTTTTTTATATGAAATTCCCCCCAAAAAATATAAAAATCAAATTTTTTTTAACATTTTAGGCCAATTTGTTTTCTGCTACATATGTTTGGTAAAAAAAAAAAAATCGCAAAAAGCGTATTTTGATTGGTTTGCACAAAAGTTATTGCGTTTACTAACTAAGGGAAAGATTTTTGTCATTTTTGTTGTTTTTTTTTTAACGAGTAATGGTGGCGATCTGTGATCTTTTTTTTGCGGGACTGCGACATTGTAGCGGACAGATCGGACACTTGACTGACATTTTTGACACTTTTGGGGTTACCAGTGACATTACTACAGTAATCAGTGCTATACATATGTACTGTTACTGTAAAAATGACACTGGCAGGGAAGGGGTTAACTTTATTGGGGAAGGAGGGGTTAAGTGTGTCCCTAGGGGCGTGCTTCTAACTGTGAAGGGATGTGGCTTGTGGTGTAAGAACAGAGATATACGATTCTGCATAGCAGGACCGTATGATCTCTATTCTTACACAGGGGAGAATGGCAGGCGGCTTTGTTTACATTAGCCGCCTGCCTTTCTCCCGCTGTAACGGACAATCGCGAGTGCCCGGCGGACATCGGGTCCGCCGGGCACATGCGCGGGGGGGGGGGGGTCTGTGAACGAGCGGGGGCGGGAGCTCGCCCCCTAGAGCCTCACAGGCGAGCGACGTAGACTTGCGTCGCTTTGCCTGTGAGGGGCTGACTGCCGCAGTAAATATACTGAAGGCAGTCGGCAAGTGGTTAATGTCTAAACTGCTGGCAACAAAAGTGAGTACACCCCTAAGTGAAAATGTCCAAATTGGGCCCAAAGTGCCAATATTTTGTGTGGCCACCAGGGCTCGAGTCCTGCAGGAACGCATGGGAACGGCTTTCCCGCACTTTTTTCACAGCAGGAACGCCGTTCCCATTGCCAGCCGCGTCCTGCAGGCAGGGCCGCTGTCAAGGGGGAACCACAATCCCCCGCTGTGCAGAAAAAAAATGTCTCCGGGCCCCCCTGCGTTCCACGGGAGCGGGTAAAGTCAGTGGACTATTTTATCAGTTTTGGGTAGGCGGATTAATCCGCCGCAGCGCGCTATTCAATTCCAGCCTGGTCACCTGCCTTCAATGTGAATAGATGGTGACAGGCTGGGAACACTGTGGCGGATTAATCCGCCTACCCGAAACTGAAAAAATAGTCCACTGACTTTACCATCTCCCATGGAACACAGGGGAGCCGGGCCGGTGCTGTGGGCAGTCCAGGGCAGTGGCGTGGCGGCGACGGGGGGCCGGGTGACTATGTGAAGGAAGCTGCAGTGCCACTGTGACAGCTCCTTCAGTTCGCGGGGAAAGAAGGTAAGTGCCTGCTGTCATGCTGTGCAGCCTCCTGTGTGCTGGATAGGAGGGGGATGGGGCAGCTGCATAAAGAGGAATTGATCTTTATGGAATTGATCTTTCCATATTCAGTGGCTGCAGGAGGAATATGGAAAGATCAATTCCTCTTTATGCAGCTGCCCCATCCCCCTCCTATACAACTTATTTTGCTGCCCCCCCCAGTGCTCTCTAGCCCCTCCTCCCAGTGCGCTCTTTAACCCCCCAGTGTCTTAGCCCCCCCCTGCTCTTTAGCGCCCCCTCAGTGCTCTTTAACCCCCCCCGCTCTTTAATCCCCCCATGCTCTTTAGCCCCCCCACCCAGTGCTTTTCATCTCCCCCCATGCTCTCTGGCTCCTCCAGTCCCCCCCCCCCAGTGCTCTCCAGTTCGCCCCCTCCCCCTGTGTTCTCCATCCCCCTGGTTTCCCCCCCCCCCCCAGTGCTCTCCACTCCCTGCACCTTCCAACCCCCCTGCAATGCTTTCCAAACCCCCCTTAATTCTCTCCAGTCCCCCCCCCCCCGTGCCCTTCAGTGCTCTCTGCTTTCCCTGGCCCCCCCTTGTGCTCCTCTATCTTCTATCATGTCTGCAGTCTCTGACCATCTTTTGTATCACGTCCTCAGTCTCTGACATATCACATATATGCAATGACAGACCTCACATGTGATGTGCAGCACACTGCTGTGCAAATCACACTAGTTATGCCCTCTGAAGAGTGAACCACAATGGATCACTTTTCAGAGGGTGTTTGCTAGGTGGCAAGGAAACATTATGATGCCTCCTCACCATCTAATGTAATTCTTAAAAACCTGCACCACCTGCAAAGGTTCCTCCTTATATCAGGACCCACCCCCTTCCTCAGTGTATTCGCTCTGCGGAAGGTGGTCTCTGGTCACCAGAGTCCCCCCTACATCAGAGTTCCCGGCATTCCCCTTTACATCAATCTGCAGGATTCCCCCTTACAGTGCAAGGGGGAACTCTGTGGACGCTGATGTGAAGGGGAGCTCTGATGTAAAGGGCAATGCTGCAGACCCTGATGTAAGTGGGAACTCTGATGTAAAGGGGAATGCAGTGGACTCTGATATAAAGTGGTCTCTGGTCACCTTATATCAGAGTTCCCTTTTAGAGCAAAATTCTTCTTTATATCATTATATCAGAGTTCCCTTGCATTGTAATGGGGAATCCTGCAGACTCTGATGTTCTTTGTTGGCTAGGTTATATTAACCTGACCTTCTTGTAAATGGAGAAATATGGCTTTTGACTTTTGTTTAACTTAAACACACATTGCTAATAGTGCTATCTACATGTTTATAATTTAAAATATTGATATTTGCACTGTTTACCACAGAATACGGGCATTTTAGGCACTTTTTTTGCAATGTCGAGGGGGGATCCTGGGTGAGTTCCCACACTTTTTTTCCCAGGACTTGACCCCTGGCGGCCACCATTATTTTCCAGCACTGCCTTTAACCCTCTTGGGCGTGGAGTTTACCAGAGCTTCACAGGTTGCCACTGAAGTCCTCTTCCACTCGTCCATGACATCACAGAGCTGGTGGATGTTGGAGACCTTGCGCTCCTCCACGTTCCGTTTGAGGATGCCCATAGATGCTCAATAGGGTTTAAGTCTGGGGACATGCTTGGCCAGTCCATCACTTTTACCCTCAGCTTCTTTAGCAAGGCAGTGGTCGTCTTGGAGGTGTGTTTGGGGTCGTTATCATATTGGAATACTACCCTGCGGCCCAGTCTCCGAAGGGAGGGGGATCATGCTCTACTTCAGTATGTCACAGTACATGTTGGCATTCGCGGTTCCCTCAATGAACTGTAGCTCCCCAGTGCTGGCAACACTCATGCAGCCCCAGACCATGACACTCCCACCGCCATGCTTGACTGTAGGCAAGACACATTTGTCTTTGTACTCCTCACCTGGTTGCCACCACACACGCTTGACACCATCTGAACCAGATACGCTTATCTTGGTCTCATCAGACCACAGGACATGGTTCCAGTAATCCATGTCCTTAGCCTGCTTGTCTTTAGCAAACTGTTTGCGGGCTTTCTTGTGCATCAACTTTAGAAGAGGCTTCCTTCTGGTGATGACAGCCATGCAGACCAATTTGATGCAGTGTGCGGCGTATGGTCTTAGCACTGACAGGCTGACCCCCCACCCCTTCAACCTCTGCAGCAATCATACATCTCTTTGCCAAAGACAACCTCTGGATATGACGCTGAGCACGTGACCTCAACTTCTTTGGTTGACCATGGCGAGGCCTGTTCTGAGTGGAACCTGTCCTGTTAAACCGCTGTATGTTCTTGGCCACCATGCTGCAGCTCAGTTTCAGGGTCTTGACAATCTTCTTATAGCCTAGGCCATCTTTATGTAGAGCAACAATTCTTTTTTGCAGATCCTCATAGAGTTCTTTGCCATGAGATGCCATGTTGAACTTCCAGTGACCAGCATGACAGCGTGAGAGCGATAACACCAAATTTAACATACCTGCTCCCCATTCACACCAGAGACATTGTAACACTAACAAGTCACATGACACCGGGGGGAGGGTGGCTAATTGGGTCCAAATTGGACTTTTTTCACTTAGGGGTGTACTCACTTTTGTTGCCAGCGGTTTAGACATTAATGGCTGTGTGTTGAGCTATTTGAGGGGACAACAAATGTACACTTATACAAGCTGTACACTCACTACTTTACATTGTAGCAAAGTGTCATTTCTTCAGTGTTGTCACATGAAAAGATAGAATAAAATATTTACAAAAATGTGAGGGGTGTACTCACTTTTGCGAGATACTGTGTGTGCGCAAGCGTGTGAATGCATGTGTGTTGTGTATATGTATGTGTACACAGGTGCATCCCATAACATTTTTATATCACCCAAAAGATAATTTATTTCAGTAATTCATTTCAAAAAGTGAAACTCCTATAGATGCATTACACACACACAGAGTGATAGATTTCAAACATTTCTTTCTTTTTATTTTGATGAATATGGCTTACAGCTAGTGACAACACAAAATTCAGTATCTCAGAAAATTGGAATATTTCAGAAAACCAGGGCTTTTTTCCAGCGGGAACGTGGGGGAACGCAGTTCCGGAACCTCCAGTCTGAATGTATGCAATGGCAAAGGGGTGCTGGGGTCAGTGGGGTGAGCTGAAGGGCCTATTGATGCTGGCTGCTGGGGGATCTATTGTTGCTGAAGGGCATTTGTTGTGGGTGGGGCTATTGTTTCAGTGGAGGATTTATTATTGCTTGGGGGAATAGTTGCTGGGGGGGACTACTGTTGTATGGGGGGGATCTATTGTTGCTGGAGGACATTTTGTTGTGGGTGGGGCTATTGTTGCAGTGTAGGATTTATTGTTGCTTGGGTGAACTATTGTTGTTGGGGGGCGATTGTTGCAGGGGAGGATTTATTGTTGTCCGGGGGCTATTGTTGTTGGGGGTCTATTGTTGCTGATAACAGGGGATCTATTTTACTTTTTTTTTCTATTGTTGCAGGGGAAGATTTTTTTTTTTTTTGTGGGGGGGGGGGGGTCTATTGTTACTGATTCCAGGGGACCTATTTTACTGCTTTTCTAGTTATCATTAACAAATTCCATACAAATTACCTAGAACCACAACTTGATACTTGGTTCTGTATTCTCTAAAAAGGGGGGAGGGGGTACTGGGAGGTGGGCAGAGGGTGGAACCAAAGGACAGCGCTTTTAGGTGGGTAGGGGGTGGAGACGAGGGGTGACTCAGAAGAGGGGAGTACCTGCACCTATTCTCGGAGAAAAAAATGTCCTGGACGCAGCCAACCTAGCGCGGAGCTAAAGTTAGGTTGCGCTTGCTGGCCAGACTTGGGAGGCCGTAAGGATCTAAGATATCCAGTGCCTGGCCCAGTTGATTGTTATTCTCACAGGAACAGAAAATAATAATAATTTTAAAAAATTCCATTTAAAAAGGGAAAAAAATGCCAGGGCCAGAGATCCCAGCAGGGAACCGGATCCTTATTCCTGACTAGGCAGAAAAAACTGAGGTCCTATAGCAGTAGGTGGGAAGTATACCCCCTAGGACTGCCCTAGGGGCGTAGTCAAATTTGTTTCCGCCTAGTCCTACTCCTATGGAGAGAAGCATAACCCAAGGGTCAAAGGAGATATGGAACTGTGTCCGTCAATAAATAAAAGAGAAAATTGGGCTAACTTTACTGTTTCGTTTTTTTTTTTAGTTTATGAATATTTCTTTTCCCAAAAAAATTGCGTTTTAAAAAAAACTGCAGTGCAATTACCGTGTGACATAAAAAATTTCAACACACACCATTTTATTCTCTAGGGTCTCTGCTGAAAAAATATATATAATGTTTGGGGGTTCTGAATAATTTTTCCATGTAGGAGCAAAGTGTCAGAATAGGTTTGGGAAGGAGGGGGTTAAAGTAAAAGTAAAATAAAAAAAATTAAAATAAAATAAACAACAAAAAGTTAAAACGCCCCTGTCCCATCGCGCTCACACACAGAAGCGAACGCATACGTAGGTCGCATCCACATATGTAAACGAGGTTCAAACCACACATGCGGGTTATCCTAGCGAATGTTAGAGTGAGAGCAATAATTCTAGCACTGGACCTCCTCTGTATCTCTAAACTGGTAACCTGTAAAAAATTTTAAAGCGCAGCCTATGGAGATTTTTAGGTACTGAAGTTTGGCGCCATTCAGCGAGTGAGGGCAATTTTAAAGCGTAACATGTTAGGAATCTATTTACTCGACGTAACATCATCTTTCATATTATACAGAAAAATCGGGCCAACTTTACGTTTTTTTTTTTTTTTCATGAAAGTGTTTTTTTTTCCAAAAAAAATTGGGTTTGAAAAATTGCTGTGCAAATACCGTGTGACAAAAAAAATAGCAATGACCACCATTTTATTCCATAGGGTCTCTGCTTATGTGCATATGTATGTATGTATGTGTATATATATATATATATATATATATATATATATACACACACACACACACACACATACATATACATACATATATATATATATAATATAATGTTTGGCAGTTCTGAGTAATTTGCTAGCAAAAAAAAATGCTGATTTTTACATGTAGGAGAGGAATGCCAGAATTCACCTGGTATGGAAATGGTTGATAAAATAATAAACATTATTATATTATTATTATGATACAGGATTTAGTGCAACATATAAATCCAATTATTTATTTCTAAAAATCTTGATTTTATTATCACCTAAATTCTAATTAAAACAATCTATAAAGGAGTTATTTTTGTTGTTACAGAAGAGCTCATTTGCTCTTCTCTTGCAGGGAAAATGTTTTTTTTTTTTAAATAAAATAATATACATTATTATATTATTATTATGATTATACAGGATTTAGTGCCAGCAGTTTGCACAGCACTATACAACGTTAGGGCGACATGTTATACTTACCTGCTCTATGCAATGGTACTGCACAGAGCAGTCCCGATCCTCCTCTTCTTGTGCCCCCTGCTGGTGCTCTCCAGTGCTGCCAAGGTGTGTGGAAGTGCACAGCCCCACCCGATCGTTTCCATCTGACAGCCAATAGGCGGTTTGTCAGATTTGCACACTTTCCCGGCTCCTGCAGTGTGTGTAACCCCCCTACTGCTGCTGATGTATGGTGTATGTCAGCGGCAGTAAAAGGGTTAATCACCATCCCCAAACAGCTCTCCTCCATGTACACCCCATAGAAGCGCAATGTAAATGACAGCCAGGAGGGGGCAGGATTTTTGAGAAAAAAAAATCTGATGATATCTGTGAATTGATAGAAGGAATGCAGACCCTCCAATCATTCCCAGCTGAGGAAGGGGCCATCATCGAGTTCTCTCATCAGACCTGCTGTTGCCATGGTGCTGCACGTGATCAGTTACAGCAGCAGCCGTTTGAAAACATGCAGGTTGGGCTGAGTGCTGTCATCACACTGGTGACAGTTATCAGTTAGCTGGATGCACAGGCTCATTTGCATATCTTCGCAAAGGATTCTGGGTAATGGGTTTTGTCAGCTCAGGGTTGGTAGAAAGTGAATAATTTGGGTTTCTGGACGGTTTATAGAGCTGGAAGGATTGGGAAGTGATATACAAGCCAATAAGAAAGATTTTAATGGTTTCAAATTAGAGTCTCCATAAGTTGGAAAGCTTTGTAATTGGAGGGTTTTATATACAATATTGGATTCCTTAGTATGTAGAGCAGTTGGAGAGTAAGGGCCGTGGTTGGATGATACCATGTGTAAGCACATAAGTACCATGTGTAAGCACCATGTGTAAGTTGGAGCAACAACCCTCTGTGACAGCGCACCAGAGATAACATGGCGGAAGTAATACAAATGTGCAAGCACACAAATTGCAGCACAGCCCCTAGAAACTCAGCGCACCAGTAAGGCATGGTGGAATTAACACCATCTGTGAGCAAAGGCATGGTGGAATTATAACACCATCTGTGAGCCCATCAGTTGCTGGACCCTTCGCAGCAACCTAGCGCACTAAATAGCACAGAAAGAGGGGCCCCAAACAAAGTCTCCACCCGGATGTAGCCTCACCTCCTGCCCAAGTTTTTAAAACCACAAAAGCCTTTTCCTTGTTTTTTTTTAAATGGGTTGCAGTTGCAGTGGAGGATTTATTGTTGCTTGGGCGAACTATTGTTGTGGGGGGGGGGGGCTATTGTTGCAGGGGAGGATTTATTGGGGGGGGGGGATTGTTGCAGAGGAGGATTTATTGTTGCTTGGGCGAACTATTGTTGTTGGGGGGAGGATCTATTGTTGCATGGGAGGATTTTTTTTGGGGGGGGGGGGGGGTCTAATGTAATGTGGCAGGGGAGGATTTATTGGGGGGGGGATTGTTGCAGGGGAGGATTTAACTGGTAACCTGTAAAAAATTTTAAAGTGTAGCCTATGGAGATTTTTAGGTACTGAAGTTTGGCGCCATTCAGCGAGTGCGGGCAATTTTAAAGCGTAACATGTTAGGAATCTATTTACTCGACGTAACATCATCTTTCATATTATACAGAAAAATTGGGCCAACTTTACGTTTTTTTTTTTTACTGTTTTTTTTTTTAATTCATGAAAGTGTTTTTTTTCCAAAAAAATTGTGTTTGAAACCTTGCTGTGCAAATACCGTGTGACATAAAAAATAGCAATGACCACCATTTTATTCCATAGGGTCTCTGCTAATATATAATATTATGTTTGGCAGTTCTGAGTAATTTGCTAGCAAAAAAAATGCTGATTTTTACATGTAGGAGAGGAATGCCAGAATTCACCTGGTATGGAAATGGTTGATAAAATAATAAACATTATTATATTATTATTATGATACAGGATTTAGTGCAACATATAAATCCAATTATTTATTTCTAAAAATCTTGATTTTTATTATCACCTAAATTCTCATTAAAACAATCTATAAAGGAGTTATTTTTGTTGTTACAGAAGAGCTCAACATTTGCATCAAGAAAATACAAACACATTCACATGAATTAACCACTTGCCGACCGACGCACGACTATTTACTGCGGTGGTCAGCCCCTCACAGGCAGAGTGAGGTAGGGCTACGTCGCTAGCCTGTGAGGGTCTAGGGAGTGAGCGCGCGCCACCGGGCGCTCCCGCGTGGTCTCGGACCCCCCCGCGTGTGTGCCCGGCGGACCCGATGTCCGCCGGGCACTCGCGATCGTCCTGTACAGCGGGAGAAAGGCAGGCGGCTAATGTAAACAAGCCGCCTGTCATTCTCCCCGATGTAAGAATGGTGATCATACGGTTCTGCTATGTAGGACCGTTGATCACTGTTCCTACACCTCTAGCCACAGCCGATCACAGTTAGAACCACACCCCTAGGGACACACACAGCCCCTCCCTCTCCAAAAAAGTTAACCCCTTCACTACCAGTGTAATTTTACAGTAACAGTGCATATGTATAGCACTGATTACTATAGTAATGTCACTGGTAACCCCAAAAGTGTCAAAAATGTCAGTCAAGGGTCCGATCTGTCTGCCCCAATGTTGCAGTACCGAAAAAAAAACCGCAGATCGCCGCCATTACGCGTTAAAAAAAACAAACAACAAAAATGACAAAAATCTTTCCCTTAGTAAACGCGATAACTTTTGCGCAAACCAATCAAAATACGCTTTTTGCAATTTTTTTTTTCTTTTTTACCAAACATATGTAGCATAAAACAAATTGGCCAAAAATGTTAAAAAATTTTGATGTTTACATTTTTTTTTTTTTGGGAATTTCATATAAAAAAATGTGAAAAATATTGTTATTTTTAGCAAAATTGACGCTCTTTTTTTGTTTATAGCGCAAAAAGTAAAAATCGCACAGGTGATCCAATACCACCAAAAGAAAGCTCTGTTTGTGGGAAAAAAAGGACGTCAAATTCGTTTAGGTACAGCGTCGCACGACCACGCAATTGTCCGTTAAAGTCACGCAGTGCCGAATCGCAAAATAGGCCCTGGTCAGGAAGGGGGTAAAATCTTCCAGGGCTTAAGTGGTTAAGGTGGTTTTAAAGGAAAAAAAATTTAAAAATAATATACATTATTATTATGATTATACAGGATTTAGTGCCAACAGTTTGCGCAGCACTATACAACGTTAGGGCGACATGATATACTTACGTGCTCTATGCAATGGTAATGCACAGAGCAGCCCCGATCCTCAAATCATCACTGACTGTGGAAACTTCACACTGGACCTCATGCAACTTGGATTCTGTGCCTCTTCCTCCAGACTCAGGGACCTTGGTTTCCAAATGAAATGCAACATTTTCCACAGTCCCTAATGATTTGGCGAGCCATGGGATCGGGTGATGTTGGTCCACTGTGTTTTATTAAGTCCAAAGTCAGCGCATCCCTCTACCAGGAAATTCTAGAGCACTTCATGCTTCTCCCTGCTGACCAGCTTTATGGAGATGCAAATTTCCTTTTCCAGTAGGATTTAGCACCTGCCCACACTGCCAAAAGTACCAATACCTGGTTTAATGATCATGGTATCACTGTGCTTGATTGGCCAGCAAACTCACCTGACCTAAACCCCATAGAGAATCTGTGGGGTATTGTCAAGAGGAAGAACCTGGGCTTCTATAACACCTCAGCAATGCCACAGGCTAATCACCTCTATGCCACGCCGCATTGATGCAGTAATTCATGAAAAAGGAGTCCTGACTAAGTATGATATACTATAATGTACATGGACATACTTTTCAGTAAACCAACATTTCTGTATTAAATATCCTTTTTTTTGTTTTTTTTTGTTAATGGTCTCATTTAGTAATCTGATTTTCTGAGATACTGAATTTAGATTTTTCCACTAGCTGTAAGCCATAATCATTGAAATGAAAAAAGAAATGGTTGAAATATATCACTCTGTGTGTAACGCATCTATATAAAATAGGAATTTAATTACTGAAATAAATTAACTTTTTGATGATCTAATTTATGATATGCACGTACGTGTGTGTGTTAAATGTTTGTATATAATTTCTCAAATTGATTTATGGGAGAACCAGGGGCAGACTGGCAACTTTCAGCCCACGGGGCAAGTACAAACCAGAGGCCCATGGTGCAGCGACTCGGCCCTCTCCCACTCTCCCTCTCCCCGGCCTCCTCCTGACCCCCATTCCAGGCTGAAGCTTTGCTCCAGGTACTCTCTACTCACTGGCTGAATCCAGCTGCCCGACCTGGTCAGCAGGGGACGGTTGGGGAAGCTAGCTCAGCTCGGTCAGGGCGGCCTGGGGGAGGAGAGTCTCCAATGGGGCATGGAACCGGCCTCTGCTCAGACACAGTTTACACCATCCATGCTGGGGGAGAGGTCTGCGCTCTGTCCTTGTCTTCATCCCACACTCAGTAGGTCAGCAGTGGGGACGTTTTACTTCTCTACACCAGGAATCCTTTAGGCATGTCTGTGGTGGAAGCGGTGCAGCATTTTTACGGCGCATCAGAGTGGCCCGGGGGGCAATTGCCCCCTGGCCCAGTCCTCCCCTGGGGAGAACCTGCCTTCATGAGAACCACCTGGTGCAATCTGAGTGCTGTAATGTGAAAAGTTGCAGTGTCTGCATCCTTTTACAGTGGAGAAACTTCAACAAAAATGAATCTCCTGTGGCAGGGGATGCCTGGAATTTGATTTGTATCTCAGCAGTGAGCCAGTCACACCGACCCAAATTAGATTTCTGGGGCATGTACACCACACTTCCATATTTAATGAAAGTGACAACTTGAATTTTGATACAGAATGGCTTATGTAGCAATAATATATACTAAATCCTTTAAACTGTTGCTCATGTCAGTTTCATTGGATATGCTCTGCAGTCTGCGGGGTTGCATTTTCTATTACTACAGTGCCACCTTGTGGTTAAAATTAAATTTGTAGGGTCCATTCACACTTGGGTTCTTGAAACCTTGCACTTGTTCCATTAAATTTTAACATATGGGATGACGTGTTTGTAGCAGCAAGTGTTTTGTGTATTTAACACCCTGTCTACTTTTTTAAAATCTTAAAACACCTTCCCACTTACAGTCACTGTGTCTATTGTTGGGAATACACTTATAAACTTCCTCTCTTTGAGTGCCACCAGCCAATGCTTTGTGCAGATACTTTCTGTCAATCCCCACTATTGCTGAGTCATATGTCCTTAAATATATATATATATATATATAATGATTTAGGTGGGAAGATTAGTCATAAAGCTTTTGTTAAGTTAGCTGACACATGCCGATTCTGCAAAATTTGGATTATGGGTTGTACAGATACAGTATCAAGAGGAAAACATGCCCAATATATGCATAGAAATGTGCAAAAAATCCAGCTCCAGGCAAAACATATTTTTTAGATTTTGTTGCCATAGATAAGAATTATATCATCTGTCAATTCTTTTATTGCCTTTCGTGTCCTTGCTTCAGTGATTTCACTCTACTTCCTGACCACATAGGAAGAGAGGAGATCTCATCCACAGGGACAGAGACAGTAGTAACACCTGATAGAGGTTCTCACCCTTCTCCACTTCACTCTAAAAAAACAAAAAAAAAAACAAATGTCCTCTCATTGGATAGATTTTGCTCATTTCTTTATTAATGTGCATGGCAGCCAATCAGCTGCTTTGATTTAAGCCTGGACTGTGAAAAATTATATTAGCAGGCGGGTTGGTTGCTGTGGGATACAATAAGTATCTTACACCTCCAAAGTTCCATAAACTGGAGTCTCTGATGAAAATTCACAAAAGGATACTGCTCCAGGTGTTCTTATGACTTACCCGCTGACCTTGGGTGTCGGCTCAACAAGGCCTGTCTATTCCTAATGCACTGAAATCAATCAAAGAAAGCTGCACCACCGCCATGTTTTTTTTCTTCAGCTTTAAAAACTTTACTGTCACTTGAATGAATTTACAAAAAACTAGAGCAGGTTACTGTCCACCAGACCCTGCTCCCACTCCTCTGTTGCGATTTACCCCAAATTTGGCATAGTTGAGACCAGCTGTCTCTGGTTTATGACCCCTGGGCCACAACCGGTCTTTGGCAACATTATATTCACCCTCTGATGTTAGGGGGGACTCAGATGGGGACTCTGATGGAAGAGGAACTCTGATATAAGGGTGGGGGGTGGGGCTTTGATGAGGTCTCTGATATAAGGGGGAATGTTAATGGGGACTCTGATAAACCAGGGGCTCTGATGGGAACTCTGATGAAAGGATGGACTTTGAGGAGGTCCTTGATATAAGGTAGCTCTGATGGGAACTCTGATGTAAGGGGGGACTTTGAGGAGGTCCATAATATAAGGTAGCTCTGATGGGAACTCTGATGTAAGGGGGGACTTTGATGAGGTCCATGATATAAGGTAGCTCTGATGGGAACTCTGATGTAAGGGGGGACTTTGAGGAGGTCCATAATATAAGGTAGCTCTGATGGGAACTCTGATGTAAGGGGGGACTTTGATGAGGTCCATGATATAAGGTAGCTCTGATGGGAACTCTGATGAAAGAATGGACTTTGAGGAGGTCCATGATATAAGGTAGCTCTGATGGGAACTCTGATGTAAGGGGGACTTTGAGGAGGTCCATGATATAAGGTAGCTCTGATGGGAACTCTGATGTAAGGGGGACTTTGAGGAGGTCCTTGATATAAGGTAGCTCTGATGGGAACTCTGATGCAAGGGGGAACTTTGATGGGGAGTCTGATATAGGGGAACTCAGATGTAAAAGGGGAGCTTTGATAGGGACTCTAATATAAAGAGGCTCTGATGGGGACTGTGATGGACTGAAGTTTATTTTAAAGTTCTTTGCTTGGTTTTACTGATTTTTTTTTTCTTTTTCGGTTCCAAATCATATCTTGCTGATTAAAATAAAACTCCCAAGAAAACAAGAAAAATGAATGAATTTGTTTTAATTTGATTCACCCATTTATCAAACTTTTTTTTTTCTTGACTAGTAAATATTTGGTCTAGATCCCTGGTGCCCAACCTATGGTCAGAGGGCCCCATGTGGCCCTTTGGTATATAATGTCAGGCCTCGGATCTCAGCAGTCTGTATTGGGAACATTGATTAGGGTAATAGCACTGCTCCCTACTAGCCTCATGTAACATGTACCAAGTTTCATATTGTCTTCTGCATATCTCCAACCAAAAATGTATCCTGTCCACACTCTCTCACCATCATTTCCTCTATTAGGTCTGCAGTCTCTGACAGACCTCCCAAGCACTGCATATAAAGAACATTATGTGAGGGCCTTTGGTGATGTTGGTGATGTCAGGGGCCACATTTGAGGCCCCCCTATAGCTCATAAGGTGACAACCACTGGTCTATACTATAACATTTGGGGTGAAACAAATCAGAGGAGTTGGAATAGGGTTTGGAGAAGAAAGTGCTTTAGTTTGCTGCAAATTTTTCCAAGTGACAATAAAAAATTTTGAAGTTGAAGAAAAAGAAACATGACAGAGGTGCAGCTTTCTTTAATTTTTGTTTTTCCTCTGACCACAATACAGCAGCACTAGCTTGTAGCAGGCACCCTGAAGAAGCATTTCCAACAGCCTGAAACGTGGGATACTGCAGTCATTGTGCTAAGTGTGTCTGTGTGTCATTTGTCGGTCTTGCTGCCTGCTTGCTGGAAATTTGTGGAGTTATAATTTGGTGCTTGATTTTTTTACCCTCCCCTTCTTCCCTTTTCCTGTTTTTTTCTTTTCATTCCCCTCACCCTTCTGCCCCCACATTTTGCTACCCCCCTCGTATTCTCCTCTCCCACCTTCCCCTTGTCTCACACAGCAGTCTGAACAGCATTAACAGTAGTGACTCGAGGTCGAGCGGCTCGCACTCACACTCACCTACTTCACACTATCGCAGCTCCAATCTGCCCCAGCAGGCACCGATGAGGCTGTCCAGCGTCTCCTCCCATGATTCTGGCTTCATTTCCCAAGATGCTTTTCAGTCAAAGTCTCCATCGCCTATGCCACCGGAAGCTGTCAACCAGGTAAGCCAGAAGTCTGTGTGATTTGGAGTCTGTTAAGTGTCATTGATCATGGTGCTCATCAACACCGTTATTGGACTGTATGCTCCAAAAACTTGGTTCTCAAACTGAAACTTTTTCTTAATAGAGTTGGGCATTGTCAGAACTCCCATTGGGATTTTATTGCAGTCTGAGGCCTTGTTGGGGAGATTTTTCCTTACTCCCTGTCCCAATGATGACTTGTATCAGACGGCAAATTAAAGCAGAACTGAACCCTCCTATTGTTCTCAGCCAAGGAAGCTGCCATCTTAGCCTCAGTTTGATGCGATCAGTTATGATATCAGCCATTTGATTGTTTAACAGTTTGGTTAAAAGCACAACCTGAAAGAGAAACACATAATGAGCTAGTATGCATCGCATACTAGCTCATTATGAAATACTTACCTTAGAACGAGCCCCCGCCGTGTCGCCCGCTTAGCTGTATGACGGGCGACATGTTCAGTCACCCGTCTTCCAGGATCGCGGCATCCGGCCATCTGATTGGCCGGCGCCGTGGTGACGTCACTTCCGCGCACGGGGCTCTGAAGGAACGGCACCAGCGGCCGTTCCTTCAGAGCGCATGCGCCAGTGATGTCACTGGCTGCATGTAAGGTAAATATCTCTTAAACGGTACATGTTTAGGAGATATTTACAGTACCTATAGGTAAGCCTTATCATAGGCTTACCTATAGGTAAAAGTTGCAGAGGAGGGTTTACTTCTTTTAAAGGAAAATATGGAATACGGAGTTACGGACAGCAATAACATTTAATTTCCTGAACAAAAACCAAATACATGGTTAGAAATTTGTTTGTTCGTAAAAATAATGTCATCCTGGTTCTTTGAAATATTCTCCCCACTTTGGTTGAATTCAAACATCAGTTTGACCCGATTGATGATTAGGAAATAGAATGGTATTAAAACAAAAAAAAAATTGCAGTAAAATTCTACTAGTATATGGCCAGTTAAGCAGATTAAGTAAGGATTTGTATGATGACCCCAAGTCCTTACAATCCAAAAATAGGTTGTCAATGCCAGCTTCTAAATTTGTATCCTGAAAGATTTGCTGTGCACGGGTTACAAGCAGGGCCGAAACTAGGAGGGGGGGGCAGGGGGGAATCTTCCCCGGGCGCTGCATTGAGGGGGGTGCTGCTGCTGACAGGAGTAATGATAGCGGTATCACTTCTCCTGTCAGCCTGGGAAGGAGGGAGCTAGAGTGTTGCAAGTGCTGTGTTCTCTCTCCCACTCTTCAGCTGGCTTCTGTCCCCGCCTATCAGACTTGTTCCGCAGAGCTCAGGAAGTGCCCTAAAACCCCCTCATTTCTGTGCTAGAGGTTATGAGTGGCTAAAAGACACAAAAACCGACCAGGGGTGGCATCAGTACAACTCCCCTACCTGTCAAAGTACGGAGCAGGAAAAGCCAGAAGGGCGCCCCTGCAGACGGCTCCTAGTTCGCCCCTGCAGACAGCAGCTCAGATATGAGGGACGGGTCTGATCACCCATCTGAATGCATCCTTCTTGCAGGGGCGTAACTACAGGGGTTGCAGGGGGTGCAATTGCAACCGGGCCCCATGCTCCAGGGGGCCTTCACGGCTCCCCTGTACACCTGGGTAGGAGGGGCAGTGGGGGCAGGATGAAGAGAAATCACTGTCCTCCTTTTTCCTCCTGTAGCTGCAGGAGGAAAATAGAGGAGATTGGTTATTCTGTATGCTGCCCCCCCCCCCCCCACTCCTCCCATCCAGTTCACTTGTGTTCTGCTGTCTTTGCAGGACTTGTGAAAGGGTCCCACTGCGGGACCGTAATAAAGGGCCAAGCTACGAGAGTAAAGGGTCCAAAGAGCAGTGGGAAGAGCCCCAGGCTTGAAGGAAAGGGCCCTGGCCAGGGGTTCGGGGGCCCTTCATGGTTTCTTGCACCGGGGCCCTGAAAGTTCTAGTTACGCCTCTGCCTTCTTGATCTCTTTATTAGCACTACAGATCTATCTTGTAGTTCATTTTACGGAGTCAATCTAGGCCTTGTTAAAGTTCACTGAGCTCTGATGAAGAGGGAAGTGTTTTTGGCCTCTGAAACATGTTGGCTGTTTTATGTGATCATATTTTGAATAATTAAAGCGATTTGGATTCCCATACAGTCTAATAACAGTGATGTTTTAGCTTCTTCTTTCCTGTGCTTATTGATTGCTCACAATATTCCGTTCATACGTCTCCCTTGTTTCCAGAATTCATCCAGCTCTGCCTCCTCTGATGAAGGGGGGGGGGGGGAGTGTTTTTGGCCTCTGAAACATGTTGGCTGTTTTATGTGATCATATTTTGAATAATTAAAGCGATTTGGATTCCCATACAGTCTAACAAATGGGCGTTCTTGTCAAACCAATCTCTTAGCATTCTACGAGGAGGTGAGCTGTGAGCTAGATAGGGGCAGACCTGTGGATGTGGTGTACTTGGATTTCGCTAAGGCGTTTGATACAGTTCCCCACAAGCGCTTAATTTATAAAATAAGGTCTGCAGGTATCGACAGCAGGGTGTGCTCTTGGATACGGAACTGGCTAAAAGGGCGTGTCCAAAGGGTGATAATAAACAGCGCATACTCAGACTGGTCTGAGGTGGTAAGCGGGGTGCCCCAGGGCTCAGTCCTGGGACCAACCTTGTTCAATTTATTCATAAACAGCATTGAGGACGGGATCAGTAGTTCCATATCAGTTTATGCAGATGACACAAAATTGGCCAGGGCAATAACTGCACAGCATGAAGCAGATATCCTACAGAATCAGTGTTGCCAACCGCCCGTAGATTTACGGACAGCCCGTAAAATCAGGGCACTTTTCTCCTGCCCGTAAATGCCCGTAGCAGGAGAAAAGTGCCCGTAAATCTACGGCGGCGGCGGCACTGGCAGAACTGCGCATGCACGGCGCGCAGTTCCGGAGATCCCCGAGCTCTCTCGCACTCACAGAGAGATGTAGACTCGCACTGGATGATGATCATCGCCGGTGTCCTGCGAGTGCCCGCCTGCGCCCGCCCCTGCCTCCGCCCCTGCCGTCATTTAAATTTTCCCTGCCGGCTGCCAGGCGCCGCGCCAGCAGTATGGAGTGGAGTCTGTGCTGCAGCGCAGCTGTGGAGTGTGGACACTAGAACTCTAGAAGATGCTGCTGGACGGACGGACGCATGGTGGAGTGGAGTGGACAGAGCAGACAGGCTGTGACAGCAGAGGCAGAGCCGCAGAGAGAGCACACAGAAGAGCAGGAGGACTGGTCTGGTGAGTGGGGTTCTGAGCCACCGAGGCTCAGACACTCAGCTAGCAGTAGCAGCGCAGACTGTCACTGAAGTAGTAGAGAGATGAGTCAGGGGGCAGAGGACATCAGTGTCCTGCTCCTGTGCCCCCTTCACTTCTCCACAGGCAGAGTCACACAGCTTCACTCTGCAGTAATGTCACTGATATGGCTATGGAGAGGTGAAGGGGACTTAGGAGGAGGACACTGATGTGGAGAGCTAAGGTAAGGGGGACAGAGGAAGAAAATACTTTGAGGGGGTGAGGAGGGCACTTCCATTGTCCACGCAGTCTCTGACCATCCCCTGTACCATGTCTGCAGTCTCTGACCACCCCCTGTACCATTTCCGCAGTCTCTGACCACCCCCTGTACCATTTCCGCAGTCTCTGACCACCCCCTGTACCATGTCCGCAGTCTCTGACCACCCCCTGTACCATTTCCGCAGTCTCTGACCACCCCCTGTACCATTTCCGCAGTCTCTGACCACCCCCTGTACCATGTCCACAGTCTCTGACCACCCCCTGTGCCATGACCGCAGTCTCTGACCACCTCCTGTGCCATGACCGCAGTCTCTGACCACCTCCTGTGCCATGACCGCAGTCTCTGACCACCTCCTGTGCCATGACCGCAGTCTCTGACCACCTCCTGTGCCATGACCGCAGTGTCTGCCCAGTGCCCACCTCCTTTACCATGTCCGCAGTGTCTGCCCACCTCCTTTACCATGTCTGCAGTGTCTGCCCAGTGCCCACCTCCTTTACCATGTCCGCAGTGTCTGCCCACCTCCTTTACCATGTCCGCAGTGTCTGCCCACCTCCTTTACCATGTCCGCAGTGTCTGCCAACCCCCTTTACCATGTCCGCAGTGTCTGCCCACCTCCTTTACCATGTCCGCAGTGTCTGCCCAGTGCCCACCTCCTTTACCATGTCCACAGTGTCTGCCCAGTGCCCACCTCCTTTACCATGTCCGCAGTGTCTGCCCACCTCCTTTACCATGTCCGCAGTGTCTGCCCACCTCCTTTACCATGTCCGCAGTGTCTGCCCAGTGCCCACCTCCTTTACCATGTCCACAGTGTCTGCCCAGTGCCCACCTCCTTTACCATGTCCGCAGTGTCTGCCCACCTCCTTTACCATGTCCGCAGTGTCTGCCCACCTCCTGTACCATGTCCGCAGTGTCTGACCACCTCCTGTACCGTGTCTGACCAGAGTCTGCAGACTCTGATGTAAGGGGGAACTCTGTGCTGGCTGGGTTATGGTAACCCAACCTTCATGTAAATTTGAGAAATATGTTTTTTTTTTTTTATCCATAAAAAGTTTTTTATTGAAAAGCAAATTATACAGGGTACAAAAAGTAACACAATATCAATGCTAGGAAACATATTTCTCTATTTTTTTTTTTTTTTTTTTTTTCCCTTCATTTCTTAACTTTTCATATCAATCAAACAAAAAGGCTTCAAGGGTATAGAGAACACAAAAAGGGAAAAGAAAGAGGAAGAAAGGGGAAGACATCATGTTTTTTTACTTTTGTTTAACTTGAACACATTGCTAATAGCACTAGCTATATGTTTATAGTTAAAATATTGATATTTACACGGTTTAGCACTGAAAATTGTTATTTTAGGTACTTTTTTCAGTGTCCGTAAAAAATTGGTGCTGTCCGTAAATTTTGGACGTTCTGCCAGTAAATTTCCCTCCGGGGGGTTGGCAACACTGTACAGAATGACCTGAATAAAATAACGGAGTGGGCAACGACATGGCAAATGAGGTTTAATGTGGAAAAGTGTAAGGTTTTGCACTTGGGGACTAGAAACATAAAAACACAATACACGTTAGGAGGGGAACCCTTGGGGGAATCAAAAATGGAGAAAGATCTGGGAGTCTTGGTTGATGATAGATTAGGCAACAGCATGCAATGTCAAGCGGCAGCTGCCAAAGCAAGCAGAATATTAGCATGCATAAAGAAAGGGATGTATTCCAGAGATAAGACTATAATCCTTCCACTTTATAAAACTCTGGTCCGACCGCATCTGGAGTATTCTGTCCAGTTCTGGTCGCCAGTCCTCAGGAGGGATGTGTTGGAGCTGGAGAGAGTCCAGAGAAGGGCAACTAAACTGATTAGGGGATTGGAGAACCTTAACTATGAAGAGCGGCTGCAATCGCTCGATTTATTCTCCCTGGAGAAGAGACGCCTGAGGGGGGACATGATAGCAATTTATAAATATCTCAATGGGGATCTCAGCTTAGAAAAAAAGCTGTTCAGTCGAAGGGATTGCATGAGGACTCGAGGACATACAATGCGATTAGAGGAGAAGCGTTTTAACCTCAGGCAACGTGGAGGGTTCTCTACTGTTAGGGCTACAAGATTGTGGAATTCTCTACCACAAGAGGTGGTTTCTGCGGGAAGTATGGTGGCTTTCAAAAGACTCTTAGACGTACATCTCAAGGATCAGGACATTAAGGGCTATGTGAGATGATTACAGCCACACACACCTACACAGGTTGAACTGGATGGACTATTGTCTTTATTCAACCTCACCTACTATGTAACTATGTAATAACAGTGATGTTTTAGCTTCTTCTTTCCTTTTGCTTTCCTCTGCTTTTTGATTGCTCCCAATATTCCGTTCACACGTCTCCCATGTTTCCAGAATTCATCCAGCTCTGCCTCCTCTGAAGCATCTGAAACCTGCCAGTCGGTCAGCGAGTGTAGTTCTCCCACATCTGTGAGCTCCGGGTCCACCATGGGAGCGTGGGCCTCCACTGACAAGGTGAATATGTTTTTTCAGCCATTGAAGTGTTCCTGTATTACAATATGTACAGCTGATGATGACCTGGGAACTAACAATTATTTTGTAGCATCCAAACTAATACCTTTTCATATTGTTTCTTGCACTGTTGCAATCTCAGATAATCTGTAATCGAGATAAAATTTAAATTGGAGTAATTTTACAGGTCAACTGATCTAAGAACCAACAAATCAGAATAATAAATGACCTTGTGTAAAAGATACGAATATACACAGGCAGGTTGTGTACAGAATTCAGGATACTTTGGTTTCCTTTCCTTTATTGAAGTTTTTATAGGTATAATGTGTTACATAGGAAAAAGAGGTGATCGGTCACTAGCTTGCTGAGAAAAATGACATAGAAGTATGTGGAATATAGTATATAGAATATAGTAAAAGAAGATACAATAGTAGTATAAGTAAAACAAAACTGTTACTTGTTAGGAATGAAAAGAAAATGACAATATTAATATGAATCATGCATGATAAGCAGATCATTGATTGATGGTGAAAAAAATGAAAGAATCTGCTAAAGATAGCTTCCAGGTGTGGATATTGTATACAGTTACATTGGCCATATGTACAGTATATGCCATACCTAACTGATGCCCCTGCAAGCTGAAAATCACTGAAGTAGACCCTATCCAGTGATCTCCAATGGCTTCCGTGTCCTGGTTGCTCCACTGCATTCTGAACACAGGAGGTCAGCCACTTGGCACAGGTGCCATTAAGAGCATGCTTTGCAAAAATGTATCTAACCCTCCCATATACCCAGTGAAGTGAACAACCTCAGATGATACACAGAGATGAAAGAAATCTCCCTACATAAGTTTTACATGTATATCTGCTCTCTCCAGCTTTCTACACTGTTTAACCACTTGCCGACTGCCTAATGCCGATCTACGTCGGCAGTCAGCCCCTCACAGGCAAAGTGACGTAGGGCTACGTCACTAGCTTGTGATGGTCTAGGCAGCGAGTGCGCGCCCCCGGAGGCGCGCTCCCGCTCCCGCGTGGTCACGGACCCCCCCGCG
Organism: Pelophylax lessonae; assembly: GCF_965119305.1. Lineage (NCBI taxonomy): Eukaryota > Metazoa > Chordata > Amphibia > Anura > Ranidae > Pelophylax > Pelophylax lessonae. The sequence continues at coordinate 517,883,298 of NC_138772.1, read as the reverse complement.
CGTGTGACCAGCGGACCCAATGTCCGCCGGTCACTCGGCGATCGGCGGGGGGAGAGGGAGAATGTCAGGCAGCTTGTGTAAACAAGCTGCCTGTCATTCTCCTCGCTGTAAAGACACTGATAAAACGGATCTAGTATTTGGATCCGTTGATCAGTGTCCTTACAGCTCAACCCACAGCCAATCACAGTAGAAAGCACGCCCCTAGGGACACACACAGCCCCTCCCTTCCAAATAAAGTTAACCCCTTCACAACCAGTGTATTTTTACAGTAACAGTGCATATGTATAGCACTGATTACTGTAGAAATGTCACTGGTAACCCCAAAAGTGTCACAAATGTCAGTCAAGGGTCCGATCTGTCCGCCCCAATGTCGCAGTACCGCAAAAAAAATCGCAGATCGCCGCCATTACGCATTAAAAAAAAAAACAACAAAAATGACAAAAATCTTTCCCTTTGTTAGTAAACGCGATAACTTTTGCGCAAACCAATCAAAATACGCTTTTTGCGATTTTTTTTTACCAAACATATGTAGCATAAAACAAATTGGCCGAAAATTTTAAAAAATTTAGATTTTTACTTTTTTTTTGGGGGGAATTTCATATAAAAAAATGTGAAAAATATTGTTATTTTTGCAAAATTGACGCTCTTTTTTTGTTTATAGCGCGTGATCAAAAAAATCGCACAGGTGATCAAATACCACCAAAAGAAAGCTCTGTTTGTGGGAAAAAAAGGACGTCAAATTAGTTTAGGTACAGCGTCGCACGACCGCGCAATTGTCCGTTAAAGTCACGCAGTGCCGAATCGCAAAATACCCCCTGGTCAGGAAGGGGGTAAAATCTTTCGGGGCTTAAGTGGTTAAAAAGTGAACATCATGTTAGAATTTTCTCTTCCTATTCCAGCATTGGGTGGGGAGTCTGGGCATACACTGTGTGACACCTGATTGGAGGAAAGGCACATCTCTTTCCACATAGGCAGATGAAGGTATAAACATGCAGAGCTGTGTTGTGAATAGACCAGCTCTCTGCTAATCCATCTCTATGCACCCACCCCAACACAAATTTCCAGCTGCTTTTATCTCTTGTGTCGGAGAACTTGTCAGAAGTTATCATGTTGAAGGAACAGAGCAGCAGAAAAACACAGGACTTAGGGCTTTGGAGGGAGATCAGTAAACACTACAGATATATGTGCCCAGGCCAGATTTTATGAATGGTGTTTACATCCACTTTAAGCCACAGAGTGTCATTTCTACAATCCCCTGTGTTACATTAACTGATGTATCCAGTGCATGTGTTTTTGTAAAGATAGGCCGTTCTATACCTTATTTTATAGCACCGCTTGGCGCTCACCTGACCGGCCTCCTCTTTCTTCTCCCAGTCTGACAGCTACAGTGGGAGGGGCCGAGAAACCCTCACTGACATTAGCTAGGAGGAGAGAGGCAGCTGGTCACGTGAGTGGCGCTATGAAAAAGATATACATCGGCTTATTTTTACAAAACCACATACACTGGGACACCTTATTTAATGTAACACAGGGGATTGTAGAAAGAACACTCAGAAATTATAGCAGCAGTCGGAGCTGACAGGGAGGGAGGGGGGGAAGGGGAGGACACCTCTCTCCTGCCAAGTGCCCCCAGAGCAAGCAGCTTGCTGTAGGGGCACCCAAGCGGGCACACTCCCGAGCCGCAGCTCTGGGTGTCCATTCACACACACAGCCGCAGCTCAGCCCAACCCCCTGTCTCTGCTCATTGATTCACTGGCTGTGATTGATAGCAGTGGGAGCCAATCTGTCTCAGCTAATGAGCGGTGAGAGTCCCAAGAGAGCCGAGACTGTCGTGCACATCGCTGGATCATGATGGAGCTCAGGTAAGTATTACGGGGGCCGCTGCACACAGAAGGTTTTTTACCTTCATGCATAGAATGCATGAAGCTAAAAAACCTTGAGCCTTTACAACCATTTTAAGCATGAGGTTTTTTTCTGAGAGCCATCCATCCCAAGTAAGCCTAAGTTTACAATATTAAGGGTCAGGGAACATGTGCAAACCGCTCTTGTTCCCGACCTTGCAGATGCACAAGGGTTCCATTGATTCCTAGTGACACCCCCAAGAATCGGAAAAAGCAGAGCTTTTCGGGTGCAAAAATACGGTGCATTTCCATGTGGCCGTGTTTTTTTTTTTTTAAAAGGACCAGGGACTCTTTCCCTGCATTTCCCACAAGAATCTGTACAGGAAGTGACTCAGCCACCATTTTGAGAAGATACAGCAGGGCAGCAAGACATGTTTTTCTCAATCTCTCGCCATCACCCCTGAGAGAGCTTAAAAAGTGTTACTGCTGACGAAGTCGTTTGAGTGACTCAACACGTACGGGAGCGGAGCCTGCGCACGGAAGCCGCATCCAGGTTGATTCCCATAGTTAACGGACAGACGAGCCTGTGATAGCCCCCACTGCTAAAAATGTATTTATAAAGGAGGAAGGAGGGGGCGTGTCCAAGATGGCGACTTGAACAGACGTGCCTGCTGTGAGCTCCGAGAGCATTCTATCCTGGCGGTGATCCGTAGCTTGATTCTACTCACCTGTACCCCGTTCCGGCGTTCTGCATGCCCTACAGGTCCTCCGGAAGGTCCCAGAGGGGGAAGAAGCTCCACTTTCCTCCTTCTACAGCCTCACCCGAGATCGCTGCTCCCGCGCGGACTAGGCCGCAGCCCGCTCTGTGCTCTACCAACATGGCCACGCAGACGGACCCGAGTGAGGGGGCTGCTGCTAATCCCCCGGGCATCCCGGAGGTGATGGCGGCCATCGTGTCCTGTCAAACGGCCCTCACCACCAAAATCGAGGAGGTTCAGCTGGATGTGGGCTTGCTGAGACAGGACTTTGACAAGATCCGCTCCCGTCTTACCGTGGTGGAACAGCGTGTAGGCCCTGTCGAGGACACCCTTGCTGCACACTCTGCCTCCCTCCAGGTCCTCCATTCCCGGGTTCGGGCCCTGGAATATCGTGCTGAGGATGCCGAAAACCGAAATAGGCGCAACAACCTCCGGATCGTTGGCCTCCCGGAGGGCGCGGAGGGTAAGGACCCGACGTTGTTCGTGGAAGACCTGCTGAAGTCCCTCTTACCTGCAGCCCGCTATTCCCCGCACTATACTGTGGAACGGGCTCATCGGGTCCCCCCGCGCCCGGGTCCGGAGGGTGCCCCCCCTCGCACGCTGATCCTTCGGCTTCTCAATTTCCGGGACCGGGATGAGACCCTGCGGGCGGCCCGGGTCGCGGGCTCCTTGTCGTTCCAAAATGCCAGGCTGATGATTTTCCCTGACTATACGGTCGAGACACAGAAGCAACGCCGCTCCTTTGATGCTGTGAAGGCGGCTCTCCGTGCCCGAGGAATCAAGTATGCCATGCTGTTTCCCGCCAAGCTGAGGGTGGTCGATGGCGAGACCATCCGCTTCTTTGTGGATCCGAAGGACGCCTCGGACTGGCTGGATCAGCTGCCCCCCCGGGGGTGAGTACTGCTTCGGGCGTGTGGATGCCTCCCTGGAAGTGACTGCCCTGCCTGTCTTGTGCTGTCCTTGTCCTGCTGAGGTCCTGAGTTCTCACCCCTTGTGCCTGGCGGCCTATCCTGCTGGTCTTTCCTGGACCTGGGGCATGGACTAGCTCCTAGGATTATTGGGACTGTTCCCTGTTCAGCGATGCTGCGTTACTATCCTCCTGTTTTGCATGGATTTATTTTTTTATCTGCTCTTCCCCCCTGTTTGTTGGGGTGCAGGATGTCACTAGACACCCTTTTTTTTTTCTTTTTTTTCTTTTTTGTTTTGTTTGTTTGCTCTCGGATGCGCCATGCAGCTGCACTGACTCGGTACCTGTTGTGCCTTACACAGCTGAGCTACCCTGGTGCCCGTTGGCCCTTGGTTACACGCCACTTCTTTGACTGGTTGATTGTTGGGGTTTGGGGTTCCATGCCTGCCTCTGGGATGGGGTCGGGCGGGGTGGGGGGGGGGGGAGATCCCAGCCGTTGCTGGTTTTTACTGTTTTTTTTGTTTTTCTAATGTTGTTGCTCTTTATTTACATTGTTGTGTGGCTGCCTGGTGGGGTGGGGGGGAATATGATTTGTGTGCCCCTTCTGGCGCGGGTGGCGGGGTGGTGGGCGCCCGCCCGTGTGGTGCTATATCTCTTGTGTCTCTATGGCTAAGGTTGACGTGATATCATGGAATGTGCGGGGGTTGAATTCGGCTGTTAAGCGTTCGCTGGTGTTTAATTTCCTACGCCGATTCACCCCTCACATTTGTGTGTTACAGGAGACGCACCTGCTGAGCTCTCGTGTTTTGAGCCTGAAGCGGGCCTGGGTGGGCGCCCACTACCATGCTACGTACTCTAACTACGCCAGGGGGGTCAGTATCTTGGTTCACAGGTCATTGCCGTTCCACTTGCTGGAGGTCCGGACCGATCCGGCTGGCCGCTATGTGCTACTGCACGCCACTATATACTCTGTACCCTTTGTTATTGTGGGATTATATCTGCCTCCCCCCGTTGACCCCGCATTTCTGTACACGCTTATGCAGCTTGTCATTTCTTATGATGTGTCTAATGTGCTCTTGTTGGGGGACTTTAATCTGTCCCCCACTCCTGATCTGGACCGCCTCCACCCTCCCTCTACCTGGTCTGACGCCCTGGCCCGCTGGATGTCCATGTTTTCCTTGGTGGACGTCTGGCGGTGCTTTCACCCGTCGGATAGGGAATATACCTGTCACTCTGCCTCCCACCGGACCATGTCTCGTATTGACCTGGCCCTGGCCTCCACCGAGGTGTTGAGAATGGTTACATCTGCCTCTATCTTGCCTAGGGGCATATCCGACCATGCCCCCCTATTGCTCTCACTTCGGGTGGCGGATGGGAGGTTGGGTGGGCGTTGGAGGCTGTCCAGGTACTGGATCATGGAGCCCTCGATCTTGGCGGCGTTGCCAGCTGCACTGTCTCAATTCTGGTCGAGTAATGAGGGCCACCCTAATCCTCTGATACTGTGGGATGCCTTTAAAGCGTGGTTGCGGGGTGTGTATATGACTCAAATCGCTGTGGCCCGTAGGAGTTCTGTGCAGTCTCTGGAGCAGCTGGAGGCGGCCCTCCGTTCCGCCTCTCCGGATGCTGCTCACTATGCCTCCTTCCAGTGCGCACTTCGTGATCTGGCGGTGTGCAGGACTGCTGCCACTGAGAAGTCGCTTCTCTCGACGGCTCAACGCATTTTTGAATATGGTGATAAGAACGGGCGCCTTCTTGCTTGGCTGTCGAGGGAACAGGTTCCGGTCACGCACATTGGTCGGATTCGCCTGTCATCGGGGGTTTTACTGACTGACCTGGGCGACATCAATGATTGTTTTAGTGACTACTACCGTGCTCTGTACGCCTCTAGGGTGGCTTATGGCGCTGAGGAGTTGGATAGCTTTCTTGACGTTATTGTGCTCCCTGAGCTGGACGCTGCTGCTAGGACTAGGTTGGATGGCCCCATTACGCTGGAGGAAGTTCAGGTTGCTCTGACTAAGATGCAGTCCGGTAAGGCTCCGGGCCCTGATGGCATTCCGATTGAGTTTTTCTCCTGTTTTCAGGAGCAGCTGGCCCCCCGTGTGGTGAAATTGCTGGCCAGGTTTGCGGACCTGGATGCCTTGCCGGACTCCTTCTCTGAGGCCCTCATTGTGCTTATACTCAAGCCTGGTAAGGACCCTGAAGACTGTGCCTCCTATCGCCCCATCTCCCTGCTGAATGCAGATGCCAAGCTCCTGGCCAAAATCTTGGCTCTTCGTTTGGCATCGGTCATTGAGGATATTGTCCATGTGGACCAGACCGGTTTTATGCCGGGGAAGGGGACGGACATTAACCTTCGGCGCCTTTTCCTTAATCTCTCTGCTTCACATCTTAATCCGGGACAAAGGGTGGTGGCCTCTCTCGACGCGGAGAAGGCTTTCGATTTGGTCGAGTGGCCTTACCTATGGCGCATTCTGCGTCGCTTTGGGTTTGGCCCCAAGTTCCTGAGTTGGCTGCGCCTGCTCTACCGTCGACCCATGGCCCGTGTTCGTACCAATGGTGATGTCTCGGGGGCCTTCCTGCTGAGCAGGGGGACGAGGCAGGGGTGCCCTCTCTCGCCGGGGCTGTTTGCCCTGGCGCTGGAGCCCTTGGCTACCCTGCTCCGTTCCTCAAGGGAGGTGTGCGGATGGCGGATTGGTCCCCTGGAGGAGAAGGTGTCGCTGTACGCCGACGACACCCTACTGTATTTGGCAGATGCGTCCTCCTCTCTGCGGGCGGCCCTGGATATTTTTGAGTCTTTTGGGAGGTTCTCGGGGATACGGATTAATTGGAGTAAATCTGTTTTGTTTCCCCTGGACCCGGACGCCCGAGCCCTGGCTGCCCCCTCCCCCTTGCAGTGGGTGAACGAATTTAAATATTTGGGTATTAGGGTTTCTGGGGACCCGGGGGCATACGTCCCACGTAATGTGACCCCTGTCCTGGAGCGGTTGCGGGCGCGCTGCGCTGGGTGGGCCTCCCTGCCCCTTAACCTTCTGGGTCGTATCAATATCATCAAAATGATTTTTTTGCCTAAATTCCTTTACGTTTTTCGCAACTCCCCGGCCTGGCTCCCCGACGCTTTTTTTCGTGATCTAGACAGCTGTATCGGCGCGTTTTTATGGGCCGGAGCACACCCCCGGTTGGCGCGTTCTACCCTGCAGCTCCCGGTGGACTCCGGAGGACTGGCCTTGCCGCACTTTAAATTTTATTTTTGGGCAGCTGTGTTAGTTACCGTCCACTGGTGGTTTGCCGGCTCTCGTTCTAACGCTGCGACGTGCCTGGAGGCGGCTTGCCTGGGCTCCTTAGCTGACCTCGGCAACCTGCCCTACAGGGGCGCGGGTGCGTACCCCTCTCTTCCCCTCCCCACTATGACTACGCTGCGGGTCTGGCGAGTGGCCAGGGCACGGTTTCTCCAACCTAACACCTGGTCCCCTTATCAGCCCCTATGGGGCAATCCGTCGCTCCCTCATCTGTGGATGCTTCCTGACCCGCAGGTGTGGGGCCGGTGTGGTATACAGCGCTTGAGGGACATCATGCCTGTGGGCGAGCTACGCTCGCTCTGGGACCTTAAGGGGTCCTTTGCCTTGCCCCGCTGGATAGGCTTTCGTTATCTCCAGTTGCGCCATGTGGTCAGTGCTCAGTTCCCGGTCACCCCTGTCATACAGACTGATCGTCTGGAGGATGTACTGGCGCAGGCGGACCTCCCTAAGCCCCTTTCTGCCCTATACGCTACCCTGCTTGTTGTTGACTCCCCTGCGTTGGAGCGTCTTTGGCAGAAGTGGTCTTTGGACATCCCCGACTTGGATAGGGAGGACTGGGAGGACTGCTTGGGGAATGGCTCCAGACTGGTCATTGCCTCCAGGGACAAGCTTATTCAAGTCAAGTTCCTACACAGGGTCTATTATACTCCTCAGCGACTGCACAGAATGTTTCCTGCGAGGCCGGCAGATTGTCCTAAATGTTTTACTGCAGAGGGTTCGTACTTCCACATGTTCTGGGCATGCCCACGGGTGGCGGAGTTCTGGGGGGCGGTGTTCGAGGTCATGAACACCCGTCTTCACCTCTCGGTCACGTGCGCCCCGGGGCTGGCGCTCTTGGGCATCCCCGATCAGGTTAGGCGCAATAAGTATTCCCGTTTACTGATTTCTCTATTGCTGTATTACGCTAAGAAGGAGATTGTCCTTCGGTGGGTCTCCCCCTCCCCTCCCACGCTGGCTGCGTGGGAGGCCCTGGTGCATGGGGCTCTCCCAATGTATAAGCTCACCTACATTAATAGGAACTGTCCCCATAAATACGAGAAGGTTTGGCAGCCTTGGATAGATGGCACGGGTTGATCCTCTGTTCTGTTTGATGCTATCTGTCTGTGTTCCATTTGTTTTTCCTTTCTTTTTTGTTCTTTTTTAGTAGACTTGCATCTAGCCCCACCGTGCCTTTTACCGTGTTCTTACTGTTGGATCCCCCACTGTATAGGTTTTGTTGCCTTCGGCACATCTGTTTTTTCCCCTGTGGTCTGATGATGTACAGCAGCTACACATGTAATGTATATTGTATATTGTCGTGTGTTTTTTTTCAATAAAGAGCAACCTTGTTTGTAAAAATAAAGGAGGAAGGAGGAGAAGTTTATCCCATTATATTTGACACCCTTGGGTATAACAGCGTGTCTGACTCATTGGAATATATGAGTCAGATAGTAAGTCTTCAGGCCAGTCTAGGGTTAAGCAGAATCCTCTTCATCTCGTCTCTTTCGCTGGGCAGTCCACGATGTTGCGGAAAGCACCATTACACTGTGAATGAAGGGCACTGTGACTGCTGAAATTCATGAGGAAAAAGGAGGTTGCTCAGCGGATCAGCGCCAGGACCTTATTGTTTGTTTCCCACAAGTACAGCATCCCATTCAAATCAACGGGCTGCTGTGCCGGCACAAGCGCAAGCCGTACCACCCACAAGAGTGTGAATCTAACCTAATGTGGAAATGAGGTCTCTTGTATCACCTGAGGCTAGTCACTTCACGGGGTATATGTATGGATTTGCAACCACTTTAAACTTTCTATATATCTGCCATCTAATTCTATCTGTTTATGCGCCAACATTTTATTTTTCTAATCCTTATAATAAAAATTTGTTTATTTTCTGGTAATGTGGGGTTTTGCAGCAGTTTTTTCTTTTATTTTCCATTATCATGAGCTGGGCTTTATTTATATATTTGTTGTGAAGATATTTTGGATGTGGATGCTGTTGGTTCCATATACTTTCACATTTAAATTGTTATTGAGTTTAATGGTATTTTTTTTTTATCACACATCAATTTACCCTACTGTTATTTCATGTCCATTTATCATATTTTTTATTTTTATTTTGCACAGAGCCATCATTACCTTGGGTGAAGGCAGCCATTTTGTGAGCGAATTGTGAGAATTTAGCCTAGGCCCCATAGTAGATTTCATATAAAGAAATATCTAGTTGTAGTTGGTTACATTCAACTGGACTTGTTCTGTAATGTTGAAGATATTAGAGCTTATCCAAGGCATGTCTCCAGTTCTAATTACATTAGAATAGCCTTTCTCAACATTTTCAGCATGGAGGAGCTCTTGAAATAACTTTCAGGTCTCAGGGAACCCCTATTAAAAATGACTTTTTAGTGTGATGGTCAGTGGGAAGAATGCTCCTTACACTTGTGGTCAATGGGAAGCATTACCACCCTACAGATAGCTAAAAATTCATTGGTGTCAGAGGGAACTTATCTGAGAGGCAGAAATTGCTCAATGCTCAAGGAACCCCTAGCAACCTCTGGAGGAACCCTATGGTTCCATGCAGTGCCATCTTAAGAGCCTTATAGGCCCCTGGGCAATGCAGTGCACTGGGGTCTGCTTACCTTCCATAACGGCTGCACAGCACATGAAGGGAGGAGGTGGGTGGAGCCCATCTTCTAGGCGCGGAGAGAGGAGGACGAGCCGACGAGGAGGATCCTCCTCTGCTGTGCACGATGGGTCCTCTCAGAACGTCACTGGTTGCTAGATGCCAATCGGCTGGCCTTCCTAGCAACCAGTGTGCAGGGAGACTCAGAGCCACCGGCGGACAACGGGGGGGGGGGGGGCCTAGACCACCAGGTAAACTAATCTGGAGACTGGCCTGGGGGGGGGGGGGGCAGTGTAAATGCCACCCTGTGTGTGGGGCCCCTTGGCAAGTGGGGCCCCCGGGTAACCGCCGGGCATGCCCAATGGAAAAGACGGCCCTGGTTCCATGGAACCTTGGTTGAGTAACCCTGCATTAGAACGTTTTTTTATTTATTTTTTATTGGGTATTCATATAGCGCCCACAATTTACACAGTGCTTTACATTCACATCAGTCTCTCCCCTCAAGAAGACTACAATCTAACTAAGCTCCCTACCTTTCATGCATACACATTATAGGGCCAATATACTGTAGACAGGGGCAAAATACCCTTCCAACATGTCTTTGGCGTGTGGGAGGGAATTTGAGTACCCAGAGGAAATGTCATGCAAGCACGGAGAGGACATGCAAACTACATGCTGGTAGTGTCCTGGTTAGAATTCAAACCAAGGACTCAAGGCAGAAGTACTAACCACTAAGCCAGTCTGCTGACCACCTCAAGCCCAGTTAAATGTGACTAACTACGACTAACTATACCATGACCTGGGTAAAGGAGAACCTTCACAGGCATTTATAGAAATGGGCCTAAGTTATGTCACTGTCGGCAGATTGTTATGATCATCCCTCAATAGGCCTCATGTACAATATTACAAGAATAGAGTTGTGGAAGGAAGGAGTGTGTTGTCCACAGATAGGTGTACACTTTCATACCCTAACCTACGGTAGAAAATTTAACACAGAATGTGTTCTAGAAACACCTCTATTATGTTTTTTTTTTTTGTGGTGCTGTCTACAAAATGGCTGCTACCCCTGGGTTTAGAGGTGGATCAATCTCAGCTTGATTTTAATCACCTTTACCATTGTATTGATTTTGCATTTTGTTCCCGGTTTTGTTTTTTTCCTCCTCCATGTTGTCTGTCTCCAGCTGTCTAATGGGTATCATCACTATGGCGAAATGCCTATGGCAGGCCATTTCACCCATTTCCCGCTCCCAGTGTCCCGCCCCTGGACCCGATCTAATTCCGCTCATCCAGACTATCACTATTACACCATTGGTCCAGGCATGTTGCCATCATCCAAGATCCCTTCCTGGAAGGTTTGTGTTTGTGTGGTGCGGCTTTTGGCTTTGATGTCTCATCTCCTCTTTCCTGTCATCTAATCAAACCATTGTCCGGGGTTTCCTAATTTCTGTAAAGTTTTGATCTTTTTGTAAAGACTACACAACCGTACTGAACTCACCATCGCTCTCTAGATTGTCCAAAAATTATTATGCATTAAAATAATTTTGATCAGAATAAAAGGAAAACTGTAGAATTATAAAATTATAAGTATTTTAAAAAGTACTACTTACACTGTGTTCTCTCTCAGCTTTATTCATCTTCTAGTGTAGTTCCATGTAATGCTAATTTTTGGTACAGATTTCAAGAAGAATTCTCACTTAATTTTTTCATTGTTCTGTCCCCCAGGGTTCAAAGTAATGATCGACCAATATCGTTTTTTTTTAACGCAGATATTTTGGTCATAGGATATCGGTATCGGCCGATATTTTCGGACATTACATTTTCTTTTTTTTTTAATGCCTACAGGTACTGTGGTGGAGGGATCTGGGGGTCTAAAAGACCCCAAACCCCTCCTCTGCACTTAAAAGCATTCCAAACGCCAAGTTTGGCTGTTTTGAATGCTGTAAGTTTTTTTTTTTTTTTTTTTTTTTTAATTCTGCGCCGCCAGTACTTGGAAGTGATGTCATGTCATGACATCACTTTCGGGTACTTGGCGCCGAATTAAAAAAAATGGAAACCCAGTCAGACGGCGGTGGTGCAGGAAGGATGCCCGTCTCCTGGTGAGACGTGAGACCCGGGGCGAGCTGTGGAAGGTGTCGGGAGGGGGGGACGTTCCCTCCCGCTCCTTGTACTGACAGCCAAGCAGCTTCTCAGCCGCATCGGTTGTCATTACAAGTCAGCCGACCATCGGCTATGGATGCCGGTACCGGGGTGATGCCTCTAGCTGCAGGCATCACCCCGGTACATGCACTTTCCCAAAATATCGGCAATATCGGTAAATCCAAAGGCCGATTCCGATATACAGTGGGTACGGAAAGTATTCAGACCCCCTTAAATTTTTCACTCTTTGTTATATTGCAGCCATTTGCTAAAATCATTTAAGTTCATTCTTCTTCCTCATGAATGTACACATAGCACCCCATACTGACAGAAAAACACAGAATTGTTGACATTGTTGCAGATTTATTAAAAAAGAAAAACTGAAATATCACATGGTCCTAAGTATTCAGACCCTTTGCTGTGACACTCATATATTTAACTCAGGTGCTTTCCATTTCTTCTGATCATCCTTGAGATGGTTCTACACCTTCATTTGAGTCCAGCTGTGTTTGATTATACTGATTGGACTTGATTAGGAAAGCCACACACCTGTCTATATAAGACCTTCCAGATCACAATGCATGTCAGAGCAAATGAGAATCATGAGGTCAAAGGAACTGCCTGAAGAGCTCAGAGACAGAATTGTGGCAAGGCACAGATCTGGCCAAGGTTACAAAAAGATTTCTGCTGCACTTAAGGTTCCTAAGAGCACAGTGGCCTCCATAATCCTCAAATGGAAGACGTTTGGGACGACCAGAACCCTTCCTAGAGCTGGCCGTCCGGCCAAACTGAGCTATCGGGGGAGAAGAGCCTTGGTGAGAGAGGTAAAGAAGAACCCAAAGATCACTGTGGCTGAGCTCCAGAGATGCAGTCAGGAGATGGGAGAAAGTTGTAGAAAGTCAACCATCACTGCAGCCCTCCACCAGTCGGGGCTTTATGGCAGAATGGCCCGACGGAAGCCTCTCCTCAGTGTAAGACACATGAAAGCCCGCATGGAGTTTGCTAAAAAACACCTGAAGGACTCCAAGATGGTGAGAAATAAGATTTTCTGGTCTGATGAGACCAAAATAGAACTTTTTGGCCTTAATTCTAAGCGGTATGTGTGGAGAAAACCAGGCACTGCTCATCACCTGTCCAATACAGTCCCAACAGTGAAGCATGGTGGTGGCAGCATCATGCTGTGGGGGTGTTTTTCAGCTGCAGGGACAGGACGACTGGTTGCAATCGAGGGAAAGATGAATGCGGCCAAGTACAGGGATATCCTGGACAAAAACCTTCTCCAGAGTGCTCTGGACCTCAGACTGGGCCGAAGGTTTACCTTCCAACAAGACAATGACCCTAAGCACACAGCTAAAATAACGAAGGAGTGGCTTCACAACAACTCCGTGACTGTTCTTGAATGGCCCAGCCAGAGCCCTGACTTAAACCCAATTGAGCATCTCTGGAGAGACCTAAAAATGGCTGTCCACCAACGTTTACCATCCAACCTGAAAGAACTGGAGAGGATCTGCAAGGAGGAATGGCAGAGGATCCCCAAATCCAGGTGTGAAAGACTTGTTACATCTTTCCCAAAAAGACTCCTGGCTGTATTAGATCAAAAGGGGGCTTCTACTAAATACTGAGCAAAGGGTCTGAATACTTAGGACCATGTGATATTTCAGTTTTTCTTTTTTATTAAATCTGCAACAATGTCAACAATTCTTACATAGTTACATAGTTACATAGTAGGTGAGGTTGAATAAAGACAATAGTCCATCCAGTTCAACCTGTGTAGGTGTGTGTGACTGTAATCATCTAACATAGCCCTTTATCTCCTGATCCTTGAGATGTAAGTCTAAGAGTCTTTTGAAAGTCACCATACTACCCGCAGAAACCACCTCTTGTGGTAGACAATTCCACAATCTTGTAGCCCTAACAGTAAAGAACCCCCCACGTTGCCTGAGGTTAAAACGCTTCTCCTCTAATCGCATTGTATGTCCTCGAGTCCTCATGCAATTCCTTCGAATGAACAGCTTTTTTTCTAAGCTGAGATCCCCATTAAGATATTTATAAATTGCTATCATGTCCCCTCTCAGACGTCTCTTCTCCAGGGAAAATAAATCGAGCGATTGCAGCCGCTCTTCATAGGTAAGGTCCTCCAATCCCCTAATTAGTTTAGTTGCCCTTCTCTGGACTCTCTCCAGCTCCAACACATCCCTCCTGAGGACTGGCGACCAGAACTGGACAGAATACTCCAGATGCGGTCGGACCAGAGTTTTATAAAGTGGAAGGATTATAGTCTTATCTCTGGAATACATCCCTTTCTTTATGCATGCTAATATTCTGTTGGCTTTGGAAGCTGCCGCTTGGCATTGCATGCTGTTGCCTAATCTATCATCAACCAAGACTCCCAGATCTTTCTCCATTTTTGAGTCCCCCAAGGGTTCCCCTCCTAACATGTATTGTGTTTTTATGTTTTTGGTCCCCAAGTGCAAAACCTTACATTTCTCCACATTAAACCTCATTTGCCATGTCGTTGCCCACTCCGTAATTTTGTCCAGGTCATTCTGTAGGATATCTGCTTCATGCTGTGCAGTTATTGCCCTGGCCAATTTTGTGTCATCTGCAAAAATTGATAACGAACTACTGATCCCGTCCTCAATGCTGTTTATGAATAAATTGAACAAGGTTGGTCCCAGGACTGAGCCCTGGGGCACCCCGCTTACTACCTCAGCCCAGTCTGAGTATGCGCTGTTTATTACCACCCTTTGGACACGGCCTTTTAGCCAGTTCCGTATCCAAGAGCAAACCCTGCTGTCGATACCTGCAGACCTTATTTTATAAATTAAGCGCTTGTGGGAAACTGTATCAAACGCCTTAGCGAAATCCAAGTACACCACATCCACTGGTCTGCCCCTATCTAGCTCACAGCTCACTTCCTCGTAGAATGCTAAGAGATTGGTTTGACAAGAACGCCCATTTGTAAACCCGTGTTGGTTACTACTGATGATGTTGTTGTCTTTAGCATACTCTACGATATAGTCCCTTATCATCCCCTCCAGAAGTTTACATACTATTGATGTCAAACTGACAGGCCTATAATTTCCCGGGATATGTCTCTGGCCCTTTTTGAATATCGGAATCACGTTAGCCTTCCTCCAATCCCCTGGTACATCTCCTGTCCTAATACTGTCAGCAAAGATTAGGAACAGTGGTCTAGATATAACCATACTGAGTTCCTTGAGCACTCTCGGATGTACGCCATCCGGGCCTGGTGATTTGTTTGTGTTAAGTTTATCCAGTCTTTCCCTGATTTCCCCCTCTGTTAGCCATAGTGGCAAGTCCTGTGTATTACTACTAACCATACAGTCATGGTCAGTGTACCCCTCCTTTTCCTGCGTAAAGACTGACGAGAAAAAAGCATTCAGCACGGTTGCTTTTTCAGTGTCCTCTGTAACCATCCTCCCATCATCGTTAATTATGTGTGCAATATGCTCTGCCCTAGTTTTTTTGCTGTTGATATATTTAAAGAATTTCTTTGGGTTTTTTTTACTATCCTCCGCTATTTGTCTCTCAAAGTTGATTTTAGCCATCTTGATTTCGTGTTTACACTTCTTATTTTCCTCCTTGTATTGCTGGAAGGCCGATACTGTGCCCTCTGATTTATATTTCTTGAAGGCCAATTTTTTTCCCCTAATAAGTTTTTTAACGCTACGGTTTAGCCAGCCAGGTTTGGCTTTGTCTCTTCTAAATTTATTCCCCATAGGAATGCACTGCAAGATGCCTTTGCTTAATATGTTCCTAAAGCATTCCCATTTTTCCTCAGTGGTCAGGGATCCCAGGGTTTGGTCCCAGTTTACCCTTTCCATCATTGAGTACAATTTTGGAAAGTCTGCCCTTCTGAAGTTTAGGGTTCTTATGTTCCCCACTTGCCTTTTTATATTGTTATTTATACTAAATGTGATCATCCTGTGATCGCTAGAGCCCAGATTGTCCTGGACTCCTACCTCCGAGATTATGTCTGGGTCATTAGTGATCAATAGATCCAGGATTGCATTCTCTCTAGTAGGGGAATCCACCAACTGTGACGTAGTTATCCTGTAAGGTTTCCGTGAATAGACGGGCCTTATGCGAGTGTGCAGTCCCCTCTTCCCAGTCAATGTCGGGATAATTGAAGTCCCCCAATATGATGACTGATCCCAGTTTTGCCGCTTTACCTATTAGTGCTAAAAATTCCAGCTCTACCTCCTCCCCTTGGTTAGGTGGCCTATAGCAAACCCCCACAACTACTTTTCCCTTATCATCTTCCCTATCGAGTTCAACCCACACAGATTCTAAATCCATGCTCATCCCATCCGTAATGTCACTCCTTTCTAGCACCTTTATATTGTTCTTGACATAGAGACATACCCCTCCCCCTCTTTTTCCTACCCTGTCCTTCCGGTACACAGAATACCCTTGGATATTTGCCAGCCAGTCATGTGAGGGGTCGAACCAAGTTTCTGTTATTCCCACAAGGTCTATGTCCTCCTCATGTACTAACATTTCCAACTCATCCATCTTATTAGCTAGGCTCCTGGCATTAGCATATACCCCTCTTAGTTTTACGGAAGTTAAACGTGATTGGCGGTTATGTTTATTTTTGTTTGGTCTGCTGTTTTCCCGCACAGACCCGCCAATTGATGTTGTTGACCTAATGTCGCTGCTGACCCTACAACTGCCTTCAGTCCTCTGCTCCCTCCTGACTGATTCTACTTCTGAGCCCTCCCCCCCGTCTCCTAGTTTAAAAGCCCCTCCAACTCGGTGGCCATCTTTCTCCCCAAAAGAGCTGTACCGTCCCCATTAAGGTGCAGCCCATCCTTACTAAAGAGCCGGTAGCCGACTGAGAAGTCAGCCCAGTTCTCCAGGAACCCAAACCCCTCCTTCCTACACCAATTCCTCAGCCACTTGTTAAGTTCCCTAATCTCCTTCTGCCTCTCCTGTGTGGCTCGAGGTACAGGCAGTATTTCAGAGAAAACCACCTTGGAGGTCCTTTTCCTCAATCTATTACCTAAGTCCCTGAAATCGTTCTTAAGGATCCTCCACCTACCTTTAACTTTGTCATTAGTGCCCACATGCACCATGACCGCTGGGTCATCCCCAGCCCCGCCCAACAATCTGTCTGCCAGATCTGCGATGTGCCGAACTCGGGCGCCCGGTAAACAACAAACTGTTCGGTTCACGAGATCTTTTTTACAGATTGCCCTCTCTGTCCTCTTGATAATTGAGTCCCCAACTACCACAACCTTTCTAACCTTTCCTGAGTTACGGCCCCCCTTCTTCCTGGAGCCGTCCCTCCCCTGGCAGCTGGGGGAGGGTGCATGCTCCAGCTCTGCCACCCCTGAGTTGATATCCCCCTCAACCTGCAACTCGGCAAACATGTTAGGGTGTACCAACTCAGGACTGGCCTCCCTGACTCTCCTCCCCCTAACATTCCTAACAGTCACCCAGCTGCGTACCTCTGCTGCTTGCGTCTCCTCCATTCCTCCCTCCTCTATGCTGACCCCTGCCAGCGCCTGATGGGTAAAGTCCAAGCTCCTTTCCAGGTTGTAGATGCCACGCAGTCTTGTCACTGTGCTCTCTAGATCCACGATGTGGGCTTCCAGAGCAACAAGTCGCTCACATCTTGCACAGCAGTATTCGTCCTCGATTGTTTCATCAAGGAACGCATACATGCCGCAAGAAGTGCACTGAGTGGCATCCCCAATCCTGTTGGACATTATTACCCACTACTCTATGGGGATAATGTTAACGGCCTGCTCTTCCTTACCTACACTACCTCTAACTTCCCTGGTACAAAACCTGGGGTACCCACCAGTCGCTAATGCCCTCACCAGTCACTAGATACTCACCAGTCGCAAGGATACTCACCAGTCGCAAGGATACTCACCAGTCGCAAAGATACTCACCAGTCGCAAAGATACTCACCAGTCGCAAGATACTCACCAGTCGCAAGATACTCACCAGTCGCAAAGATACTCACCAGTCGCAAGGATACTCACCAGTCGCAAAGATACTCACCAGTCGCAAGGATACTCACCAGTCGCAAGGATACTCACCAGTCGCATTCATTCTGTGTTTTTCTGTCAGTATGGGGTGCTATGTGTACATTCATGAGGAAGAAGAATGAACTTAAATGATTTTAGCAAATGGCTGCAATATAACAAAGAGTGAAAAATGTAAGGGGGGTCTGAATACTTTCCGTACCCACTGTATATCGGGGAAAGTGCATATTGGCTCCCGATATATCGGTCGATCCCTAGTTCAAAGTACATGGAATACACAGTCCATTGTTCCTTCATGCTTTGTAGGCCTAGCTAAAAGGTTGGACGAGATGCTCAACAACGTAGATAGCAAGCTTCTTGTTAACCGACGCTTGTCTCCACTCCAAGGACTTGCCTTAGACCAGTGGTGGCAATTGGGTGGGTGTGTTGGATGGCCTTTGGGAAGTCTACTCTCCTAGCTAGGCTTACAACGCACGTAGGATACATATGTGTATCTCAACCTGAAAACTCTAGTAGAGTATTATACTACATTTAACCATTGATTAATGCAGAAGGTTTAGAGTTTTAATGATACTTGTTTTGGGGGGATTTACACACAGTGCAGAAAAGCATAAAAGAAACACATGACCGTTCACGAGGCACGCATATAGTAAACACACACAAAGTGGAAACATGAATGGGCTGTAAACTAATTATTCAGTTATGGTGAGGTTAGTAGGCATTGTGGAGTCCCATACCTTTCACTGTCTGCCAATTGTATTTTCTTGCCTAAAATTCAGTTCTGTAATCTGTTTCTTCCGTTATTGTAAATTGGCAGTTATTTGCCTTGGATTGGATTTTGACACCCTATGTCAGTGATGGCGAACCTTGGCACCCCAGGTTTTTTGGAGCTACACCTCCCATGATGCTCAACTACAATGCAGAGTGCATGAGCATCATGGGAAATGTAGTTCTAAAAAATCTATGGTGCCAAGGTTTGCCGTCACTGCCCTATGTTTTATTTTGATGGGAACTTTTGGTCATATAACTGTTTTTACATCTATAGGTCCTAGTTATAAAATTAAAATAATTATATTTGATTGTACTGTTTTCTGTATTTGGCCTATCATTTTCCTCTGGATTTTCTCCTGTTACTGTACCATGTGTCTGCTGTAACCAATCACAGCAGGTCACATTACAGTTGTAAACAATGGTTGACTTCCTTTCAAGCCATTCTTAGGCTCCATGTACACGGGACGTTAAAAGTCCCTTTGAATGCTGGAATTTTTAGGACGTTTGAAACGTCCGTTAGGTTGCGTTTGCACCCGCGTTTAGCGGGCGTTTGCCGGCATTTGCGTTTAGAACCGTTCATAGAGGTCAAAAAAATGATTCCGCTTTAAAATGGAAAAACGCGAACGCTAAACGCGGGTCATCGCGTTCGGACGCATTCGGTCGCGTTTGTGCGCTTGAAACGCCGGGAAACACACGTTCGAACGCAAATAATTGCGTTCTAAAAAAAGTCCCTGAACGCAAATGACTGTAAACGACCATGTGTACATGGACAGATAAGATAACATGGAGCTGCGTTCAGGGGCTTCTGAAAAAAACGCCCAACTGCTCCTAAACGGCCATTTCCAACGTCCCGTGTACACGGAGCCTTAGTGTTGCTAACTGTGATTGGTCACAGGGATCAGATTGTATAGACTGGGCCAATCACAGCCCATCTGCGCCATGTGATCAATTGTGGCCAATTGCAGCTAATCACAACAAAAACTGAAAGAACCGATTTTAATCAATGCCATAAGCAAACGTGTAAAAATAAATGACTGATCACTTCACTATGGTACCATTATATTGCACTGGTAAAAAAACTTAAAAAAAAAAATATAATAGAAACAAAAATATAATAAAAACAAAAATATAATAAAAAAAAATTGGATTTTTTTTTTTTTTTTTGTACTTTCACCAGTCAGTGTCTCTAATCACTGTCACACCCGTTTTTATATGATGACGCTGTACTGCACTGGTGACAGTATGTAAAAAAAATAAATAAACTTTTCGAAATATGACAAAAAATAAAAACTTCAAAGAACTTGCCATGCCTTTTACTAAATACCTTGGACTGTCTACATTCCAAAAAGGGGTCATTTGGGGGATATTTGTACTGTCCTGACATTTTTGGGCCTCAAGAAATGACAGTAAATCAGGAATGATCAATTTTCAGACATATATCATAGTTTGTGGACTCTATAATACTTTATTACAGACTAAATAATCTACACGGATTTGGGTTATTTTTACCAAAGTAATGTAGCAAAATACATTTTGGCCTAAATTCATGAAGAAAGACTATTCATTTGCAAAATATTACAACAGCAAAAACAAACAACGTCGGTTTTTTATTTTTTTTTATTTTTTTCGTCTATTTAGCAAAAAATAAAAAACCCATTGGTGATTAAATACCACCAAAAGAAAGCTCTATTTGTATGAACAAAATGATAAAAATTTAGTCTGGGTACAGTGTTGCATGACCACGCAATTGTCATTTAAAGTGCAACAGATTTATTTATCAGTCACATGACCCTCAACTCAAACCATGAACTATGTACACATCACAGCCTAGATCTTGGTCAAACTTCTAAGTAAACAGTTACATGATCAAAGGTCCTTTTAACTGAAGAGACTCTTCAACTAAGTAATCTTTTCAAATCTAAAGTTTCCAACTTTAAACTTCTGTTGTTCTCATTCTGTAGCACTGCTCAATATGTGTCTGACTTCTAACTCCACAGTAGTCCTTTCATGGGTCCATGTTGTCTTCAAGATCATGCTGACTTTTGACGGCCCCTTCAATTATTACTTTTCCTATGTACTTATAGCAGGGCTGGATTTACACAATTGGTTACCAAGACTCCAGTATTTGCTGGTCACCTTGGGCTTCATTCACACAAATAAAATAATGTTAAATAAGAGTTGATGTTCTCGGTACTCTCATTACATGTTTTAACTGCCTCCAATTATCAAAATAAAATATTTCCGGCAGTAGTGTTCCTTCAAGTCCTACCATCAGGTAGGGACAGAAAACGTATACAGTTTCCTAGTTTGATGTTTTAGGTGTAATTATTTCATTCTGGTGATGTTGTACTTGTATATTTAATTCAAGGACTAGCATTTAAACCAGTGTTTATAACTGGATATTATGCTTTATGGCCTTAAAGTTTATTGACTCCTGACCATTATATCTAGATCAGCTTGTTAGACATCCCACTCCAAAACCATGAGCATTAACCACTTTACCACCGGAGGATTTTGCTGTCTTCCGTCCAGGCCACTTTTTGCGATTCGGCGCTGTGTGACTTTAACTGACAATTGCGCGGTCGTGCGACGCCGTACCCAAACGAAATTTACGTCCTTTTTTTCCCACAAACAGAGCTTTCTTTTGGTGGTATTTGATCACCTGTGCGATTTTTACTTTTTGCGCTATAAACAAAAAAAGAGCGTTTATTTTGAAAAAATAACAATATTTTTCACATTTTTTTTTATGAAATTCCCCCCCAAAAAAATTTAAAAATCAAATTTTTTTAAAATTTTTGGCCAATTTGTTTTCTGCTACCTATGTTTAGTAAAAAAAATCGCAATAAGCGTATTTTGATTGGTTTGCGCAAAAGTTATTGCGTTTACTAACTAAGGGAAAGATTTATGTCATTTTTGGTGTTTTTTTTTTAACGCGTAATGGCGGTGATCTGCGATTTTTTTTTGCGGGACTGCGACATTGCGGCGGACAGATCGGACCCTTGACTGACATTTTTGACACTTTTGGGGGTACCAGTGACATTTCTACAGTAATCAGTGCTATATATATGCACTGTTACTGTAAAAATGACACTGGCAGGGAAGGGGTTAATTTTATTGGAGAGGGAGGGGTTAATGTATGCCTGGTGCTTACTGACGTGTGGGGGGGAGGTGACTGTGTGACAGAAGGACAGATCGGATGTCCAGCTATGCTGAACACTCCGATCTGTCAGTCCCTGTCACTATGGAGATCCGCCCGCTGTGTTTACACACAGCGGGCGGATCTCCAGACTCGATCCCCGACGATCGGGGCAGAGCAGCGGCAATCGCCGCTGCTCCTCCGCTGGCCCGACT
Source organism: Pelophylax lessonae (assembly GCF_965119305.1). NCBI lineage: Eukaryota > Metazoa > Chordata > Amphibia > Anura > Ranidae > Pelophylax > Pelophylax lessonae. The sequence goes on along the minus strand of NC_138772.1, from coordinate 517,861,619 downwards.
CCCGCTGTGAATGAACACAGCGGGAGCGAGCCTCTGGCGGCGCGCGAGCGCCGCCCACAAGGGGCGGAGTCCAGCGACGTAGGTCTACGTCGCTGGACGGGATCGCGGCACTTTGACGCAGTAGCCTCCATGTGATCGGAGGTAAAGTGGTTAATATGGAGTTGCCGAACTAGGGATCGACCGATTATCAGCAAAGCCAATATATCAGGGGCCAATCTGCACTTTACAAAATATATCGGAATCGGCCCCGGAGGTTACCGATATTGCCAATATTTCGGGAAAGTGCTTGTACCGGAGTAATGCCTGCAGCTAGAGACATCACCCCAGTACCGGTGTCCATAGCCGATGGTCGGCTGTCTTGTAATGTCAACCGATGTGGCTGAGAAGCCACTCGGCTGTCATTACAAGGAGCGGGAGGGGACGTTCCCCACCCTCCCGCCGCCTTCCACGGCTTGCCCGGGTCTCCCGTCCCATCGGGAGACCCGGGCAACCAGCCTGCATGGCACCAAAGACCCGATCAAAGCCACATTCGGCTCTGATTGGGTCTCCATGTAAAAACCTAGAAGTGATGCCATGACATCACTTCCGGGTACTCTGCACCAAATTTTTAAAAATTACAGCGTTCAAAACAGCCAAACTTGGCATTTTGAATGCTTTCAAGTGCAGAGGAGGGGTTTGGGGTCTTTTGGACCCCCCAGATCCCTCCACCAGAGTACCTTTTAAGAAAAAAAAAATGTTTTTTTAATGTACGAAAATATCGGCCAATATTGGCTGATACCGATATGTGATGACCAAACGATATCGGTCGATCACTATTGCCAACTAGCCCTCCCATCCCCACTTGCAGCTTTAACCACATCAGCTCTTATGAGATAGCTTTTTACAGTATTTTGGGAGTTTTCTGTGGGAATTTGCCCATTTAACTGTAGCGGTCAGAGGAGTAGGGGACCGCAATGCAGAATTCAAGTACGGTACAGCAGACAGAGAGGCTGAAGCAGATACCGGCTTTATTAACCAACAGAGTATAATGGCCGGAGAATGATGTTAACAGTAAAAACAGATTACATAGGTTTACAGCAAAGTTAACTGCAACGTGATACTTAAAATGGCGCTCCCGCCAACGCACACACAGAGATACAGGCTACTCTGTTATATGATCCTATCTGATTCCCGCTAACCGGGACACGTTGCTGCAACGCTCTGTCTACAGAAACCTGCTCTATGCCCTACCACAGATTAGCACCGGTGCAACTCACAGTTCTGTAGGTACAGCTGCTTTATCTCAGTCTCTGTGATGGTGGATGCAGTCAGGTCTCTGGATCTGTCCCTTGCTGCCTGTAGCTGCAGTCTCTTATGCACTGGTCTGGGTTTCTTTGCAAGTAGTTTATCTTGTTCTGTCACTTGGAGGTCACTGCAGTCTGGCCCCTTGCTCTGTAATTTGCTTGAGGTGCTCTGGGATGTTCTCTCTTCTCCTTCTCTGGTTCTCAGCTACTGTCCGTTGTATCACAGTTCAGTTCTGTCTCCTCTGGCAAGATCCTGTTGTTCTGTCCCAGGATTATACAGTCTATATCCCTCTCAAGGCCACAGCATGCAGTACCTTTCCTCAGCTCAGCACAGCCATAGAGACCCGAACACCACACACTTCCTGGAACTTCCTTCTTCCTCCCTTCACCTAAAGCAACAACAGTGACCTCTTGTGGCTGGAAGATGCTTGACAGTCTGTGGGAATTTCTCAATAGAACTACAGTGTAATGGAGTTAGTCATTCAAGGGGCTGACCCCCTACATGCCTCCCCACTTAACGATGGTCGTCCTCGGCCATCCTATATAGTCCATGGGGAAGAAAGTGATTATTACAATCTCTAACAGCAGCACAACATTGTCCACAACACATACAGGTGGACCAAACGAACTGATCAGCATTGTACCTGTTTGGTGGAACCCCTGCAGTAGACCTATTGGATCTCCGGAGGTCTTGACTATCTGTGAGGGACTGACTTTCCTCATTGGGAGCTGCCAACCTGGGTTCCTCCTCATTGCGAGCCGGTGGTGGTTCTGTAGCATAAGCTTCATCCCCTGTGGCCTGGGGACCTTCCGTAGTGTCAGGAACAATCCACCAGTCTTCATCATTGTTTTCATTGGAGATAATGAGTTCTGAGGATGGGACAGAAAGTGTTGTCTCTTCAGCAGGTTTGGGATCTTCAGACCGACATGGCCGTAACCTATTCCTATGTAGGATCCTTGAGGCAAACTCCTCATTTTCCAACCGTACTTCGTAGACCGGGCCATTGGGGTACACTCTCCTGATCACTTTGTAAGGTTGTACCTCCCAACGCTCACTCAACTTGCCTTTGGGACGTTTCTCCCGCACCAATACCCGGTCTCCAGGTTGCAGCGGAACCTCCTGGAGGGGAGGACGGTCAGTATGAGTTCTCTCTTGCAAACCCTGGCCTGCTAACCGGCGGATGGTCTGGAACCGCTGACGGTGTTCTTTCACCCATGAGGTGGTCGATCGTTCTATTAAGTCCTGTGGTTGTTCTAAATTCAGTTCAACAATTTCCCGGCCAGCTCTGCCGAACAATAGCATGTACGGAGTATACCCGGTTGTGTTGTGAACCCGATTATTGTAAGCCCAGACTAATTCATGGAGGTAGTCTGGCCAGTGCATCCTTTTGTCTTCCTCTAATGTCCTCAACATCTGAAGCAGGGTCCGGTTGAAGCGCTCACAGGCCCCATTCCCTTGGGGATGATATGGAGTTGTCCTGGATTTTTCAATGCCATACAGTCGATGTAGCTCCTCCATCACTTTCCCTTGAAAGCACGCTCCTTGATCTGAATGGATCCGCTTCGGACACCCGTAGACTCGGATGAAATCTTGACAGATGGCCCGAGCTGCAGACTCAGCCGTCTGGTCTCGAGTTGGGGTGACCACTGCAAATTTAGAGAAGTGGTCAATCATGACCAGGCAGTATTGTGGACCTCTGGCGGATTGTCCCACGAGAAGATAATCTATCATCAATACTTCCAGCGGTTCTTTGGTCTGTATGGGCTGCATGGGTGCCCTCTGTTCGGTGCTTTTGGTGAGTTCACACATTCGACACTGCCGGCAGACTTCCTCAACCGTGGCCTCCAGTCGTGGACAATATACATAGCGTTGCAGCCACTGGAAGGTTTTAACTGGCCCGAAGTGAGCTCCAAATTCATGAGCCTCCTTGGCTACTTCTCGTGCCATGCTTCTGGGTATTACTACCTGCCACCTTGCCTCTATATCAGCAGGCTGCTGCCATTTGCGGTACAAAACAGCTCCATGAATTTCCAGTCTATCCCATTGGTGTAGAATGGACTTCATCTCGGCATTAAGCTCAGTCCTTTCATCTCTGTCAGGTTTTCTTTGCTGGGACACCCAACCTTTCATCTGCCGCAGTCCGACATCTTCATCCTGTATTCGGCCCCATTCTTCATTGGTTCTTCCTAATGCCTTGGGTAGCACTCGGGCCTCCCCACTTGTCTGTGCTGCAACTGCTGGAGGTGTGAACCTGCGGAAGTCTGGAGTTTCATCCTCTTCTTTTTGTTCATCCAGATCCCCTACTGGAGTCTCAAAAGTAACCCTCGACAGACCATCGGCATTAGTGTTCTCTGTAGCAGAGCGGTAGCGGATCGAGAAGTCATACTTGGCAAGGCGAGCTGCCCAACGCTGCTCCAGGGCTCCCAGCTTGGCAGTATCCAGATGGGCCAGGGGGTTGTTATCGGTCTGTACAAAGATCTTAGCCCCTGTCAGGTAGCCCGCAAATTTTTCTGTCGTGGCCCACACCAGGGCAAGGAGCTCCAGCCGGAAGGAACTATAGTTATGAGGGTTTCGCTCTGTATCCCGCAACGACCGACTGGCATAAGCGATAACTCTTTCACGTCCTTCTTGTACCTGTGACAGTACCGCCCCAAGTCCATAGAGGCTGCCATCAGTCGATAAGAGGAATGGTTTGTCAAAGTCAGCATAAGCCAAGATGGGGGCCGATGTCAGGGTTTCTTTCAGGGCCTGGAATGCCTCTTCCTGCTTCTGTCCCCAGGGGACACTTTGACCCTTGGGCCTCCCAGCTGTTCCTCTCTGCAGCTCATTCAGAGGGCCCGCTATCTTTGCGTAGTCTTTGATGAATCGCCGGTAATATCCGGTCAGACCGAGGAAAGCCTTCAACTCCCGCAGTGTTCTGGGCGCTGGCCATTGTTGTATCGCAGCCATTTTGTCTTGAGATGGCAGCACCCCATCTTGGGACACCGTATGGCCTAGGTACTCTATCTTCCTCTTGAAGAGATGACACTTCTTTGGCTTTATCTTCAGGCCATGGGATCGCAACCGCTTGAGTACCTGTCCTAGTCGGTCTAGGTGTTCTTGAAAAGTAGCGGAGTATACAATGATCTCATCCAAGTATATCAAGGTTGCTTCAAAATTCAGGTCTCCCAGACACTTCTCCATCAGCCGCTGGAAGGTGCTCGGGGCATTGGATAGCCCGAATGGCATTCTGTTAAATTCGAATAGTCCCATGGGGAGTATGAATGCAGTCTTGGCCCGGTCCTTCTCGGCCACCGGTACTTGCCAGTACCCGCTTGCTAGATCCAGGGTGGAGAAGTATTTAGCCCGCCCTAGGGCTGTTAGGGACTCCTCGATGCGTGGCAGAGGGTATGAGTCTCGTGTGGTGCATGCATTCAACCGCCGATAATCCACACAAAATCGAATAGTGCCGTCCTTCTTCTTGACAAGCACCACTGGGGCTGCCCAAGGACTTTGACTACCTCGTACCACTCCTGAATCTATCATCTGTTTCAACAATGTCTTCACTTCCTGGTACAACTTGGGCGGGATCTGTCGATATCTCTCCCGGATTGGGGCAGCGTCCCTGGTCGGTATCTCATGTGTGATAGCATCTGTGCAGCCAAAGTCATCGGCATGGCGGGCAAACGCAGCCTGATTCTCCCACAGCATGGCTTCAACCGCCCGCAAACGGTCTGGACCGAGATTCTTCACATCTATCTCCATTTGGTCCACAATGGTTCTCCCATTCCATTCTGGGGTCGGAGCCTCTTGGGGTCTGGCAGTAACTGCCAGTGTCCATGCAGCATTGCCTGTTGGAGCTAGAGTCACTTCTTCCCGACTTAGCACTTCTCCCCGATGTAAGTACACACGGGCCAGTTCTACTCCAGGTGCCAAAGCGACTTCCAGATGTCCCACATTCACAGCTCTTATGGGTACTCGTCCATTCTGGACCACTGCCAGTGTCCGGGCCACTAGGGCATCCTGACCTAGTTCTCCTAGACCCCCTGGTTCGATGATCACCTCCATACCTTCAAGGTTGCGGAAGGTTCCCACAGGCAGTGTCAGTATAGTCTCCCGACCAGGAGGAAGACTGAGGGTCGCCTTTCCCAGCACTCGGATAGTTCCCACGGACTGGTGTACTGGGACACTCTTCTGTGTCCCACAGAACCGGATCAACCGTTGGAAAGCTTTTTGCGTGGGTTTGTGTGGGGTGGCTTGCTTCCAATAGCCAGGTCCCCGTTTAGTGAACATGATCTGATCCAATTCTCGTAGAATATTCATGCCCATTATCACCGGTACATCCTCCTTGAACATCTCGGGGACCAGCAGAATGCCTTTTCTTCCCACTTCCTGTTCACACAGCCGTACGTTCATCCACACGACTCCCGTGACCAGAATTTGCTGATGGTTCGCAGCTGTAACTCGGACCAATGTCTCTCGTTCTGGCTTAGCCAGTGCTTGGAAGTAACGATTGAAGTATGACTCAGGCATGGTCGTCACCTGTGATCCGGTATCTACTAAGCAGTTGACTGGAATTCCTTCAAATTCAGCTTGTATGACGGGGCACCCTGCGACCAGGTGTTCAGAGCTGTGCTGGGTGTCTTGACTCTCCACCTTCCCCGCAGTACGCCCCACTACTGCGGGGGCCGGTAGTTTAACGCCGGCTCTGAGCATCTAGATAGATCACTCTGACACTCTCTGGCAAAGTGTCCTCCTTCTCCGCACCGCCAGCACTGTGTCCCTGGACGATAGTCTCTCCGCCTGCACGCGGGAGGCGCCCTGGCTGGCCTTGTTGGAAGATATTGAGGAACTTGGTGTGACGGTGAACTCGGGTAAGGATGCTGTGGTGTAGGAACCAGTGGGGCAATCTGATAGGGCGGTTGTTGGGCCGGATAGGCAGCCCCAGGGGAATAGCTCGACTCCATTCGCCTTTCCATTTGTGTCAATTTTTCGTGCATAGCACTCAGGGAGCTTTGCAGGTCTTGTACCACTTTAACTAGGACCTCTTCCTTCCCCACAACCCCAAAGGGTGTGGCGGTCTGGGTCCGTATCACTCCGGAGGCATAACTTTCTTCTTTACTGCGTGCCACAGCCTCCGCCAATATTTGCCGAAAGTTCAGAGTAGGGTCCACCCTGACTCGCTCCCGCAGAACCTGTCTCAGGGGAGAGCTGAAGAGTCCCAGAATAAACTGTTCCCGCAATATTCGGTCGGCAGATCCCATGCCAGATACTCCGTCTGCCTCCTTTTTCTGTACCTCAGCCAATACTTCTTGTAGAGCCATCGCATATTGTGAGACCCCTTCATTTTCTTGCTGAACCCGGTAGAAGAATTTCGCCCGGAGGTGGCCCGTACTAGCTGTTTCACCGTATATTTCTTCCAGAAATCGCACAATCTCTTGCAAGGTGCTGCATGTGGCTTCTGATTGTAGAAACACATTCTTTCGGGCCTCACCCTCCAGGGCAGCCAAAGCGATTTCTACCTGTAACTCTGGGCTGACATTGTAAATTCTTGCAGCGCTCTGTAATCTTGTCACCCAGTCTGACAGTGACATGTTCTTGCCATCAAATTTTGGCAGCAAGTTAAACAGCATGCCCATAGGGAGGGCCCTTGCAGGGGTTCCACCATTGCCTGAGGTACTCACATTAGCATCATGCACATTTCCTTCAGCCGCCTCCATCTCTGTAACCGTACCCTGCTCGCAGCGCCACTTGTAGCGGTCAGAGGAGTAGGGGACCGCAATGCAGAATTCAAGTACGGTACAGCAGACAGAGAGGCTGAAGCAGATACCGGCTTTATTAACCAACAGAGTATAATGGCCAGAGAATGATGTTAACAGTAAAAACAGATTACATAGGTTTACAGCAAAGTTAACTGCAACGTGATACTTAAAATGGCGCTCCCGCCAACGCACACACAGAGATACAGGCTACTCTGTTATATGATCCTATCTGATTCCCGCTAACCGGGACACGTTGCTGCAACGCTCTGTCTACAGAAACCTGCTCTATGCCCTACCACAGATTAGCACCGGTGCAACTCACAGTTCTGTAGGTACAGCTGCTTTATCTCAGTCTCTGTGATGGTGGATGCAGTCAGGTCTCTGGATCTGTCCCTTGCTGCCTGTAGCTGCAGTCTCTTATGCACTGGTCTGGGTTTCTTTGCAAGTAGTTTATCTTGTTCTGTCACTTGGAGGTCACTGCAGTCTGGCCCCTTGCTCTGTAATTTGCTTGAGGTGCTCTGGGATGTTCTCTCTTCTCCTTCTCTGGTTCTCAGCTACTGTCCGTTGTATCACAGTTCAGTTCTGTCTCCTCTGGCAAGATCCTGTTGTTCTGTCCCAGGATTATACAGTCTATATCCCTCTCAAGGCCACAGCATGCAGTACCTTTCCTCAGCTCAGCACAGCCATAGAGACCCGAACACCACACACTTCCTGGAACTTCCTTCTTCCTCCCTTCACCTAAAGCAACAACAGTGACCTCTTGTGGCTGGAAGATGCTTGACAGTCTGTGGGAATTTCTCAATAGAACTACAGTGTAATGGAGTTAGTCATTCAAGGGGCTGACCCCCTACATAACTAAAAGAGCTTTTGTAAGGTTACTGATATTGGATGAGAACACCAAGCTCATAATTGGCATTCTAACCCCAAAGGCATTCAGTGTGGTTGAGACCAGGGCTCTGTGCATATCCTTTTGTTTTTGATCCTTCTAGTATTAGAATAGTAAAACTCCCAATGTAGTAAGGAGAGTAATTGGCTGCAATACTATACAGAGACTTAAACAGAGCCAATAAAGTCTATTGTGCCAGTGGCCTCTTAGGTGTAGGGATGCTACAAGTTAAAGATGCTCTGTACTACAGAGGCTGTCCCCAAAAGAGGCACACAAAGGTAAAAAAACTAGAGCTAGTACAGCTTTTCCCTATTACCGACCTGCCTTGCCTCACATTGTATCTCTATGGAGGCTTAGGGGCAGGGCTGTGCAAATCCAGATCCACAGAATGAATGAAGCAGAAGCAAAAGACTCCTTGCACTGTAGACCCCCAGATGCAGCTTCCACTCCTGCAAGGGGAATTGTGGGCAGTACAGTAGTGACATGCCCACATCTAAGTCCAAATCTGTTAAGTCTAGCAGTCAGAAGCCGCAGTGCCTTAGATGTTCTCTCTTTAGAAATTTCCCTTTGTAATCTGAATCCTTTTACTTTAGATCTACAGCTTTGATGTTCAGGGTACAGGATTGCCTAGGCACAGGAAGTGCACTGCTATTTTCAGGAAGCATTCAAGAAGAAATGTACATTATTTAGGGCAGTGCTTTCAGTCAAGGCACCCTTTAAAATTATGGACAAGTCTCAAGGCACCCAGTTCTAAAATGTAAAAAACTTTTTCATAATGCTGCAGCATCGACACACGTAGGACACCCAACGTTAGAGGTGATTTATTCTTTCAAACCAAATACATTTTTGCACACTAGTACCGACTAGTATTCCAGTGTTTCTCCTCTCCCTCCGTTTCTCTCTCGCACTCAGCTAATGTGACCCCAGTGTTGATGGAGAGGGGCAGGGGGGGGGTCAAACAAGGATGCTGTGAAGGCGATCAACACCCTCACCTTTTTTCTTGCACGACTTGTAGGGTGTGGGTCCTCTGGCCCAGCCTTGAGTCTTGGGAGGGGGTGGATATGGCCTTTTGGCTTAGTTCGCCCTCTCTCATGGGGTCTCCCTTCGGGGGAGCCCCACCTAGTACTTGGGGTGGGCTGTTTCGGCAGTCCCCCTGGAGAACGGGGTCTGTCTGGTTTCGGCCAGACAGACCATAGTAAGTACCTTAAATCCCTGTCAGGAGTCTTGCGCCCCGGGGGATCGAGGTTAGGGTCCTATCTCTTCGCAGGGAAGACCATTTTCGCACACCCTGTGCACTTTTTGTGTTCTCACGTTTGCGTGTGTGCACTTTTTTATGCACCGGGTGTAAGTCTTTTGAGTGTGTTTCACACTAAAAAAAACACCCTCTGGTTGTTGGGATGCCGGTGGCTGGAAGGTTGAAATGGTGCACAATTAAAACCTGTGGCTTTGTGTAACTAAAAGGCAGGCTTGATCCACCCGCTGGTTTGTGTACAATTTTTGGGCAATTTTAGGCATTTTACCAAGGCACTCTGGTTGAAAAAGGCTGATTTAGGGTACTAGTAGAGCACAAATAACATGTCAAGGTGGGAAATCTTCACTATTTTACTTTTAGCACACTTTTACACCTTTACATCCAGTTACCAGCAAGTAAGCGAGTTTTAGGGGCCTTTTTATAGACTTGTAGAAATTTTCTGCTAGCAGTTAAGAGCCCAGCTGCATGTGGTCTACCAATGCCAGGTAAAGATTTTTTAGAAGGGGGATTTTGTTTGATGCCTCAAGTCAAAGAAGTGGGGGTGGGACTTTTACGGGCAAGTGAACTTATACACAATTGTAAAAAAGTAGTCAAGATTTATTGATACAATATTAGTTACAATAATACATATATCCAGTGCATATGTGTTTGGGTTATAGACCCAAGTGGTGTTTGAAAGAAAGGAAGGTTTTGGAGAATATCCGTGACATAGGTGAAAAAGTGACTTTTATTTTTGGACGTTGCTCTCTGTTTTTTCCAGGCGTGTTGCTTGGAAAAGTTTCACAGAGATCCAACTGTAAGTCCAAAGTGCATTTTTCCGACGCGTTTCGGCTACTGGGTAGCCTTTTTCAAGGGCTTTGGGTTATCACTAATTCTGTAAAGATAGTGATAAATGTTGTTTAGGTCTTTTTTGTATTTTGATAAAGTATTTTTGCTTAGTATTTGTTAATTAGTATATACATACTTTCTCTGTCTATTTCTGTGAGCCTCCTTTTGCTTGGACGGATTCGCAACAGGAACCACTATGGTGCAGTCTGAGGAGTATATATATATATATGCGTTATATATTGTTTGATATATATTGTATAGGTTTGGAGGTAAGTATCTAATGACTTACTGTATCGTTGTCTTCCAATTTTTGATGTTAGAGTGTAGGAGGTGGTATCCTATTCTTATGATGAATAGATCTGGGAATACATATATGTAATATTAATATTTAATGATTGTGCAGGGTAGCGGAATAGGTTTTTTGTTGGTTTCTTGGGTGGGGTACTTACAATGGAAGTGACCTGTTCCCCTTTTAGTTGGTGTTTTTTTTGAAAGTTTTTTCTTATGAGTATAGTATTAGGTTTTTCTGAAAGATATTCCAGGTTTTTTGTTAGAATGTTTGTACAGTCTCTACACATGTATATTCATATGTGCATATATGTGCATACATGCATGCATGCACATATATGCACGCATACACCGGTGTGAACGTTGGATGTATACACTTACTCTTATATGGTAGGTGTGTAGTAAGGGAAACCTTTTTCCTCCCGCACAATCATTGATGGTGTGTAGTGATCGCAGTTATTCAGTCTTATTTAGGTAGACTTTCTGTTAGTGAAAAAAATATATATACACATGGAGTCCAGTGAGCTAAAAAGTGCTGGTTTTATTATTTAAGTGACTTGTGGTATTTCCAGTGGATGATGGGTCATCCTTAAAGGACTTACTGTTTAGTGGTTGCTTCCTCATGCTGCCATTCAGTCTCTCCAGTCCCTTCAGTGTGAGGGAATCGTGGAGAGACGTTGGTTCCCCGGCCTTATAAAGCCTGTTGCGCAGGCGCCGTGGGTCCCGCACGTACTCGGCTAGTTACGCAATTGGCGCGATCCGGGTTGCTGCGCATGCGCCCGAAGGTGCGCGCGCATCCCGTGGTCCGTCATTGCGTATTGGCCGCCGACACGGAGAGGAGGAACCAAGATCCCTGGGAGGGGGATCTTGATGGGGGAGATGGTATGTCCCGATGTTCCATCTTAACCCCTGGTTGTCCAGGGGCTTACCGTGCCGGGTGCGATTTTGTCCAGGCTGGCATGAGGCTCAAGTAATAACACAGAATGATCATATAGTCAAAGGAAATCAAACATTTTATATCATATAATAGGTCATATGTAAGCAAATAATGGAATAAAAGAATAAATGGAAAAAACTTAGTTTTAACAGCAGTTTCAAAGGTATGATTCTCTGGTTTATATGGGGGCGCTGGAGGAGCTGCACTCTGCCGTCAGATCCTTTAGGCAAGGCAGGACCCCGGGCTGCGACGGTCTCCCAGCGGAGCTCTATGTAGCGCTGTGGGATCTCGTTGGCCCGGACCTGCTCGAGCTGTACGAGGAGATGGTGGTGGAGGGCACAATGCCTCCGTCGCTGAGGGAGGGGATGATCACGATTTTGTATAAGCGTAAGGGGGAGAGAGGGGATCTGAAAAATTGGCGTCCCATCTCTCTCTTGAACGTGGACTACAAAATCCTCGCCAAGGTTCTGGCCAACAGGCTGAAATCTGTCATCGGACAGATCATCCACCCGGATCAGACTTGCGGCATTCCTGGTCGCAGGATTGCGGACAGCCTTGCGCTTGTCCGGGACACGGTCCAGTACATTCGAGGCCGCCGTGTGCACGCGGCCCTGGTCAGCCTTGACCAGGAAAAGGCCTTTGACCGTTTCTCCCATGAGTTTATGTGCAGAGCTCTGCGCAGGTTTGGTCTTGGGGACATGTTTTGTTCGTATGTGAATGTGATGTATAATGACATTTGTAGTACGGTGTTGGTGAATGGCTGGAAAACTGACCCTTTCCCTGTTCTCTCTGGGGTCAGACAAGGCTGCCCTCTCTCACCTCTGCTTTTTGTTTGCTGTATAGAGCTCTTTGCCGAATGCATCCGACAGAACCCAGAGATCAGAGGGATCACCGCACCGGGACCGGACAGAAGGGTTGTCAAGTGCTCACTCTACATGGACGACGTAACGGTGTTCTGTGCTGATCAGCGCTCCATCGACTCGCTCGTCCAGACCTGTGAGGACTTCGGCAAAGCTTCAGGGGCAAAAGTCAACTGCGGGAAGTCAGAGATCATGCTCTTCGGAAAGTGGTTCCTGCCTTCTTCTGCATCAATCCCTTTCGGCATCAAGGCGGACTTCATCAAAATTCTTGGAGTTTGGTTTGGAGCTGAGGGCGCAGCCCTGAAGTCTTGGGAGGAGAGACTGTCCAAGATGAGACAAAAGTTTGGACTATGGAGCCTCAGAGAACTCACCATCGAAGGGAAAACACTGGTACTCCGCAGCGAGATCCTCCCTGTGTTGCAGTACCTCGCCCAGGCCTGGCCCCCCCGGGTCAACACCTGCAAGGCCATCACCAGGGCGGTGCTCCACTTCATCTGGGGCTCCAAGATGGACAGAGTGAAGTGAGCAGTCATGTTCAAGGAACCCCTCAAGGGCGGTAAGGGCGTGGCCCGACATCGCAACGTTACTGGGGGTGTTCTTTGTCTGTAACTGCATCCGCAGAACTTTGATTGACAGAACTTCGGACTCTGGAGGCAACTCCATGTCCCGTTTTTTCCTCCTGCCTCTCTGGAGGTCCCTTGGATGGGACAAATGGGACAGCTCCATCCCCTACAACTGGGACACTCCTTGGTACTACTTGGACACTTTCAAGTTCATCAAGGAGCTGGGGCTGCATGGAGTTAAGCCCGACTTGTGGAAGCCAAAAACTATCTACAAGTTGATCAGAGCATCGGACATAGCTGAGACTGTTCCAGGCCTCCCTTCAGCCACTTGCAAAGTGGTCTGGAGGAATGTTTCTTCAAAGAGACTCACCAACAGGCATAAAGATCTGGCGTGGATGGCTGTCCAGGGGGGATTGCCACTCAGGAGGACATTTATGCATGCCAGAAACTTGTGCAGATACAGGCACTGCCCCTTTTGTATCATCCATGAGGAAACGTCTTTCCACGTTTTCTGGGAGTGCTCATTTGCACAGAACCTGTTGAGGGCCTTGGAACCTGAACTTAGAGACTTTGTTCCACAGACTGCCATCACACATTTTGCTGTGCTGAATGGACTTTTTCACGGAACATTTTCCCAGGAGGACATTGACAACGCCTGGCGGGTGTTGTGCTGCTTTAAGGACGCTTTATGGTGCGCCAGAAAGCGCCTTATCCACCAGCGGGAGAGGATGTCCATTGAGGACTGTCGCAGACTGGTTCACAGTCTGCTCAGAGACTATAACCTGATGGATCTCATGGAGGAAGAGGAGGTCTGAAGATTTCCCCTTCCCCCACTCTCCCTTGTGTGTCTTTGTCCATTCAATAAAGCTTCTGGCCTGTGATTTCATTCCCCCTCCCCCTACCCCCACTCTCCCACCCCCATCACACCTGTTGCTTTTTTTAAATGTTTTGATATCGTTTAAGCAATGCAACGTATAGATAACGTATTTTTCAGTTTCATGCTTTAGGGGTATTGCGGCGTCATGCATGATGTGATGGCTCGGGGTATCCCTACTCCGCACAACACATCAGGCATCATACCGCAGAATGAATGTATGTGATTGAATGTATTTATTAGTATGACCGGAAATGTATTGTAATGTAGTGTATTTATGCGCTGCGTCGCAGTACAGGGGAGAATGTACCCCGACAAAAGTATTGTTTTTTGTATATCTTTTATGCAAATAAAGATTACATTTTCAACCAAAAAAATGTGCTATTGTTCTTTCACTATCCAAATATAGGAGAAGAGTAAAAAGTGAAGTCATGGTTGTAAGGCTGAGAAGTAATCTGAAGACTGGCTGAAAGAACTACAAATCCTGTGAGAGTTATGAGAGGTGAAAACGTTCCACAGAAGTGTCATCAGACATGAGTTCTAGGTTCTGGTTTTGATTATTCGGGAATCTTGCATTAACCCACCTGCTGCCTACAGATATTGTTTCTCCTTAGGCCTGACATTCTCTTTGATCTCTGTTCTTTAAACAGGTGATCCATGATTTGAAGGGCTCAGACTATAACTGGTCTTATCAGACCCCTCCATCCTCTCCCAGTACCACCATGTCTCGCAAGTCCAGCGTCTGCAGGTAAGTCCTTGTCTGCGCAACCTATCTGGAAAACATTTGCTAAAAACTGCAAATGAGGTCAAGCGGAAACCCCCAGCATTCTCATTTGAGGGAAAGATTCTTATTGTATAAAAGTCCTTGAAGACAGGCAGACATCTATTTTGCAGTGTTTATTATTACGGATGTTATCTGACCCCAAAAGACCAGCAATGGCTACCTTACCAAATGCCACGTACACTATATAGCCAAAAGTATGTGAAGAAATAACCGAGTTCAGAAGCTTAAACTGCTTAAAGTAGAACTATATGCAAAACTTTTTTTCTCTATCGCTCATTGACAGACGTAGTCCTCGGTGATTCAGCACCTTCGGGTTATGCTGCCCTCCACAGGAGTAGGACTAGACAGGAAATAAAATGCTCTGGCCACACCCTAGGGGCAGTCCCCGAGGGTATATCCTCTCTCTCTCTGCCACAGCAAATCAGTTTTTTTCTGTCTAGTCAGGAGTAAGGACCTAGATACCTTGCTGGGATCTTCGGTCCTGGCAGGATTTTTTTCTTAAAAAATTTTTTTTAGACAACTTTTTTTCTCCAGTGTTCCTGTGAGATCTTCAAGCAAGAAAGCTGAACTGGGCGACGGGCTGGATGTTGAGATCCGGTGGTCACCCCAGTTCAGCCTACGAGCGCGTGCAGGCCATAGCTCCGCGCTGGGTCGGCCGCGACATAGTCCCACTGAAGGGACTGACCCTGCGAGTTAAACGTCTCGCTGAAACGCCAAAGACCATGAGTCACGGCGTCCGTATTGGTCGACAGCCCTCCTACCTCGGTGGAGAGGGGTACTGTCAGGAGTTGGCGCCCGCCTGGTTCCGGTATGGTGAGTAGTATGTTCCCCCTTTCCCCCTGACGGGTCTTGTGGTGAACGCGGGCCCCTCTCTGTAATGGTAAGGATGGGTTCCCCTCCATCCTATAACATAGCACAGATCCCCCTATATTGAATGTGATTTGTGTGGACAAAAAACCAGTAGGCTTGGTTTGGGAGCTGACAATCTAATTACAAAGTATGTTTAAATGATTGTAATATGTGGCAGCAATGAAATCTTACGGTGAGAATAGAATTATCTTACCTGTCAGAAGCCACAGGACATGTATGCGGCTTGCCAGGTCATTCCTCCAGCTGAAGCATGTCTCTCGACGGCCACGCGGTTCCGCCAGGGTTCGGTACCGCCGGTCAAGCTGATCTCCATGAGAGAAAGAAATTGCGATGCCTAGTTACTCTGCAGGACGCCGCTATGCTGGAACAGACCGCCGTAGATCGCGCGAGGCCGCCATTTTGGCGTAGCCTCGTGTCTGCAGCATGGGGGCAGCCATGTTTGAGGTGACTCAAACACCTTGTGGAGCTAGGGGAGGCGCCGGAAGGCGTGCAGAGGGGCGGAGCCGCCTCCTTTCTTCCCGGGCAGCCAGCCAAAAGACTTCCTGTTTGTGGAGACAGCGCTGTAACCTGTTGCAGTGAACTCTGAGCATCAAGTGGTGAGCCTGGGGGTCTATCTCTCTCTCTCTCTCGCTCGATAGGGATCCCTAGCAGGTAACACTGAGGGGCTTTTGTGGCACTGGGGGTCTGAAAAAAAAAAAAAAAAATTATTTTTATTTTGGATTGAATTTTCCGGGTAGTTACTGGAATCATCATGGACCCTGCCACACAAGTACCCCCACCTGCTTCCCTCGAGGGGGCCACGGGACCCGCCAGTGCACAGAGTATGGATGCATTTACAGCAGTTTTGGAGTCTTTGGTGGCTCGGGTGGAGACGGCCTGTCAGGGACGGGGGTCAAGAAAGCGACCCCCGCCTACCCCTATATTATCGGACACTTCAGACTCAGAGTCTGAGATGGTCATTGCAGCTGCAGGTCCCTCTGCAAGGGCTGTTGTCTCAGGTAAAGTTCCCTCAGACAGTGAGGAGGACGTTAATACTTCCGCCATAATTCGGGAAGAAGCTTTGGTGGACGCGCTAGTTGTGGCGGTTCAGGAAACATTAAGACTTGAGGTTTCACCGGCAGAGGCAACTGAAACAGAGATTCCCTTTGGTACTAACAAACCCACCAAGACGGTGAAGGTTTTTCCTGTACCCAAGTGTTTTGGTAATAAAATTAAAGAAGAATGGGAGCATTCTAAGCGTACCTTTACTATTTCCAAACGCATTGCTAGACGCTATCCGTTTGAGGAATCCCTCATTAAGAAATGGACGGTACCACCAGTGGTGGACCCACCTATTTCCAGGCTGAATAAAGCCACGGTTATTCCAGTAGAGGACACTTCGTCCTTTAAGGATCCGGTGGATCGGAAGGTGGAAGCGGAGTCCCGCACTATTTTTTCCCTGATAGGGTCAGCATTTAGACCAGTAATTGTCATTGGTCTAGTTTCCCAGACACTTACGGAATGGGCGAGATTGGTGCGCCATGACCTGAAGGGGAAAGATATCCCCCAGGGAACATCTGATTTAATGGAACAGATCATACAAGGACTACAGTTTATCTGTGATGCAGCCTTGGATGCTACCCCTCTATTGGGGCATGCATCTATGTCAGCGGTAATCCTCAGACGTGTGCTGTGGTTGAAGTGCTGGTCAGCGGACCTAGGTTCCAAAAAGACCTTAACGAATCTCCCCTTTCAGGGGAATCGCTTATTTGGGGTCACCCTAGATGAGATCATTAAGGATGCCACTGGAGGCAAGAGCACTTTCTTGCCACAGGCGGCTAAAACTAAGGGACCTCGTAACAAGCGAGGACCTTTCTTTACTGCCCATAAAGGGTTCGTACGCCCGGCTGGAACTAGCGGGAAAGGCAAGGCTCCTCCAGGGGGGTTCAAGAAGGGCTGGTCGGACAAACAGAGGACCGACTCAGCCAAACCCGAAGCCAAGGATTACACAGCCTGAAGGTGCGCCCCCACCCGGTTTGAGGGTGGGGGGACGTTTTCACCGGTATCCAGGACATTAGATCGAGCATCGACTACTGCTACCGGTGCGATTCTTCCCTTCCAACTTTTAAGTACTACAGGGAGCGGTAGTCACCGTTCCCTGAACAGATCTTTTCCTTTACCTTTTCCAAAGATTAGTCTCCATTCCCCACAGGAATCTGATCCGGTTGACCAGACAGACCAAGAAGCCTCTAGCCAGGTGACTTCGGTCCCTGAGGTTCAACCAGGAAAGATCACCGTTCCAGATAGGAATCAGGTGTCTGATAAATGTGTGGGAACAGAAAACGACCAGACTTTCTCGGATGGTCGGGGCCAGATATCTCTAGGGACGCCTGGTTCAGATCCAGTTAGCGCCAGTGGTCCTAGAAATTCTAGGCTGGCCTCGTCAAGCCGGCCTGGCCGACTTGGACATGCTAGTCGCAGACGTTCCGTGGGAACTTCGTCTCAGGGAGTGTCTGCGGTCTCAAGGACCAATCTACCATCGTGCTTTACAATCGCTGGTTTTAATGGCCTGGCCATTGAGACCCAAGTACTGAAGGACAGAGGGTTGTCAGCTTCAGTCATTCCTACCCTTATTAAAGCAAGGAAAGCGACTTCCAGCAAGGTCTATTATCACACATGGAAGACTTATATTGCGTGGTGCGAATCTTTAGGATTTCCTCCACGTACTTATTCGGTGACTCGAATATTGGCCTTTTTGCAAAAAGGGGTTGAGCAGAAACTAGCCTTGAGCACCATCAAGGGTCAAGTTTCAGCATTAGCAATCTTCTTTCAGAAACCTTTAGCTACCAAGTCCTTGGTGCGGAATTTCATCCAGGGGGTGCGGCACCTGGCTCCACCAGTCCGCGCGCCCTTACCGCCCTGGGATCTTAATTTGGTTTTGTCGGTTCTACAGAAACCTCCCTTTGAAAACATCAGGGAGATTCCCTTGCTTACTTTATCCCAGAAGGTGGCCTTCTTGGTGGCTATCACTTCTGCTCGCAGGGTGTCAGAACTGGCTGCATTATCATGCCAGTCCCCATACTTAGTGATTCATAGGGATAAGGTAGTGCTTCATCCTAAGCCATCCTTTCTTCCTAAGGTGGTTTCAGATTTTCATCTGAATGAAGATATTGTACTACCTTCCTTGTGTCCTCAGCCCAATCATCATCGGGAACATGCGTTGCATTCCTTGGATGTGATACAAAAGGGTGTATAGTAAGAATCAAAAATAGAGGCTCACATACACTAGCAGCGCTACAAATACTGATGTGCCCTTTAAAGTATGTATAATAAATAGCACCTTGTAATAGTAATAACACAAAGTCCCAACAGTGTGATAAATGTGAACAAAAATTGCATGTAAGCCCAGAGTTCATAGAAATGCACTGGATAACTGGATCATAAATCCATAGATCTCCTGGATTGGTTTCAATCGTATCCGGACCACCGTCACCACACCTCCAAACGTGTCCCCCTAGGTAATGGAAACTCACCAGACCCTGGGTGAAAATCAGCCTTATGAAGGATTCAATTCCTTGGCGTGGTGTGCGAATACCCGGTAAAATGCTCCAATGCCAAATGCACGTTTACACCTGAGCCTCAATGCAGCATAAATATAGCAAGTGCCATGAAGGCATGTGAGGAAAGAAGAGGGGGGGACCAATCGTGTAATTCCATAAGACAACACTTTATTCCAAAAACCCCATTCCCCATGTATTGCACTCACACAAAATCAAATTGCTAGTAGCATGTAGAATATAAACTGGAAGTCTGTAGTGTATCGGTGACTCACCGCTACCTCCGATCATCAGCGGGAGCCAGACACACGGAACGCCGACTTCTTCGTGACAGCTGATGGATGCGTGCTCGTGCCCTTACATGTTTCGTCACACGGACTTCTACGGAGGGCGCGAGCACGCATCACCTCGCTCCCTTAATGTACAATCCCAGGTCGGAAGGAGACCGGAGCGTCCACCAATCCACGGCCAGCCTCTCGCAGCGATATGCCACGGACATAAGGACCAATCCCAGGCTTGCGCTCTAGGTAATAAGTCCGCCCACTCAACCTCCGACCCGGAAAATAAACACGCCATATCACTTCTGATAGGCTGACCTGCTTGCTTCTCAATACGTCATCTCCTCACCAGTGCTGTTAACCACCGCAATAGATCCGAACTGTCAGCGGGGACTCAGACCACCTGATCTTTGGAGAATCATTCATATATATCATATTGTCCAAATGCGAAACACTACTATGGGAAACCTATTACGGCATTCCTCTAAGATAGTGTTTTTTTACAAAAAAGCAGGTTATATAAATAATCTAAAACCCATGCTGACATATTATACATGCCACTTTACATGTAATCATCATTAAGCTAAAATTATTAAAACATTTAAAATATTAAAAGGCAAAGAGTACTAAAATACTGGAAAAGATAGAACTGTAAACACATTATATATATTATAAAATGCATCTCACAAATATCAGTTTAAAGGAAAGACCTGGACCAAAAGGTAATAAATTAAATTGCTTATAAATGGAGAAAAGAACACCATAGCTGCTCCAAACTGCTTCAATAGTCACTAATGAAGCAGTTTATGTCCAAATCTATGTTTAACCCGTTGGGGTGCAAGGCATTCGTAAGGAAGATCCAATGAGTCTCTCTTTTTGAAAGCTCACGCACTCTATTTGAGCCCCTCCACACCGGATCCACTCTCTCGATGCCCCAGAATTTAAGATTTGATGGGTCCTTGTTGTGATAACGTTTGAAGTGTAATGATACACTGTGGTGCTTGAATCCCTTTCTTATATTGGCCAAGTGTTCTGCTATACGAATGCCCAATTTCCTCTTAGTGCGACCTATATAAATATAGCCGCAGGGACATTCGATGCCATACACCACATGTGTAGTGTGACATGTGATGAGATCTTTGATCTCAAAACTTTGATTGTTGGCAGAGGAATGAAAGGAGGTGAAGTTACGCAGATGTGTCCGTACTTGCCTGCAAGATCTACAATGTCGGCACGCGTAAAAGCCTCTTCTATCCTCCCAAAACATTTTTGGTTTGACTGGAGGATCCAAAACCTTTTGGACTATCTGGTCCCCAAAGGTTGGACCTCTCCTATAGATGAATGAAGGTGAAGTTGGTAAGACCTTTCCCAGGATTCGGTCCATACACAGCACATTCCAATGTTTCTTTACTACATTTTCTATTTGTTTGTGCTGTGTGTTGTACTGTGTAATGAAGCTCCACTCATGACTATCCCTGGAGCCTCTATTGCTGGGTACAAGACATTGATCCTGGGACAAAACAGCTACTTCTGTAATATCCCTGTCCAAATGTGCAGGGATATATCCTTTATCAACAAACCTCTGTTTGATGACCACAGCTTGAGCCAGGAAGTCACTGTCTCTAGAGCAGTTCCTCCTGACCCTCAATAATTGGCCTTTAGGGATGTTATTCAACCAACTTCTGTGATGGCCACTTTGAATAGGCAAATACCCGTTTCTATCTGTGGGTTTGAAGTATACCCTAGTATCCAATCTATTGTTGTTCAACATAACTTCTACATCCAGGTAATGAATCGAACAACGACTCCAATTAAACTCCAAACGGATGTTGTTATGGTTCGAATTAAGCTCAGCTGAAAACCTTTCCAACGAGCTCTCAGGTCCTGACCATATAAAAAATAGGTCATCAATATATCTGCGATACATGATTAGCTCCGTCCTTTGGGCCCCATAAATGAAGTGATCCTCCCATTCCCCCATGAAGAGGTTCGCAAGGCTCGGCGCGAATTTAGCGCCCATCGCTACTCCTCTCTTTTGGTTATAAAACATTCCCGTTATACCAAAAATAGTTGTGCGAGAGGCAAAACTCAAGCGCATGTTGTAAGAACTAGGGATGATCGAACTTTTGAAAAGTTCGGTTCGACCAGAACACCCGAACTTCACGAAAGTTCGGTTCGGATTTCAGAACCCCATTGAAATCAATGGGACCCGAACTTCTGTAATCAAAAAACACCATTTTTAAGCCCTAAAACCCAATAAATGCCCCTAAAAAGTGCCTAGGGTTCTGGGTCATGCCCCAGGGACTATTAATCACACAAAAAAAAGTTCTTAAAAATTGTCGTTTTTGATAGATAGCCAATTATTGAAAAAATTAAAAAAAAAAAAAAAAAAAGAGATTTCTTTGGATTTAGTGTCTGGGGGGTCTAAAAGGTGTACCTGTGAAGTTTCAGCTCTGTAGCATGTCCAGAACCAGAATTACAGCATACCAAACCTTCAAAAATGACTTTTTTGCTTAACCGCACCTTTCTTTTGCTCCTAATCAACGGCTCAGCCAATGTGTATGATGGGGACATAATGCAGTGCACTGGGAACAAGATTAGAGGTTTTTTTGGAAAAAGGTGCTGTCTCTTTAAATGTGCATATAATTAACGGGTGTATTTCCACAATGGGGCTTTTATTACCAAATGTTTCAAGAAGTCCAAAGATGTATGTAATTGCACTTTATTTCATGTAAAATGGTGTTTGGTGCACTTTAACTTGAAATCTCACAAGAAACAGACATATATGCACGGATACATTGAGGGTTAGGGGTAGGGGCCACAATGTAGTGCAGAGTGAACAAGATTAGAGATGTTTTGGATGAATACTGTTGTCTCTTGACTTTGAATAGAAGTAAAGGATGCTTAAAAATTGGGCATTTGGTGGTGCGGACGATGCCTTGACACCATATCCCTATGAAAGTGCTGGTAATGAAAGCAATAATTGCCTTTGTAAGGAAAAAAATTACAATGATATGCATCTGTGTGACAGGTGCGCAAAAATTGTTGTTTGGGTGTTGGCGGAGCCATACCACTGTAAGCCCAAAGAGCTGGTGTTGAAGAAGGCGTAAAAATTATGAAGGTGTGCACCTGTTCCACAGGTGCGCAAACATGGTAGTTTTGGTGTTGGCGGAGCCTCCCCACCATAACCCCAAAGAGCTGGCTTTGAAGGAGGCCCGAAAATTGTAAAGGTGTGCACCTGTGGAACAGGTGCGCAAACATTGTAGTTTTTGTTTTAGCATAGCCTCCCCACCTTAACCCCAAAGAGCTGGCGTTGAAGGAGGCCCAAAAATTGTAAAGGTGTGCACCTGTGGAACAGGTGCGCAAACATTGTAGTTTTTGTTTTAGCATAGCCTCCCCACCTTAACCCCAAAGAGCTGGTGTTGAAGGAGGCCCAAAAATTGTAAAGGTGTGCACCTGTGGAACAGGTGCGCAAACATTGTCGTTTTTGTTTTAGCATAGCCTCCCCACCTTAACCCCAAAGAGCTGGTGTTGAAGGAGGCCCAAAAATTGTAAAGGTGTGCACCTGTGGAACAGGTGCGCAAACATTGTCGTTTTTGTTTTAGCATAGCCTCCCCACCTTAACCCCAAAGAGCTGGTGTTGAAGGAGGCCCAAAAATTGTAAAGGTGTGCACCTGTGGAACAGGTGCGCAAACATTGTCGTTTTTGTTTTAGCATAGCCTCCCCACCTTAACCCCAAAGAGCTGGTGTTGAAGGAGGCCCAAAAATTGTAAAGGTGTGCACCTGTGGAACAGGTGCGCAAACATTGTCGTTTTTGTTTTAGCATAGCCTCCCCACCTTAACCCCAAAGAGCTGGTGTTGAAGGAGGCCCAAAAATTGTAAAGGTGTGCACCTGTGGAACAGGTGCGCAAACATTGTCGTTTTTGTTTTAGCATAGCCTCCCCACCTTAACCCCAAAGAGCTGGTGTTGAAGGAGGCCCAAAAATTGTAAAGGTGTGCACCTGTGGAACAGGTGCGCAAACATTGTCGTTTTTGTTTTAGCATAGCCTCCCCACCTTAACCCCAAAGAGCTGGTGTTGAAGGAGGCCCAAAAATTGTAAAGGTGTGCACCTGTGGAACAGGTGCGCAAACATTGTCGTTTTTGTCATAACCAAAATGAGGTTCTGTGAACGTAAAGAGAATGAGAGGAGGGTTTGAGGGTGGCACCATGGTCCAGGCTTAAACTGAGGCTCAACTGCCACATCACAACGATAGCCTAGTCTACAAGGTCTGCATCAGGTGCATCAAAGCTTGATATCCACGACTGATTCATCTTAATGAATGTCAAACGGTCGACTGAGTCGGTGGAGAGTCTAGTTCGATGGTCTGTGACGAATCCTCCTGCTGCGCTGAATGCCCGTTCCGATAGGACACTGGAAGCAGGGCAGGCCAACAACTCCATGGCATACTGGGCCAGTTCTGGCCAGTGGTCTAATCTTAAGACCCAGTATGCCAGTGGATCGGATTCGTCACATGAAAAGCCCTCTGTGTCACTTTGTGCCCTCACGTAATCGTCCACCATGTGATGCAGACGGTGTCGATGCGATGTGGCAGCTGAGAGGCCTGGGCGGTGAGGACTAAAAAAAGACCGAAAGGCATCCGTCAACCGCACGCCTTCTCCAACGCTCCTCTCGTGACCACCAGTAGAATCCATGGTAGGTTGTCCCCGCCCCTGCACCCTACGGGAGTCGGGGAACATGTTCACCAGATTCCTCTTGAGACTGTCCTCAAGGGATTTGATCCTGTGGACTCTATGGGTGGATGGGAAAAGCTCCGAGACTTTACACTTGTACCGGGGGTCAAGTAGGGTGGCCAACCAATAGTGGTTAGTCTCTTTAATGGCCTTGATTCTGGGGTCCTTTCGCAGGCTCTGGAGCATGATGTTTCCCATGCGTCGCAAATTAGCGAAGGCCTGAGAAGCTGACTCCTCGGGGTCACTCATAACGACATTATCTTCAACGGGCTCCTCCTCCTCCCAGCCACGTACTACTCCAAAGTGTCCCGAGGGAGTCAAACTAGGCCTTGCAGATTGCCGCATGTCTTCCTCCTCCTCCTCCTCAAACCCTGCAAAAGTTCCCGCAGAATCGTCCTCCTCCTCCTCTTCCACCCCTGGATCCTGCTCGGGCCTCTGGGAGCTAGGCATAATGGGGTCAGGATTCTCAGGATAAAGGGGGCCTTGAGAGGCAAGGAAGTCCTCCTCTTCCTCCTGCTGCTCTGCCTCCAGTGCCCTGTCCATAATGCCACGCAGAGTGTGCTCCAACAAAAACAGTACCGGTAGGGTGTCACTGATGCATGCGCTGTCCCGGCTGACCATCCTTGTGGCCTCCTCAAATGGCGAGAGGACAGCGCATGCATCCTTAATCAAAAGCCACTGCCGTGGTGAAAAGAAGCCCAGGCGCGCAGAGCCAGTGCTGGTGCCGTACTCGCATAGGTATTCATTGAGGGCCCTCTGCTGCGTGTACAGGCGCTGCAGCATAGCCAAGGTGGAGTTCCAGCGGGTGGGCATGTCACAGATGAGGCGGTGTACCGGCAGGTGAAACTCGCGCTGCACTTTGGCCAAACGTGCAGTGGCACTGTACGACCGCCTGAAGTGACTGCACACCCTTCTTGCCATCCTTAGCACATCCTGCATTCCCGGGTACGAGTTCAAAAACCGCTGTACCACGAGATTCAGGACATGCGCCAGGCATGGCACATGGGTTAACTTTCCCTGACGAAGGGCGGCCAGGAGGTTTGACCCATTATCAGTAACCACCATCCCTGGCTGCAGCTGGCGTGGTGTCAACCACCTCTGGGCCTGTGCCTGCAGAGCCCCAAGAATCTGAGGGGCAGTGTGCTGCCTGTCCCCTAGACACACAAGCTGCAGCACTGCGTGACACCTTTTGGCCTGAGACATAGAATAGCCCTTTGAACGTTTACGTGGTATCTCATCATATTCAAAGGACCATTCTGCAGAGGAGGGCATGGAGGAGGTAGAGGAGGAGGAGCAGGAGGGGGTAGAAGTGATCGATCTACCCGGATCAGCGACACCACCAGCTGTTTGCAGACGTGGGGGCAACACTGGCTGCAGCACCGAGCCCTGGCTACAATCCCTTCCACTGGCAAGCAGTGTCACCCAGTGAGCAGTGACAGAAATGTACCGTCCCTGCCCATGTTTGCTTGACCAAGTGTCAGCCGTCAAGTGTATCTTACGGCTGACTGACTTGGCCAGGGACGACACTACATTGCCTTCCACATGTTGGTATAGGGATGGCAGGGCCTTACGGGAAAAGTAATGCCGACTTGGCACCTGCCACTGTGGAACTGCACATTTTGCGAAGTCACGGAAGGGAGCAGACTCTACCAGGTTAAATGGTAATAGTTGCAGAGCCAGTAGTTTAGCCAAACTACTGTTTAGACGCTGGGCATGTGGGTGGCGGGGAGTATACATTTTTTTTCGTTCCAGCATGTGTGGAATCGAAATTTGGCGTCTAGATGATACAGCTGGTGGTGTGCTGGAGGTAGATGCGACACTGCCTGCTATATCATCATCCCTGCCAGTGGAGGCTGCCAACAGGTGACGAGTGACTATAGCAGGGCCAGGAACAGACTGATGTGCAGGTGGAGCAGGTGGAGCAGATGGAGCATGAGGAGGAGCGCGAGGAGAACTAGGAGGCCGACTGACCAATCTTTGGCCCTTTTGTGGGTTCTTTAAATGCTCCTGCCAACGGGCCGAGTGGTGGGTTGTCAAATGCCTGTTTAGGCAGCTTGTACCCAGGTGGTTGACATTTTTGCCACGTTTTATACCCTTCTTACAAATCTTGCAGATCGCAACTGTTTTATCTGCATGGGATGTCTCAAAAAAGGCCCAGCAAGATGAGGTGTGTATAGTGGCCCGGGAGACAACAGGTGCGGCCTTAGATGGAGTAGGCCGTCTGCTCTCCCCTCTTGCTTGCTCTGCCTCCTCCTCAACCTCAGACCCAACATCTGACTCCATCAAAGACTGAGCATCAGGCCTGGCCTGGGAGACAACAGGTGCGGCCTTAGATGGAGCGGGCCGTCTGCTCTCCCCTCTTGTTTGCTCTGCCTCCTCCTCAACCTCAGACCTAACATCTGATTCTATCAAAGACTGAGCATCAGGCCTGGCCTGGGAGACAACAGGTGCGGCCTTAGATGGAGCGGGCCGTCTGCTCTCCCCTCTTGTTTGCTCTGCCTCCTCCTCAAACTCAGACCCAACATCAGACTCCATAAAGGACTGAGCATCAGGCTGGAGTAGATGGCCGACACTGTGGTCAAACAGCTCAGCTGACTCCTCTGCCATGTCTGAAATTGGGTCTAAGGGAGGACATGAGGTGGACATGGACTCATCTGTATTTGTTCTGACAACTGCAGAAGACTGACCACTTTTCTCTGCCTGGGTCACTGTAGTTGCAGGTGATGCCGATGATGAGGGTTTGTTCATATAGTCCACCACCTCCTGTACATACTGTGGACGTATAGCTTGGCCACTGCCGGAGAACAATCCAAATGGTGGCCTGGCTGAGGACTGACCACCACGTCCACCCCTGCCTCTAGACACCCTAGAAGCTGTGCCCCTTTCCGCAGCAGGGCCACGTATGCCTTTTCTTGGTCTACCAGGCATATTTCTCAATGATGCGTTGGCAACTGTGTGCGGTGAAAAACGCACACTGCTATGCGACCCACAGTTGTCGCTGGATACAGCACAGCAGTTGCGGTTCACGCACAGTAGCAAAGCCTTTTGCACAGTGGACCTAACGCTTTGAACAACAGGCGTTAGGTTGTCACTGATGCGTTGGCAACTGTGTGCGGTGAAAAACGCACACTGCTATGCGACCCACAGTTGTCGCTGGATACAGCACAGCAGTTGCGTGTCACGCACAGTTGCAAAGGCTTTTGTACAGTGCACCTAACGCTTTGAACAACAGGCGTTAAGTTGTCACTGATGCGTTGGCAACTGTGTGCGGTGAAAAACGCACACTGCTATGCGACCCACAGTTGTCGCTGGATACAGCACAGCAGTTGCGGTTCACGCACAGTAGCAAAGCCTTTTGCACAGTGGACCTAACGCTTTGAACAACAGGCGTTAGGTTGTCACTGATGCGTTGGCAACTGTGTGCGGTGAAAAACGCACACTGCTATGCGACCCACAGTTGTCGCTGGATACAGCACAGCAGTTGCGTGTCACGCACAGTTGCAAAGGCTTTTGTACAGTGCACCTAACGCTTTGAACAACAGGCGTTAAGTTGTCACTGTAGTTTGCTGCCTAGCAAGCACGTATACCTGCTGTGATAGAGCAGCACTGTGCCACGTGCTCACTAAACAGAACCCTCACACTTTCCCTACAGAAACTAAATTTTCAAATCTAACTAATGTAGTACAAAGTTCCCTAACTACACTAGATATCCCTTTCCACTAAATAGAAAGCTCCATACAGCAGAAGACTGACACTGTCCCTTAAGTTTTTTATTTTTTTTTTTTTTTTAACTCTAAGAACCAGCACAATGGCTGTATCTAACTACACTGGCTGTAAGCTAAATACAATTCTGCTATATGGAGCTTTAGAACCACTCGATATGTAGGAAATGTAGTGTAGCAAGCAGGAGTCAGACAGAACTGCTTCAACTCTCTTCAACAGGCTCTGGATAACTGTGCTAGGGGTTAGGCGGGGCCATCTTATATAGTGTGGGGCGTATTCACTCCTGATTGGCCTCTGGTCCCCGTAGTCACTCCAATCACGTTCCTAGGAGACTCCTGCCCCCTCATTGGCTTTTGCAGACGTTTCTGGGCCAATCACGGGCTTTTAAAGCCCAGTTCCTGTCCCAGTGCATTTTGGGCGGTTCTGGTGGCCGAATACCGAACTTTTGCCGCAAAAAGTTCGGTATTCGGCCGAATATCGAACATCCAATGTTCGGGTCGAACCGATGGTCGACCCGAACCGTTCGATCATCCCTAGTAAGAACCTCTTCTGGGGATCAGGGATATCGGATCTCTTGCTAAAAGCCCAATTAAGGGCTAATAAAGCATCCTCATGTTGTATTATTGTATAGAGGGATGCTACATCCGCAGTAACCAAAAATATCTCCGAATTGGATGGCAAAGCCACTCCCTTTAAGGACACCAAGAAGTCTTTCGTATCCTTCAGATATGACCTCAGTTGGATAACACTAGTCTGAAGAAAAAAGTCCAGATATTCACCCAACCTCGAAGACACAGAATTAATGCCATTGACAATTGGCCGGGCTGGGGGATTGTTCTGGTCTTTATGGACTTTTGGAAGGGTATAAATTGTTGGCACCCTGCTGAAACTGGGCATCAAGTACCTCTTTTCTTTCTTAGAAAGTATATTTTTGTCAAACCCAAACTCTACCAAGAGGTTTAACTCTCGTCTATATTGAGAGGTTGGATCGCCTCTCAATACGTCATATGTCTGGGTATCTGACAAAAGTTCTACAAGCTGTTTATGGTAAAATTCTTTTGTGAGGATCACCACCCCTCCGCCCTTATCAGCAGGTCTGATGACCACATCCTTCCGTTTTTCTAGAGACTCTAGACCTTCCTGTATGTGTCGTGGGTTGACTCCCTTTTCAGGTTTGATTTTATTCAAATCCCTAATCAACAGATTTTTAAATACCTCCACATATTGATTAGAAGGTTGTGGGGGATTAAATAAGGATTTGTTTTTTAAGCCACTGTCAACTGACGTTCTCTGCAAATTCGCATTAGCAGAGACCGTGTTGACAGTGCGGTTGGAGCTGAGAAAATTCCTCTTGAGATTAATTTTTCTGATGTATTTATGTACATCTACATATACATTGAAGTTGTTCACTGGTTTGTGTTTTGCACACTTTAAACCTGCATTGAGAATATTAATCTCCTTGTTGTTCAGAGGGATTTGGGCTAAGTTATAAATGCCTTTTAATCTACTACTCTCCTTCTTTTTCTGTTGTTGTCTTCTTCCTGCTCGACAACCTCTGATCCGCGGTCGGACTGGGGGTCTGTCCTCATCTGTGGAGTAGGTCTCCATTGGTCTGTCTGTGGACCCCTGTCGTTCTCCGGGGGACCCCGATTCATAGGGCGTCCCCTCCATGGTCTCCCACCTCTTCGCCCTCCCCTGCCCCTGCCGCCCCTCCATAAAAAAGGACGTGGTGGGGGGGGGCGGAACTGGAGACCAAGAATCCTCTTGATGCTAAGTTTTCATATCTATTTTGTACTGGAATTGACACTGGGTATTGATTCCCCGGTCTATTTCCTTGCTTAGCATATCCACCTCTATTATTGGTAGGAATCTGTTGCCATTGAGTTGGTTGATTACTACCGATCACGGACTGATTAGGAGGATTGTTGTTAATGGGAGGTGCACTAGGGTGCAATTTATTCTTTTTTGACGGACCCTTCGGTCTAACTGGTGTGGACCTAGGGGTGCCTGCCAAATTATATATCGGTGGTCTTACTGATGATGCAGAAGGTTGCTGAACTGCCTCAACTGGCATCTGCCATGTGTAAACCCGATTTTGTTTAAAATCCTCAGAATCTCTTTTATATTTTTTTACTTTTTTCTTATGGACTTCCTTATCTATCTTTTCCAATTTTTTCTTTACCTCAGCATTAAACTTAACAACTTGTTGTGAATCCTTGTCAGGCTCCAAACTAAGTTGTAAGTCAGCTATTTTTTTCTCTAAAATCGTCATTTTTTGTTTTTTCCTCTTTAAGACTAACTCTTGGAGTTTAACTCCAACTCCATTGAAAAACTCCAACCATTCTGACCTAGATGCCTCGTCATCAAGGGCATCTTGAGGTGTAACCTCTCACCGTAGGCTCCTCATTATGATCCGCTCCTTGATATACTGCTCAAAAGTGCAGATATCCCACCAGGTGCGGACCTGTTTTTCCAAGAGGTTGCCCAAGGTGGAAAGATCAGATTGTAGGTCATGGGATGCATCATCACTGATAGTATCAGTGAAGATACTCTCCATATTTAGTTGTCTATTTTTTAAAAAGGATATGACATCCATAGCAGCTAGGTTTAAAAGATAAAATCAACGTGAAAAAAAGGAGTAAGTAATAAATAACCTACTCACCCAGCGCTAAAAAAATTTAAAATACCAAATACACTAAAAGCAGCCGCTATCAATAAAACATCTGATACAAAAGGGTGTATAGTAAGAATCAAAAATAGAGGCTCACATACACTAGCAGCGCTACAAATACTGATGTGCCCTTTAAAGTATGTATAATAAATAGCACCTTGTAATAGTAATAACACAAAGTCCCAACAGTGTGATAAATGTGAACAAAAATTACATGTAAGCCCAGAGTTCATAGAAATGCACTGGATAACTGGATCATAAATCCATAGATCTCCTGGATTGGTTTCAATCGTATCCGGACCACCGTCACCACACCTCCAAACGTGTCCCCCTAGGTAATGGAAACTCACCAGACCCTGGGTGAAAATCAGCCTTATGAAGGATTCAATTCCTTGGCGTGGTGTGCGAATACCCGGTAAAATGCTCCAATGCCAAATGCACGTTTACACCTGAGCCTCAATGCAGCATAAATATAGCAAGTGTCATGAAGGCATGTGAGGAAAGAAGAGGGGGGGGACCAATCGTGTAATTCCATAAGACAACACTTTATTCCAAAAACCCCATTCCCCATGTATTGCACTCACACAAAATCAAATTGCTAGTAGCATGTAGAATATAAACTGGAAGTCTGTAGTGTATCGGTGACTCACCGCTACCTCCGATCATCAGCGGGAGCCAGACACACGGAACGCCGACTTCTTCGTGACAGCTGATGGATGCGTGCTCACATCATCTTGTCTACTAGCAATATTTAATGGCGGTTGTGTCACCTGTCGGTTGCCACTGCTGCCTCCTTTTCACCTCCGGAACCCTCCCTTTTGGAGACTTCCAGAGGTGGCTCGTCTCCCTCAGTGCGGTCAGTTAATCTCTGCACTGACGGAAAGGTTTTGTGTTTTTTTTTTTTTTTGTCTTCCCTCCCCCTGACCTCACTCCTCTCCCTGTCTACTCCAAAGTCTTGTTTGTCCCCTTCCCTTCCCTCCCGGTGCTTCTCTGCGATCCTCTTTCCTCTGTCTTTCCCTTCCCCTCCCTTTGCTCGCCGGGGGGTTCCGACTCCCTTATCCACGTTTTCTGAGTGTGGCTATTCTCTCCCTACTGACCCATGGCCGCCCTGAACATTTTGACCCTTAATGTACAGGGTCTTAATTCCCCACAGAAGCGCCGCAAGGCCTTCCGTTCGCTAGCCTCGCTGGATGTGCATGTTGCCTGTTTGCAGGAAACTCACTTTTCTGCCTCACATACCCCTAACTACCTAACTGCTTCTTTTCCTCAGTTTTTTACAGCCTCTGCCACTGTCAAGAAGAGGGGGGTATTGATAGCGTTTCATCGGACTGCTCCATTCACGCTTCATACATCTATTGCGGACCCTGAGGGTAGGTACCTTATACTTGTTGGCACTTTACTGGACACAGACGTGACCCTGGCATCGTACTATGCACCCAACTCCAAACCAAACTCCTTTCTTTCTCATTTTCTTCAAATTGTTGACCATCATAAGAAAGGTACGACTATTCTTTGTGGGGACTCTAACCAGGTCCTCTATCCTTTTTTGGACCGATCTCCTCTGGCACCCTCTCACTCCCCGCATCGACTCACCTTTCAGCATCTACTCCAAACTCATTCCTTAGTCGATACTTGGCGTGAACACAACCCATCCAGGAGACAATACACTTTTTATTCTAATCCTCACAAAACCTCCTCGCGTATAGACCATATCCTCACTTCCGTGGCGACTTCTCCCTCTCTCTTGGCATCTTCTATTTTACCAATTCCCTGGTCTGACCACCAGGCAGTCGTTTCTTCTTTCGATTCCCTCATCCCTAAACAACATACTTTCTCCTGGTCTTTGAACAATACCCTTCTTACTCACCCTGCCCATCGACTTGAAGTAGCAGCTGCACTAAAAGACTATATCACTCACAATGACACCACTGACGTTACTCCACTCACGATTTGGGAAGCCCACAAATCTGTACTCAGAGGCACCCTCATCAGCTTAGCTTCCCGACGTAAGAAGGAACGCCGCCGAACCTATCAAGTCCTAGACTCCGCTTTTACCCAGGCCCATGACTGCTTCCAAGCTCACCCCACCCCTGAAAATAAGAAAATTCTTGACAAGGCCACTCTGGAACTAGACCTCTTCCTGACTGATTCAGCCGAAAAACAGATCCGACGCTCCCAACATAAGTTTTATACTAAAGCGAATAAACCTGACACCTTCCTTGCCCTTTCTCTTCGCAATGCCACTGTCACCCGAAAACCGATCCGATTGAAAACTTCCCCCACAACCCACACTAGCAACCCCGTCAAAATTCTTGAAACCTTTCGCCAACAACTCACCAAACTATACTCCCAGTCTCAGCCCCCAACTGACTCCCAAGTCTCCGAGTTTTTCTCTGACATTACCCTGCCCACTCTATCTGATTCTCAACGCGAAGCCCTGGAACAGCCTATCACAGATCTGGAAATTAGTAATGCGATCAAAGGCCTTAGGCTTAACAAACGGCCTGGCCCTGATGGTTTCACCGCATCCTACTACAAACATTTTTCTGACCTCCTAACCCCCATGCTCTCTAAGGCTTACAACTCTATACTTAAAGGCCACTCCTTTGGCCTGGATTCCCTCAAAGCAGCCATCTCCATGATACCTAAACCACAAGCTGATGACTCCTCCTGGTCCAATTACCGCCCAATCTCTCTTCTTAACATTGACATAAAAGTGATGACCAAGATACTGTCTACACGCCTTAACCCGATCATAGGATCGCTGATCCATAAAGACCAAACAGGCTTCATCCCTTGCCGGCAAGCTGGAGACAATGTGCGCAGGGCCCTACATCTTACCTATCTTGCCCGTCGTCGTAACATCCCTGCATGCTTTGTCTCCCTCGATATCAGAAAGGCATTTGACACTCTGTCTTGGTCTTACTTACAAACTGTACTGCACAGATGGGGTTTTGGTCCTCACTTTCTTTCCTGGATCTCCTCGCTATATTCTTCCCCGTCAGCGTTTGTCCGTTATGCTGGTTTTCAATCTTCTACTTTCCCTATCAAATCCGGTACCAGACAAGGCTGCCCCCTATCCCCTCTCCTCTTTGCACTTGCAATTGAACCACTAGCCCTCAAAATCCGCGCCAATCCTGATATCAAAGGCCTTGAACTGGGTGGTCATCACCACAAACTATGTCTGTTCGCAGACGATATCCTCTTGTTCCTCACGTCCCCTCTCACCTCTGCCCCTAATCTTCTTCGCACCCTGACACAGTTCGCGAAAATCTCGGGCCTAGTTGTTAACCCCAATAAATCAAAAGCGCTCAATGTCTCCTTACCCCCCCCTCTCCTCTCCCACCTACAAACGGTACTCCCCTTTTCCTGGGCGACCGGCTACCTGCCCTATCTAGGAATTAAGTTGACAGCAGACCCCCGGGAGCTTTTTACAGCCAACTATCCACCCATGCTACTTCACCTTACGAAATTGATGAACTCCTGGTCTTCCCTGCCTCTTGCCTGGCTGGGACGCATCACCGTTACCAAAATGGCTATCCTGCCTAAAATCTTGTATCTCTTTCGAGTGCTACCTATTGGTGTCCCCTCTTACTACCTCCGTCAAATCCAACGACGAACTTTCTCCTATGTCTGGGGTAAGACCAGACCTAGAGTTTCACGCCGAATCCTCCATCTTCACAAACTACAAGGCGGTTTGGGTCTCCCACAATACGCCAAGTACTATCAGGCGGCCCAATTAGCTCAGCTGACTAAATGGCATGCTGCTCATGAAATCCCCCTATGGGTGTCCCTCGAAGCGGTCGAATGCGATCCCCTCTCTGTTGCTAATTTATTATGGCTGACACCGTCGGACCGTCGGTCTGTTTCGAATCCTATCCTGTGTCATTCCCTGCGTCTTTGGGATACCCTTAAATTTAAGTATCAGCTCCAATCCCCCCATAACCCCCTGCTTTCATTTCTACACAACCCATCCTTCCCCCCAGCCTGGGAAGCCCCATCGGCATTCCGTAATTGGGTGACCGCTGGCCTTCTCAGAGCACATTCCATGATCACGTTCAACTCCTTTAAGCCTTTTCCAATGCTTTGTGAATCTCACAATATACCGAACTCGGAAATCTTTCGCTACCTACAAATTAAGCACTTCCTGGCCAAATGTATCCACACTGACTCTTCCTTACCCAACAAGACTTCTTTTGAACACACTTGCCTCCATGACCCACATGCCCGGGGCCTCATATCCTCGTTATACACCAGACTCACTGACTCCCCCGACCGTACTCCTCCCGCGTATACTACTAAGTGGGAACAGGATCTTGGGTCCGCCATAGATGTTGAAGATTGGTCCAAAATCTGGCAATCAACGAAGACGGCCTCACAAAATATTGTAGCCTCGGAAACAAACTACAAAGTGCTGATGCGGTGGTATTTAGTACCCGCACGCATTGCAAAATTTTCACCCTCCTACTCCGCAACATGCTTTCGAGGTTGCCTGGAGCCAGGCACACACTTGCACATTTGGTGGACTTGCCCATTGGTGCAAAAGTTTTGGCAGGCCATCTTCCATATTCTCTCCACCCTGATGGACGTTCCGATCTCGTCTGACCCTCTACTGGCTCTCTTGAATGTAAAACCGGATAATGTGTCCAAATTTCTCCACAAGCTGTTCCTACAGGTCACAACAGCGGCTAAACAAACCATTGCCAAAGCGTGGAAATCCCCACACCTGCCGTTGACTGAAGTGCAACACCGAATCACCAACGCTATGATCCACGCCAAAATCGATGCTGTTTTGACGGATACAGTCGAGAAATATGATAGAATCTGGCAACCTTGGGTTGACAATTTTCTTCCCCCCAATTTTGATAGCTCCCTACTGCTGCCCTGAACCAAACCTGGGGACCCAAAACCCCCACTCCTTATGTACTGGCCCCCCCCGGCGATCCTTTTTTCTTCCCCCTCATTCTACCCCTTCCCCTTTTCTCCTTGTCCCCTCTTGTTACCCCCTTCTCCCTGTCCCCCCCACGCCCTGCTTCCTTCCTTCTGCATACATATGTTGTAGCTCCTACAACGTCTGAGTTTGTTCTACCTTGTCATTTTAACTACAGTTTACAGGTTACCCGTTCGACTTGTTCCCTCATTCTGGCTTACTGTAGCCTATGTTTTCCCTGTTTGGTAGATACCCGTGAGGATCCTCTCATCCCCCTGCCTTTTCCCACACGATACGGTAGACTTGGGTACTGTTCCCTTTTAGTTTAACAATTGGTTGGTTTTGCCTCCCCACCTAGGCACAGTGTGATCCCTATATGGGGTGCCGGTGGGTTGGTAATGCCAATCACTACTCTCTCGTGACAACCCATTTACCACCCCTTGTCTACTAACCCTCACGATTTGCTGTAGTTACAGTTATTGGTCATGCTCTGTTACCGAGCTTTGATTACATTACCTTGCATTATTCTGTATGTCAAACGTTGTTACTCACTTGCATTATTTAATAAAATAGAATGTCTAATCTGTAATTTGATGCCTTTTGGAGATTTTTCCATCTTTCCCTGGCTTCTTTATGCACTATAATACAACTTTTTACCTGGGGTGCCCAAACTTTCGATTCCCACTGTATGATCCAGGGCTTCTCACTCTACATCATTGCGTTTTCCCCACCAATTTGGTTTTGGCTAAATGGGTATAACCCCCCCCCCCATACCCCACGCCAAAATCTTATGGAAAGCCTTCCAAGTAGTGTGGAGGCTGTTATAACCCCCCAAAGGTGGCCATCTCCCCATATCAGTGCCCATGGTTTTGTAATGAAATGCTAACAAGCCCATATAGGTGTCATGGTCAGGAGCCCACACACTATTGGCTATAAAGTGTTTTTCTTGTTTTCATATGTAATCTTCTGTACTTCAGTGTGCAGAAAATAAAAGTGTATAATTAATCAAACGTTTAGCCACTTGCCGACCAGTCACTGGGACTGTACTGCGGCAAAGTGGCTCGATTCCGTCCAGCGATGTAGACCTTCGCTGGACTCCTCCCCTTGTGGGCGGCGCTCGCGCACTGCCGGAGGCTCGCTCCCGCTGTTTTCAGTTACAGCGGGAGTCGGGCCAGGGGAGGAGCAGCGGCGATCGCCGCTGCTTTTCCCCGATCGCCGGGAAATCGAGTTTGCAGGTCCGCCTGCTTGTGTAAACAGAGCGGGCGGATCTCCCAAGTGACAAACAGTGACAGATTGCAGGGTTCAACATAGCTGAACCTGCGATCTGTCCCTGTGTCACTCAGTCACCTCCCCCCACACACGTCAATAAGCACCAGGCATACATTAACCCCTTCCTCTCCAATAAAATTAACCCCTTCCCTGCCAGTGTAATTTTTACAGTAACAGTGGATATTTATAGCACTGGTTACTGTAGTAATGTCACTGGTACCCCCAAAAGTGTCAAAAATGTCAGTCAAGGGTCCGATCTGTCCGCCGCAATGTCGCAGTCCCGCAAAAAAAATCGCAGATCGCCGCCATTACTCATTAACAAAAATGACAGAAATCTTTCCCTTAGTTAGTAAACGCAATAACTTTTGTGCAAACCAATCAAAATACGCTTATTGGGATTTTTTTTTTACCAAACATAGGTAGCAGAAAACAAATTGGCCAAAAATTTTAAAAAATTTTGATTTTTACATTTTTTTGGGGGGGAATTTCATATAAAAAAATGTGAAAAATATTGTTATTTTTTCAAAATTTACGCTCTTTTTTTGTTTATAGCGCAAAAAGAAAAAATCGCACAGGTGATGAAATACCACCAAAAGAAAGCTCTGTTTGTGTGAAAAAAAGGACGTAAATTTTGTTTGGGTACGGCGTCGCACGACCGCGCAATTGTCAGTTAGTCGCACAGTGCCGAATCGCAAAAAGTGGCCTGGACGTAAGACAGCAAAATCCTCCGGTGGTAAAGTGGTTAAAGACCAACTCGGGTCTAATGGAAAAATAATGCTTTATTGAAATAACCTTTTATATAACCAGTCATCTTTTTCGCAGCTGATTTGCAGTGCAAGGCTTGGTGCCCTGAAAAAATATTACACATGCCCATCTTCTCCCCCATATGATGATTAACCACACAGCAAAATAAGGCTACTGGGATCAACCTGAGATCTCTTTATGCAGAATCCAGTGGATTGTACAAGACAC
Organism: Pelophylax lessonae; assembly: GCF_965119305.1. Classification (NCBI taxonomy): domain Eukaryota; kingdom Metazoa; phylum Chordata; class Amphibia; order Anura; family Ranidae; genus Pelophylax; species Pelophylax lessonae. The sequence continues at coordinate 517,824,341 of NC_138772.1, read as the reverse complement.
ACAAATTCCCTGCATATTTTGCATTAAAATATATGGAAAATTTAGACTAAAATATTCTGCTTAGCCTGTTCTGTTGCACTGGTGAGAGGTGTTTCACCTGCTATGGATCTGACATGCATAGAAGACCCAACAGAGGAAAAAATTGTCTAGTGTGAGTGGAGTTACTTTTTAAAGCTCATCTCTGGGAATTTTGTAAAACCTACCCATGCAGTCCCCCCTTCCCCCTTAGGTCGGGGGTTAGAGGGATAAGCTATAATACTTACCTTTTTCCTTGCTCTCGGAATCTCTTAACTTGTGGGGAGCTCTCCCCATCATCATGTACAATGCAAGACTATTGGCCCTGCGCTGTATGTGATGACATCAGAGTATGACTGCCGCATGGAGAGGCAAAAAGAAGAGGTTCAGGGATCAGTCAAACAGAGTGGTGGGATCCTGCTGGAGCAAAGAATAAGGTAAAGCTGGCCATAGTCAGGTGTTTTCTTTTTTTTTTTTTTTCCTTGAGCCAGCAGGCTGAATGAAAAAAAACTGACCGGTTCCTTCATCCACACAAGCGAGGTGGATGGAGGAATCCCCCTTACAGGCGACATTGTGTTCTGACAGCAGGACTCAGGATTGGCTGCAGCCGCTGATCGACAAGTTTTCCAGCATGTCCTTTTGACAGAAGTCAGTCAAACAGTCGACTTCTGTTTAGTGCGGACAGGAAGACGCTGATGGAAATTTGGCTGGTTCCTGCTGATCCAGCCAAATTTTAATCTCTCTATGGCCTCCTTAACCACTTAAGCCCCGGAAGATTTTACCCCTTCCTGACCAGGCCCTATTTTGCGATTCGGCACTGCGTGAGTTTAACGGACAATTGCGCGATCGTGCGACGCTGTACCTAAACTAATTTGACGTCCTTTTTTTCCCCACAAACAGAGCTTTCTTTTGGTGGTATTTGATCACCTGTGCGATTTTTTTTGATCATGCGCTATAAACAAAAGAGCGTCAATTTTGCAAAAATAAAAATATTTTTCACATTTTTTTTATATGAAATTCCCCCCAAAAAATATAGAAATCAAAATTTTTTTAACATTTTAGGCCAATTTGTTTTCTGCTACATATGTTTGGTAAAAAAAAAAAAAAATCGCAAAAAGCGTATTTTGATTGGTTTGCACAAAAGTTATTGCGTTTACTAACTAAGGGAAAGATTTTTGTTGTTTTTTTTTTCTTTAACGAGTAATGGCGGCGATCTGCGATCTTTTTTTTGCGGGACTGCGACATTGTAGCGGACAGATCGGACACTTGACTGACATTTTTGACACTTTTGGGGTTACCAGTGACATTACTACAGTAATCAGTGCTATACATATGTACTGTTACTGTAAAAATGACACTGGCAGGGAAGGGGTTAACTTTATTGGGGAAGGAGGGGTTAAGTGTGTCCCTAGGGGCGTGCTTCTAACTGTGAAGGGATGTGGCTTGTGGTGTAAGAACAGAGATATACGATTCTGCATAGCAGGACCGTATGATCTCTATTCTTACACAGGGGAGAATGGCAGGCGGCTTTGTTTACATTAGCCGCCTGCCTTTCTCCCGCTGTAACGGACAATCGCAAGTGCCCGGCGGACATCGGGTCCGCCGGGCACATGTGCGGGGGGGTCTGTGAACGAGCGGGGGCGGAGGCTCGCACCCTAGAGCCTCACGGGCGAGCGACGTAGACCTACGTAGCTTTGCCTGTGAGGGGCTGACTGCCGCAGTAAATATACTGAAGGCAGTCGGCAAGTGGTTAATGTCTAAACTGCTGGCAACAAAAGTGAGTACACCCCTAAGTGAAAATGTCCAAATTGGGCCCAAAGTGCCAATATTTTGTGTGGCCACCAGGGCTCGAGTCCTGCAGGAACGCATGGGAACGGCGTCCCCGCACTTTTTTCACAGCAGGAACGCCGTTCCCATTGCCAGCCGCGTCCTGCAGGCAGGGCCGTTGTCAAGGGGGAACCACAATCCCCCGCTGTGCAGAAAAAAAATGTCTCCGGGCCCCCCTGCGTTCCACGGGAGCGGGTAAAGTCAGTGGACTATTTTATCAGTTTTGGGTAGGCGGATTAATCCGCCGCAGCGCGCTATTCAATTCCAGCCTGGTCACCTGCCTTCAATGTGAATAGATGGTGACAGGCTGGGAACACTGTGGCGGATTAATCCGCCTACCCGAAACTGAAAAAATAGTCCACTGACTTTACCATCTCCCATGGAACACAGGGGAGCCGGGCCGGTGCTGTGGGCAGTCCAGGGCAGTGGCGTGGCGGCGACGGGGGGCCGGGTGTCAGGTCGGTGTCCTGTACGGCGCTGCTGGGCCGCCTCTCTATGTGAAGGAAGCTGCAGTGCCACTGTGACAGCTCCTTCAGTTCGCGGGGAAAGAAGGTAAGTGCCTGCTGTCATGCTGTGCAGCCTCCTGTGTGCTGGATAGGAGGGGGATGGGGCAGCTGCATAAAGAGGAATTGATCTTTATGGAATTGATCTTTCCATATTCGGTGGCTGCAGGAGGAATATGGAAAGATCAATTCCTCTTTATGCAGCTGCCCCATCCCCCTCCTATACAACTTATTTTGCTGCCCCCCCAGTGCTCTCTAGCCCCTCCTCCCAGTGCGCTCTTTAACCCCCCAGTGTCTTAGCCCCCCCCTGCTCTTTAGCGCCCCCTCAGTGCTCTTTAACCCCCCCCGCTCTTTAATCCCCCCATGCTCTTTAGCCCCCCCCCACCCAGTGCTTTTCATCTCCCCCCATGCTCTCTGGCTCCTCCAGTCCCCCCCCCAGTGCTCTCCAGTTCGCCCCCTCCCCCTGTGTTCTCCATCCCCCTGGTTTTCCCTCCCCCCCCCCAGTGCTCTCCACTCCCTGCACCTTCCAACCCCCCTGCAATGCTTTCCAAACCCCCCTTAATTCTCTCCAGTCCCCCCCCCCCGTGCCCTTCAGTGCTCTCTGCTTTCCCTGGCCCCCCCTTGTGCTCCTCTATCTTCTATCATGTCTGCAGTCTCTGACCATCTTTTGTATCACGTCCTCAGTCTCTGACATATCACATATATGCAATGACAGACCTCACATGTGATGTGCAGCACACTGCTGTGCAAATCACATGTGATGTGTGTGCGATGCAAATTCAGCCATACAGATTGTATGGCTGAATTCGCATCGCATTGGGACACAACTCGCACAGGGCCCTTTTTTGGGTCCGCACCCATGCGATCCGATTCATGTTGGAACTGACATCTCGCACTGTGATATGCAAACTGATCTGGGGATGTGGTTAACTTTGTATTGGCAGCCCCAGCAATTTGTATATGGCAGTGTGAACTGCCTGCGAGTTGAATGCAATGCGGGACCCCGCAGTAGATTTGCAGGGTTCCCGCATCGCATATATGTGAACTGGGACTAATACCAAGCACATTTAAAGTGACACATCTGAGGGGCTGTAAATTAGGGTACACTAGTGTTGCCCTCTGAAGAGTGAACCACAATGGATCACTTTTCAGAGGGTGTTTGCTAGGTGGCAAGGAAACATTATGATGCCTCCTCACCATCTAATGTAATTCTTAAAAACCTGCACCACCTGCAAAGGTTCCTCCTTATATCAGGACCCACCCCCTTCCTTAGTGTATTCGCTCTGCGGAAGGTGGTCTCTGGTCACCAGAGTCCCCCCTACATCAGAGTTCCCGGCATTCCCCTTTACATCAATCTGCAGGATTCCCCCTTACAGTGCAAGGGGGAACTCTGTGGACGCTGATGTGAAGGGGAGCTCTGATGTAAAGGGCAATGCTGCAGACCCTGATGTAAGTGGGAACTCTGATGTAAAGGGGAATGCAGTGGACTCTGATATAAAGTGGTCTCTGGTCACCTTATATCAGAGTTCCCTTTTAGAGCAAAATTCTTCTTTATATCATTATATCAGAGTTCCCTTGCATTGTAATGGGGAATCCTGCAGACTCTGATGTTCTTTGTTGGCTAGGTTATATTAACCTGACCTTCTTGTAAATGGAGAAATATGGCTTTTGACTTTTGTTTAACTTAAACACACATTGCTAATAGTGCTATCTACATGTTTATAATTTAAAATATTGATATTTGCACTGTTTACCACAGAATACGGGCATTTTAGGCACTTTTTTTGCAATGTCGAGGGGGGATCCTGGGTGAGTTCCCACACTTTTTTTCCCAGGACTTGACCCCTGGCGGCCACCATTATTTTCCAGCACTGCCTTTAACCCTCTTGGGCGTGGAGTTTACCAGAGCTTCACAGGTTGCCACTGAAGTCCTCTTCCACTCGTCCATGACATCACAGAGCTGGTGGATGTTGGAGACCTTGCGCTCCTCCACGTTCCGTTTGAGGATGCCCATAGATGCTCAATAGGGTTTAAGTCTGGGGACATGCTTGGCCAGTCCATCACTTTTACCCTCAGCTTCTTTAGCAAGGCAGTGGTCGTCTTGGAGGTGTGTTTGGGGTCGTTATCATATTGGAATACTACCCTGCGGCCCAGTCTCCGAAGGGAGGGGGATCATGCTCTACTTCAGTATGTCACAGTACATGTTGGCATTCGCGGTTCCCTCAATGAACTGTAGCTCCCCAGTGCTGGCAACACTCATGCAGCCCCAGACCATGACACTCCCACCACCATGCTTGACTGTAGGCAAGACACACTTGTCTTTGTACTCCTCACCTGGTTGCCACCACACACGCTTGACACCATCTGAACCAGATACGCTTATCTTGGTCTCATCAGACCACAGGAGATGGTTCCAGTAATCCATGTCCTTAGCCTGCTTGTCTTTAGCAAACTGTTTGCGGGCTTTCTTGTGCATCAACTTTAGAAGAGGCTTCCTTCTGGTGATGACAGCCATGCAGACCAATTTGATGCAGTGTGCGGCATATGGTCTTAGCACTGACAGGCTGACCCCCCACCCCTTCAACCTCTGCAGCAATCATACGTCTCTTTGCCAAAGACAACCTCTGGATATGACGCTGAGCACGTGACCTCAACTTCTTTGGTTGACCATGGCGAGGCCTGTTCTGAGTGGAACCTTTCCTGTTAAACCGCTGTATGTTCTTGGCCACCATGCTGCAGCTCAGTTTCAGGGTCTTGACAATCTTCTTATAGCCTAGGCCATCTTTATGTAGGGCAACAATTCTTTTTTGCAGATCCTCATAGAGATCTTTGCCATGAGATGCCATGTTGAACTTCCAGTGACCAGCATGACAGCGTGAGAGCGATAACAGCAAATTTAACATACCTGCTCCCCATTCACACCTGAGACCTTGTAACACTAACAAGTCACATGACACCGGGGGGAGGGTGGCTAATTGGGTCCAAATTTGACTTTTTTCACTTAGGGGTGTACTCACTTTTGTTGCCAGCGGTTTAGACATTAATGGCTGTGTGTTGAGCTATTTGAGGGGACAACAAATGTACACTTATACAAGCTGTACACTCACCACTTTACATTGTAGCAAAGTGTCATTTCTTCAGTGTTGTCACATGAAAAGATAGAATAAAATATTTACAAAAATGTGAGGGGTGTACTCACTTTTGCAAGATACTGTGTGTGCGCAAGCGTGTGAATGCATGTGTGTGTGTGTATATGTATGTGTACACAGGTTCATCCCATAACATTTTTATATCACCCAAAAGATAATTTATTTCAGTAATTCATTTCAAAAAGTGAAACTCCTATAGATGCATTACACACACACAGAGTGATAGATTTCAAACATTTCTTTCTTTTTATTTTGATGAATATGGCTTACAGCTAGTGACAACACAAAATTCAGTATCTCAGAAAATTGGAATATTTCATAAAACCAGGGCTTTTTTTCAGCGGGAACGTGGGGGAACGCAGTTCCGGAACCTCCAGTCTGAATGTATGCAATGGCAAAGGGGTGCTGGGGTCAGTGGGGTGAGCTGAAGGGCCTATTGATGCTGGCTGCTGGGGGATCTATTGTTGCTGAAGGGCATTTGTTGTGGGTGGGGCTATTGTTTCAGTGGAGGATTTATTATTGCTTGGGGGAATAGTTGCTGGGGGGGACTACTGTTGTATGGGGGGGATCTATTGTTGCTGGAGGACATTTTGTTGTGGGTGGGGCTATTGTTGCAGTGTAGGATTTATTGTTGCTTGGGTGAACTATTGTTGTTGGGGGGGGGGGGGCGATTGTTGCAGGGTAGGATTTATTGTTGTCCGGGGGCTATTGTTGTTGGGGGTCTATTGTTGCTGATAACAGGGGATCTATTTTACTGTTTTTTCTATTGTTGCAGGGGAAGATTTTTTTTTTTTTTGTGGGGGGGGGGGGGGGGTCTATTGTTACTGATTCCAGGGGACCTATTTTACTGCTTTTCTAGTTATCATTAACAAATTCCATACAAATTACCTAGAACCACAACTTGATACTTGGTTCTGTATTCTCTAAAAAGGGGGGAGGGGGTACTGGGAGGTGGGCAGAGGGTGGAACCAAAGGACAGCGCTTTTAGGTGGGTAGGGGGTGGAGACGAGGGGTGACTCAGAAGAGGGGAGTACCTGCACCTATTCTCGGAGAAAAAAATGTCCTGGTCGTGGCCAACCTAGCGCGGAGCTAAAGTTAGATTGCTCTCGCTGGCCAGACTTGGGAGGCCAGGCCGCAAGGATCTAAGATATCCAGTGCCTGGCCCAGTTGATTGTAATTCTCATTTCTCACAGGAACAGAAAATAATAATAATTTTAAAAAATTCCATTTAAAAAGGGAAAAAAATGCCAGGACCAGAGATCCCAGCAGGGAACCGGATCCTTATTCCTGACTAGGCAGAAAAAAACTGAGGTCCTATAGCAGTAGGTGGGAAGTATACCCCCTAGGACTGCCCTAGGGGCGTAGTCAAATGTGTTTCCGTCTAGTCCTACTCCTATGGAAAGAAGCTTAACCCAAGGGTCAAAGAAGATATGGAGCGGTGTCCGTCAATAAACGAAAGAGAAAATTGGGCTAACTTTACTGTTTCGTTTTTTTTTTTTTAGTTTATGAATATTTCTTTTCCCAAAAAAATTGCGTTTTAAAAAAAACCGCTGTGCAATTACCGTGTGACATAAAAAATTTCAACACACACCATTTTATTCTCTAGGGTCTCTGCTGAAAAAATATATATAATGTTTGGGGGTTCTGAATAATTTTTCCATGTAGGAGCGAAGTGTCAGAATAGGTTTGGGAAGGAGGGGGTTAAAGTAAAAGTCTCTGTTTTTTTTTTTTTTTAGTTAAAAATAACCAGCATGTAATACTTACCTCCTCTTTGCAGTTGGTTTTTCACCGAGCAGCCCAGATCCTCTTCTTCTTGGGTCCCTCTTCGGCTCTCCTGGCCCCTCCCCCAGTGTAAAAATAAAAAAAATTAAAATAAAATAAACAACAAAAAGTTAAAACGCCCCTGTCCCATCGCGCTCCCACACAGAAGCGAACGCATACGTAGGTCGCATCCACATATGTAAACGACGTTCAAACCACACATGCGGGTTATCCTAGCGAATGTTAGAGTGAGAGCAATAATTCTAGCACTGGACCTCCTCTGTAACTCTAAACTGGTACCCTGTAAAAAATTTTAAAGCGTAGCCTATGGAGATTTTTAGGTACTGGAGTTCGGTGCCATTCCGCGAGTGCGGGCAATTTTAAAGCGTAACATGTAAGGAATCTATTTACTCGACGTAACATCATCTTTCATATTATACAGAAAAATCGGGCCAACTTTACGTTTTTTTTTTTTTTTTTTCATGAAAGTGTTTTTTTTTCCCAAAAAAATTGGGTTTGAAAAATTGCTGTGCAAATACCGTGTGACAAAAAAAAATAGCATTGACCACCATTTTATTCCATAGGGTCTCTGCTTATGTGCATATGTATGTATGTATGTGTATATATATATATATATATATATATATATATATATATATATATATATATACACACACACATACATATACATACATATATATATATATATATAATATAATGTTTGGCAGTTCTGAGTAATTTGCTAGCAAAAAAAATGATGATTTTTACATGTAGGAGAGGATGGCCAGAATTCACCTGGTATGGAAATGGTTGATAAAATAATAAACATTATTATATTATTATTATGATACAGGATTTAGTGCAACATATAAATCCAATTATTTATTTCTAAAAATCTTGATTTTATTATCACCTAAATTCTAATTAAAACAATCTATAAAGGAGTTATTTTTGTTGTTACAGAAGAGCTCATTTGCATCAAGAAATTACAAACACATTCACATGAATTAAGGTGGTTTTAAAGGGAAAAATGTTTTTTTTTTTTAAATAAAATAATATACATTATTATTATGATTATACAGGATTTAGTGCCAGCAGTTTGCACAGCACTATACAACGTTAGGGCGACATGTTATACTTACCTGCTCTATGCAATGGTACTGCACAGAGCAGCCCCGATCCTCCTCCTGTGCCCCCTGCTGGTGCTCTCCAGTGCTGCCAAGGTGTGTGAAAGTGCACAGCCACCCGATCGTTTCCATCTGACAGCCAATAGTCGGTTTGTCAGATTTGCACACTTTCCCGGCTCCTGCAGTGTGTGTAACCCCCCTACTGCTGCTGATGTATGGTGTATGTCAGCGGCAGTAAAAGGGTTAATCACCATCCCCAAACAGCTCTCCTCCATGTACATCCCATAGAAGCGCAATGTAAATGACAGCCAGGAGGGGGCAGGATTTTTGAGAAAAAAAAATCTGATAATATCTGTGAATTGATAGAAGGAATGCAGACCCTCCAATCATTCCCAGCTGAGGAAGGGGCCACCATCGAGTTCTCTCATCAGACCTGCTGTTGCCATGGTGCTGCACGTGATCAGTTACAGCAGCAGCCGTTTGAAAACATGCAGGTTGGGCTGAGTGCTGTCATCACACTGGTGACAGTTATCAGTTAGCTGGATGCACCTGCTCATTTGCATATCTTCGCAAAGGATTCTGGGTAATGGGTTTTGTCAGCTCAGGGTTGGTAGAAAGTGAATAATTTGGGTTTCTGGACGGTTTATAGAGCTGGAAGGATTGGGAAGTGATATACAAGCCAATAAGAAAGATTTTAATGGTTTCAAATTAGAGTCTCCATAAGTTGGAAAGCTTTGTAATTGGAGGGTTTTATATACAATATTGGATTCCTTAGTATGTAGAGCAGTTGGAGAGCAAGGGCCGTGGTTGGATGATACCATGTGTAAGCACATAAGTACCATGTGTAAGCACCATGTATAAGTTGGAGCAACAACCCTCTGTGACAGCGCACCAGAGATAACATGGCGGAAGTAATACAAATGTGCAAGCACACAAATTGCAGCACAGCCCCTAGAAACTCAGCGCACCAGTAAGGCATGGTGGAATTAACACCATCTGTGAGCAAAGGCATGGTGGAATTATAACACCATCTGTGAGCCCATCAGTTGCTGGACCCTTCGCAGCAACCTAGCGCACTAAATAGCACAGAAAGAGGGGCCCCAAACAAAGTCTCCACCCGGATGTAGCCTCACCTCCTGCCCAAGTTTTTAAAACCACAAAAGCCTTTTCCTTGTTTTTTTTTAAATGGGTGGGGCTATTGTTGCAGTGGAGGATTTATTGTTGTTGGGGGGGGGGGGTCTATTGTTGCATGGGAGGATTTATTGGGGGGGGGGGATTGTTGCAGGGGAGGATTTATTTTTGCTTGGGGCTATTGTTGTTGGGGTTCTATTGTTGCTGATTCCAGGGGATCTATTTTACTGCTTTTCTAGTTATCATTAACAAATTCCATACAAATTACCTAGAACCACAACATGATACTTGGTTCTGTATTCTCTAAAAAGGGGGGGAGGGGGGTACTGGGAGGTGGGCAGAGGGTGGAACCAAAGGACAGCTCTCGGAGGTGGGTAGGGGGTGGAGACGAGAGGTGACTCAGAAGAGTCAATTTGTATATCATCAAAAAGATAATTTATTTCAGTAATCCAATTCAAAAGTGAAACTCCTATAGATGCATTACACACACAGAGTGATAGATTTCAAACATTTCTTTCTTTTTATTTTGATGAATAAGGCTTACAGCTAGTGACAACTCAGAATTCAGTATCTCAGAAAATTGGAATATTTCATAAAACCAGGGCTTTTTTTCAGCGGGAACGTGGGGGAACGCAGTTCCGGCACCTCCAGTCTGAATGTATGCAATGGCAAAGGGGTGCTGGGGTCAGTGGGGTGAGCTGAAGGGCATATTGATGCTGGCTGCTGGGGGATCTATTGTTGCTGGCGGGCATTTGTTGTGGGTGGGGCTATTGTTTCAGTGGAGGATTTATTATTGCTTGGGGGAATAGTTGCTGGGGGGGGACTACTGTTGTATGGGGGGGATCTATTGTTGCTGGAGGACATTTTGTTGTGGGTGGGGCTATTGTTGCAGTGTAGGATTTATTGTTGCTTGGGTGAACTATTGTTGTTGGGGGGGGGGCGCTATTGTTGCAGTGGAGGATTTATTGTTGCTTGGACGAACTATTGTTGTGGGGGGGGGGGGGCTATTGTTGCAGGGGAGGATTTATGGGGGGGATTGTTGCAGGGGAATATTTATTATTGCTTGGGGGCTATTGTTGTTGGGGGGTCTATTGTTGCAGGGGAGGATTTATTGGGGGGGGATTGTTGCAGGGGAGGATTTATTGGGGGGGGGGATTGTTGCAGGGGAGGATTTATTGTTGCTTGGGCGAACTATTGTTGTTGGGGGGGATCTATTGTTGCATGGGAGGATTTTTTTTTGGGGGGGGGGGTCTAATGTGGCAGGGGAGGATTTATTGGGGGGGGGGGATTGTTGCAGGGGAGGATTTATTTTTGCTTGGGGCTATTGTTGTTGGGGTTCTATTGTTGCTGATTCCAGGGGATCTATTTTACTGCTTTTCTAGTTATCATTAACAAATTCCATACAAATTACCTAGAACCACAACTTGATACTTGGTTCTGTATTCTCTAAAAAGGGGGGGAGGGGGGTACTGGGAGGTGGGCAGAGGGTGGAACCAAAGGACAGCTCTCGGAGGTGGGTAGGGGGTGGAGACGAGAGGTGACTCAGAAGAGGGGAGTACCTGCACCTATTCTCGGAGAAAAAAATGTCCTGGACGCAGCCAACCTAGCGCAGAGCTAAAGTTAGGTTGCGCTCGCTGGCCAGACTTGGGAGGCCGTAAGGATCTAAGATATCCAGTGCCTGGCCCAGTTGATTGTAATTCTCACAGGAACAGAAAATAATAAAATAATTTAAAAAAAATCCATTTAAAAAGGGAAAAAAATGCCAGGACCAGAGATCCCAGCAGGGAACCGGATCCTTATTCCTGACTAGGCAGAAAAAACTGAGGTCCTATAGCAGTAGGTGGGAAGTACACCCCCTAGGACTGCCCTAGGGGCGTAGTCAAATTTGTTTCCGCCTAGTCCTACTCCTATGGAGAGAAGCATAACCCAAGGGTCAAAGAAGATATGGAACTGTGTCCATCAATAAATAAAAGAGAAAATTGGGCTAACTTTACTGGTTTTTTTTTTTAGTTTATGAATATTTCTTTTCCCAAAAAAATTGCGTTTGAAAAACCGCTGTGCAATTACCGTGTGACATAAAAAATTTCAACACACGCCATTTTATTCTCTAGGGTCTCTGCTGAAAAAATATATATAATGTTTGGGGGTTCTGAATAATTTTTCCGTGTAGGAGCGAAGTGTCAGAATAGGTTTGGGAAGGAGGGGGTTAAAGTAAAAGTCTCAGTTTTTTTTTTTTTTTAGTTAAAAATAACCAGCATGTAATACTTACCTCCTCTTTGCAGTTGGTTTTTCACCGAGCAGCCCAGATCCTCTTCTTCTTGGGTCCCTCTTCGGCTCTCCTGGCCCCTCCCCCAGTGTAAAAATAAAAAAAATTAAAATAAAATAAACAACAAAAAGTTAAAACGCCCCTGTCCCATCGCGCTCCCACACAGAAGCGAACGCATACGTAGGTCGCATCCACATATGTAAACGAGGTTCAAACCACACATGCGGGTTATCCTAGCGAATGTTAGAGTGAGAGCAATAATTCTAGCACTGGACCTCCTCTGTAACTCTAAACTGGTAACCTGTAAAAAATTTTAAAGTGTAGCCTATGGAGATTTTTAGGTACTGAAGTTTGGCGCCATTCAGCGAGTTCGGGCAATTTTAAAGCGTAACATGTTAGGAATCTATTTACTCGACGTAACATCATCTTTCATATTATACAGAAAAATTGGGCCAACTTTATGTTTTTTTTTTTACTGTTTTTTTTTTTTAATTCATGAAAGTGTTTTTTTTCCAAAAACATTGTGTTTGAAACCTTGCTGTGCAAATACCGTGTGACATAAAAAATAGCAATGACCACCATTTTATTCCATAGGGTCTCTGCTAATATATAATATTATGTTTGGCAGTTCTGAGTAATTTGCTAGCAAAAAAAATGCTGATTTTTACATGTAGGAGAGGAATGCCAGAATTCACCTGGTATGGAAATGCTTGATAAAATAATAAACATTATTATATTATTATTATGATACAGGATTTAGTGCAACATATAAATCCAATTATTTATTTCTAAAAATCTTGATTTTATTATCACCTAAATTCTCATTAAAACAATCTATAAAGGAGTTATTTTTGTTGTTACAGAAGAGCTCAACATTTGCATCTAGAAAATACAAACACATTCACATGAATTAACCACTTGCCGACCGAAGCACGACTATTTACTGCGGTGGTCAGCCCCTCACAGGCAGAGCGACGTAGGGCTACGTCGCTAGCCTGTGAGGGTCTAGGGAGTGAGCGCGCGCCACCGGACGCTCCCGCGTGGTCTCGGACCCCCCCGCGTGTGTGCCCGGCGGACCCGATGCCCGCCGGGCACTCGCGATCGTCCGGTACAGCGGGAGAAAGGCAGGCGGCTAATGTAAACAAGCCGCCTGTCATTCTCCCCGATGTAAGAATGGTGATCATACGGTTCTGCTATGTAGGACCGTTGATCACTGTTCCTACACCTCTAGCCACAGCCGATCACAGTTAGAACCACACCCCTAGGGACACACACAGCCCCTCCCTCTCCAAAAAAGTTAACCCCTTCACTACCAGTGTAATTTTACAGTAACAGTGCATATGTATAGCACTGATTACTATAGTAATGTCACTGGTAACCCCAAAAGTGTCAAAAATGTCAGTCAAGGGTCCGATCTGTCTGCCCCAATGTCGCAGTACCGCAAAAAAAAACGCAGATCGCCGCCATTACGCGAAAAAAAACAAACAACAAAAAAGACAAAAATCTTTCCCTTAGTAAACGCGATAACTTTTGCGCAAACCAATCAAAATACGCTTTTTGCGATTTTTTTTTTCTTTTTTACCAAACATATGTAGCATAAAACAAATTGGCCAAAAATGTTAAAAAATTTTGATGTTTACATTTTTTTTTTGGGGAATTTCATATAAAAAAATGTGAAAAATATTGTTATTTTTAGCAAAATTGACGCTCTTTTTTTGTTTAAAGCGCAAAAAGTAAAAATCGCACAGGTGATCCAATACCACCAAAAGAAAGCTCTGTTTGTGGGAAAAAAAGGACGTCAAATTCGTTTAGGTACAGCGTCGCACGACCACGCAATTGTCCGTTAAAGTCACGCAGTGCCGAATCGCAAAATAGGCCCTGGTCAGGAAGGGGGTAAAATCTTCCAGGGCTTAAGTGGTTAAGGTGGTTTTAAAGGAAAAATTTTTTAAAAATAATATACATTATTATTATGATTATACAGGATTTAGTGCCAACAGTTTGCGCAGCACTATACAACGTTAGGGCGACATGATATACTTACGTGCTCTATGCAATGGTACTGCACAGAGCAGCCCCGATCCTCAAATCATCACTGACTGTGGAAACTTCACACTGGACCTCATGCAACTTGGATTCTGTGCCTCTTCCTCCAGACTCAGGGACCTTGGTTTCCAAATGAAATGCAACATTTTCCACAGTCCCTAATGATTTGGCGAGCCATGGGATCGGGTGATGTTGGTCCACTGTGTTTTATTAAGTCCAAAGTCAGCGCAGCCCTCTACCAGGAAATTCTAGAGCACTTCATGCTTCTCCCTGCTGACCAGCTTTATGGAGATGCAAATTTCCTTTTCCAGTAGGATTTAGCACCTGCCCTCACTGCCAAAAGTACCAATACCTGGTTTAATGATCATGGTATCACTGTGCTTGATTGGCCAGCAAACTCACCTGACCTAAACCCAATAGAGAATCTGTGGGGTATTGTCAAGAGGAAGAACCTGGGCTTCTAGAACACCTCAGCAATGCCACAGGCTAATCACCTCTATGCCACGCCGCATTGATGCAGTAATTCATGAAAAAGGAGTCCTGACTAAGTATGATATACTATAATGTACATGGACCTACTTTTCAGTAAACCAACATTTCTGTATTAAAAATCCTTTTTTTTGTTTTTTTTTGTTAATGGTCTCATTTAGTAATCTGATTTTCTGAGATACTGAATTTAGATTTTTCCACTAGCTGTAAGCCATAATCATTGAAATTAAAAAAGAAATGGTTGAAATATATCACTCTGTGTGTAACGCATCTATATAAAATAGGAATTTAATGACTGAAATAAATTAACTTTTTGATGATCTAATTTATGATATGCACGTACGTGTGTGTGTTAAATGTTTGTATATAATTTCTCAAATTGATTTATGGGAGAACCAGGGGCAGACTGGCAACTTTCAGCCCAGGGGGCAAGTACAAACCAGAGGCCCATGGTGCAGCGACTCGGCCCTCTCCCACTCTCCCTCTCCCCGGCCTCCTCCTGACCCCCATTCCAGGCTGAAGCTTTGCTCCAGGTACTCTCTACTCACTGGCTGAATCCGGCTTCCCGACCTGGTCAGCAGGGGACGGTTGGGGAAGCTAGCTCAGCTCGGTCAGGGCGGCCTGGGGGAGGAGAGTCTCCAATGGGGCATGGAACCGGCCTCTGCTCAGACACAGTTTACACCATCCATGCTGGGGAAGAGGTCTGCGCTCTGTCCTTGTCTTCATCCCACACTCAGTAGGTCAGCAGTGGGGACGTTTTACTTCTCTTCACCAGGAATCCTTTAGGCATGTCTGTGGTGGAAGCGGTGCAGCATTTTTACGGCGCATCAGAGTGGCCCGGGGGGCAATTGCCCCCTGGCCCAGTCCTCCCCTGGGGAGAACCTGCCTTCATGAGAACCACCTGGTGCAATCTGAGTGCTGTAATGTGAAAAGTTGCAGTGTCTGCATCCTTTTACAGTGGAGAAACTTCAACAAAAATGAATCTCCTGTGGCAGGGGATGCCTGGAATTTGATTTGTATCTCAGCAGTGAGCCAGTCACACCGACCCAAATTAGATTTCTGGGGCATGTACACCACACTTCCATATTTAATGAAAGTGACAACTTGAATTTTGATACAGAATGGCTTATGTAGCAATAATATATACTAAATCCTTTAAACTGTTGCTCATGTCAGTTTCATTGGATATGCTCTGCAGCCTGCGGGGTTGCATTTTCTATTACTACAGTGCCACCTTGTGGTTAAAATTAAATTTGTAGGGTCCATTCACACTTGGGTTCTTGAAACCTTGCACTTGTTCCATTAAATTTTAACATATGGGATGACGTGTTTGTAGCAGCAAGTGTTTTGTGTATTTAACACCCTGTCTAATTTTTTAAAATCTTAAAACACCTTCCCACTTACAGTCACTGTGTCTATTGTTGGGAATACACTTATAAACTTCCTCTCTTTGAGTGCCACCAGCCAATGCTTTGTGCAGATACTTTCTGTCAATCCCCACTATTGCTGAGTCATATGTCCTTAAATATATATATATATATATATATATATATAATGATTTAGGTGGGAAGATTAGTCATAAAGCTTTTGTTAAGTTAGCTGACACATGCCGATTCTGCAAAATTTGGATTATGGGTTGTACAGATACAGTATAAAGAGGAAAACATGCCCAATATATGCATAGAAATGTGCAAAAAATCCAGCTCCAGGCAAAACATATTTTTTAGATTTTGTTGCCATAGATAAGAATTATATCATCTGTCAATTCTTTTATTGCCTTTCGTGTCCTTGCTTCAGTGATTTCACTCTACTTCCTGACCACATAGGAAGAGAGGAGATCTCATCTACAGGGACAGAGACAGCAGTAACACCTGATAGAGGTTCTCACCCTTCTCCACTTCACTCTAAAAAAACAAAAAAAAAAACAAATGTCCTCTCATTGGATAGATTTTGCTCATTTCTTTATTAATGTGCATGGCAGCCAATCGGCTGCTTTGTTTTAAGCCTGGACTGTGAAAAATTATATTTGCAGGCGGGTTGGTTGCTGTGGGATACAATAAATAATTTACACCTCCAAAGTTCCATAAACTGGAGTCTCTGATGAAAATTCACAAAAGGATACTGCTCCAGGTGTTCTTATGACTTACCCGCCGATCTAGGGTGCCGGCTCAACAAGGCCTGTCTATTCCTAATGCACTAAAATCAATCAAAGAAAGCTGCATCACCGCCATGTTTTTTTCTTCAGCTTTAAAAACTTTACTGTCACTTGAATGAATTTACAAAAAACTAGAGCAGGTTACTGTCCACCAGACCCTGCTCCCACTCCTCTGTTGCGATTTACCCCAAATTTGGCATAGTTGAGACCAGCTGTCTCTGACCCCTGGGCCACAACCGGTCTTTGGCAACATTATATTCACCCTCTGATGTTAGGGGGGACTCGGATGGGGACTCTGATGGAAGAGGAACTCTGATATAGGGGGGGGGGGGGGACTTTGATGAGGTCTCTGATATAAGGGGGAATGTTAATGGGGACTCTGATAAACCAGGGGCTCTGATGGGAACTCTGATGAAAGGATGGACTTTGAGGAGGTCCTCGATATAAGGTAGCTCTGATGGGAACTCCGATGTAAGGGGGGACTTTGATGAGGTCCATGATATAAGGTAGCTCTGATGGGAACTCTGATGAAAGAATGGACTTTGAGGAGGTCCATGATATAAGGTAGCTCTGATGGGAACTCTGATGAAAGAATGGACTTTGATGTCCATGATATAAGGTAGCTCTGATGGGAACTCTGATGTAAGGGGGGACTTTGAGGAGGTCCTTGATATAAGGTAGCTCTGATGAGAACTCTGATGTAAGGGGGGACTTTGAGGAGGTCCATGATATAAGGTAGCTCTGATGGGAACTCTGATGTAAGGCGGGACTTTGAGGAGGTCCTTGATATAAGGTAGCTCTGATGGGAACTCTGATGAAAGAATGGACTTTGATGTCCATGATATAAGGTAGCTCTGATGGGAACTCTGATGTAAGGGGGGACTTTGAGGAGGTCCTTGATATAAGGTAGCTCTGATGAGAACTCTGATGTAAGGGGGGACTTTGAGGAGGTCCATGATATAAGGTAGCTCTGATGGGAACTCTGATGAAAGGATGGACTTTGAGGAGGTCCTTGATATAAGGTAGCTCTGATGGGAACTCTGATGTAAGGGGGGACTTTGATGAGGTCCATGATATAAGGTAGCTCTGATGGGAACTCTGATGAAAGAATGGACTTTGAGGAGGTCCATGATATAAGGTAGCTCTGATGGGAACTCTGATGAAAGAATGGACTTTGAGGAGGTCCATGATATAAGGTAGCTCTGATGGGAACTCTGATGAAAGAATGGACTTTGATGTCCATGATATAAGGTAGCTCTGATGGGAACTCTGATGTAAGGGGGGACTTTGAGGAGGTCCTTGATATAAGGTAGCTCTGATGAGAACTCTGATGTAAGGGGGGACTTTGAGGAGGTCCATGATATAAGGTAGCTCTGATGGGAACTCTGATGTAAGGCGGGACTTTGAGGAGGTCCTTGATATAAGGTAGCTCTGATGGGAACTCTGATGAAAGAATGGACTTTGATGTCCATGATATAAGGTAGCTCTGATGGGAACTCTGATGTAAGGGGGGACTTTGAGGAGGTCCTTGATATAAGGTAGCTCTGATGAGAACTCTGATGTAAGGGGGGACTTTGAGGAGGTCCATGATATAAGGTAGCTCTGATGGGAACTCTGATGTAAGGCGGGACTTTGAGGAGGTCCTTGATATAAGGTAGCTCTGATGGGAACTCTGATGTAAGGGGGGACTTTGAGGAGGTCCATGATATAAGGTAGCTCTGATGGGAACTCTAAAGTAAGGGGGGACTTTGAGGAGGTCCTTGATATAAGGTAGCTCTGATGGGAACTCTGATGTAAGGGGGGGACTTTGATGAGGTCCTTTATATAAGGTAGCTCTGATGGGAACTCTGATGTAAGGGGGGACTTTGATGGGGAGTCTGATATAGGGGAACTCAGATGTAAAAGGGGTAGTTGATAGGGACTTTAATATAAAGAGGCTCTGATGGGGACTGTGATGGACTGAAGATTATTTTAAAGTTCTTTGCTTGGTTTTACTGATTTTTTTTTTCTTTTTCGGTTCCAAATCATATCTTGCTGATTCAAATAAAACTCCCAAGAAAACAAGAAAAATGAATGAATTTGTTTTAATTTGATTCACCCATTTATCAAACAGTTTTTTTTTTCTTGGCTAGTGAATATTTGGTCTAGACCCCTGGTGCCCAACCTATGGTCAGAGGGCCCCATGTGGCCCTTTGGTATATAATGTCAGGCCTCGGATCTCAGCAGTCTGTATTGGGAACATTGATTAGGGTAATAGCACTGCTCCCTATCCTCATGTAACATGTACCCAGTTTCATATTGTCTTCTGCATATCTCCAACCAAAAATTTATCCTGTCCACACTCTCACCATCATTTCCTCTATTAGGTCTGCAGTCGCTGACAGACCTCCCAAGCACTGCATATAAAGAACATTATGTGGGCCTTTTGTGATGTCAGGGGCCACATTTGAGGCCCCCCTATAGCTCATCAGACAACCACTGGTCTATACTATAATATTTGGGGTGAAACAAATCAGAGGAGTTGGAATAGGGTTTGCAGAGCAATGTGCTCTAGTTTGCTGCAAATTTATCCAAGTGGCAATAACATTTTTTTGAAGTTGAAGAAAAGAAACATGGCAGAGGTGCAGCTTTCTTTAATTTTTTTTTCCTCTGACCACAATACAGCAGCACTAGCTTGTAGCAGGCACCCTGAAGAAGCATCTCCAACAGCCTGAAACGTGGGATACTGCAGTCATTGTACTAAGTGTGTCTGTGTGTCATTTGTCGGTCTTGCTGCCTGCTTGCTGGAAATTTGTGGAGTTATAATTTGGTGCTTGATTTTTTTCCCCTTCCCTTTTTCCCTTTCCCTTTTTTTTCTTTTCATTCCCCTCACCCTTCTGCCCCCACATTTTACTACCCCCCTCGTATTCTCCTCTCCCACCTTCCCCTTGTCTCACACAGCAGTCTGAACAGCGTTAACAGTAATGACTCGAGGTTGAGCGGCTCGCACTCACACTCACCTACTTCACACTATCGCTATCGCAGCTCCAATCTGCCCCAGCAGGCGCCGATGAGGCTGTCCAGCGTCTCCTCCCATGATTCTGGCTTCATTTCCCAAGATGCTTTTCAGTCAAAGTCTCCATCGCCTATGCCACCGGAAGCTGTCAACCAGGTAAGCCAGAAGTCTGTGTGATTTGGAGTCTGTTAAGTGTCATTGGTCATGGTGCTCACCAACACCTTTATTGGACTGTATGCTCCACAAACTTGGTTCTCAAACTGAAACTTTTTCTTAATAGAGTTGGGCATTGTCAGAACTCCCATTGGGATTTTATTTCAGTCTGAGGCCTTGTTGGGGAGATTTTTCCTTACTTCCT
The DNA here is from genome assembly GCF_965119305.1 of Pelophylax lessonae. Classification (NCBI taxonomy): domain Eukaryota; kingdom Metazoa; phylum Chordata; class Amphibia; order Anura; family Ranidae; genus Pelophylax; species Pelophylax lessonae. The sequence goes on along the minus strand of NC_138772.1, from coordinate 517,804,522 downwards.
GTCCCAGTGACAACTTGTATCAGACGGCAAATTAAAGCAGAACTGAACCCTCCTATTGTTTTCAGCCAAGGAAGCTGCCATCTTAGCCTCAGTTTGATGCGATCAGTTAGGACATCAGCCATTTGATGGTTTAACAGTTTGGTTGAAAGCACAAGTAAATGTGACAGTTAGCAATCCTGGCATTCCAGCAATGTAACTGTCTTGAAACCATTAAATTGATGGATTTAGTTCTGCTTAAAGAGGTTGTAAACCATAAAAAAAAAAAATTTTTCAACCTGAAAGAGAATCACAAAATGAGCTAGCATGTATCGCATACTAGCTCATTATGAAATACTTACCTTAGAACGAGCCCCCGCCGTGCCGCCCGCTTAGCTGTATAACGGGCGACATGTTCAGTCGCCCGTCTTCCGGGATCGCGGGGTCCGGCCATCTGATTGGCCGGAGCCGCGGTGACGTCACTCCCACGCACACGTGCGGGAGCCGACGATCACGGCACGGCAAAGAGGTTGTAAACCCATAATTTTTTTTTTTTTTCCGACCTGAAAGATAAACACATAATGTGCTAGTATGCATCACATACGAGCTCATTATGAAATACTTACCTTAGAACGAGCCCCTGCCGTGTCGACCGCTTAGCTTTATGACGGGCGACATGTTCAGTCGCCCATCTTCCGGGATTGCGGCATCCGCCCATCTGATTGGCCGGAGCCGCAGTGACGTCACTCCTGTGCACGGGGCTCTGAAGGAACAGCACCAGCGGCCGTTCCTTCAGATCGCATGCGCCAGTGATGTCAATGGCTGCATGTAAGGTAAATATCTCCTAAACGGTACATGTTTAGGAGATATTTACAGTACCTATAGGTAAGCCTTATCATAGGCTTACCTATAGGTAAAAGTTGCAGAGGAGGGTTTACTTCCTTTTTAAAGGAAAATATGGAGATACAGACAGCAATAACATTTTATTTCTGAACGAAAACCAAATACATGGTTAGAAATTTGTTTGTTCTTAAAAAAAATGTCGTCCTGGTTCTTTGAAATATTCTCCCCACTTTGGTTGAATTGAATGTTGAATGAACTGATGTTGAATTCAAACATCAGTTTGACCCCATTGATGACTAGAAAATCAAATGGTATTAAAACAAAAAAAAAATGACAGTAAAATTCTACTAGTATATGGCCAGTTAAGCAGATTAAGTAAGAATTTCTATGATTGCCCCAAGTCCTTACGATTCAAAAATAGGTTGTCAATGCCAGCTTCTAAATGTGTATCCTGAAAGATTTGCTGTGCACGGGTTACAAGCAGGGCCGAAACTAGAGGGGGGATGGGGCAGGGGGGCATCTGCACCGTGCACTACATTGAGGGGGGTGCCGCTTCTGACAGGAGTAGTGATAGCAGTATCACTTCTCCTGTCAGCCTGGGAAGGAGGGAGCTAGAGTGTTGTGAGTGCTGTGTTCTCTCTCCCACTCTTCTGTCCCCGCCCACCCGCCTATCAGACTTGTTCCACGGAGCTCAGGAAGTGCTCTAAAACCCCCTCAGTTCTGTGCTAGAGGTTATGAGTGGCTAAAAGACACAAAAACCGACCAGGGGTAGCATCAGTACAACTCCCCTACCTGTCAAAGTACGGAGCAGGAAAAGCCAGAAGCTTCTAGTGCACCCCTGCAGACAGCGGCTCAGATATGAGGGACGGGTCTGATCACCCATCTGAATGCATCCTTCTTGATCTCTTTATTAGCACTACAGATCTATCTTGTAGTTCATTTTACGGAGTCAATCTAGGCCTTGTTAAAGTTCACTGAGCCCTGATGAAGGGGGAAGTGTTTTTGGCCTCTGAAACATGTTGGCTGTTTTATGTGATCATATTTTGAATAATTAAAGCAATTTGGATGTTGATACAGTCTGATAACGGTGATGTTTCAGCTTCTTCTTTCCTTTGCTTTTCTGTGCTTATTGATTGCTCACAATATTCCGTTCATACGTCTCCCAGAATTCATCCAGCTCTGCCTCCTCTGATGAAGGGGGGAAGTGTTTTTGGCCTCTGAAACATGTTGGCTGTTTTACGTGATCATATTTTGAATAATTAAAGCAATTTGGATTCCTGTACAGTCTGATAACAGTGATGTTTCAGCTTCTTCTTTCCTTTGCTTTGTTTGCTTGTGCTTATTGATTGCTCCCAATATTCCGTTCATACGTCTCCCTTGTTTCCAGAATTCATCCAGCTCTGCCTCCTCTGAAGCGTCTGAAACCTGCCAGTCGGTCAGCGAGTGTAGTTCTCCCACATCTGTGAGCTCCGGGTCCACCATGGGAGCGTGGGCCTCCACTGACAAGGTGAATATGTTTTTTCAGCCATTGAAGTGTTCCTGTATTACAATATGTACAGCTGATGATGACCTGGGAACTAACAATTATTTTGTAGCATCCAAACGAATACCTTTTCATATTGTTTCTTGCACTGTTTCAATCTCCGATAATCTGTAATCGAGATAAAATTTAAATTGGAGTAATTTTACAGGTCAACTGATCTAAGAACCAACAAATCAGAATAATAAATGACCCTGTGTAAAAGATACTAATATACACAGGCGGGTTCTGTGCAGAATTCAGGATATTTTGGTTTGCTTTCCTTTATTGAAGTTTTTATAGGTATAATGTGTTACATAGGAAAGAGAGGAGATCGGTCACTAGCTTGCTGAGAAAAATGACATTGAAGTATGTGGAATATAGTATATAGAATATAGTAAAAGTAGATACAATAGTGGTATAAGTAAAACAAAACTGTTACTTGTTGGAATGAAAAGAAAATGACAATATTAATATGAATCATGCATGATAAGCAGATCACTGATTGATGGAGAAAAAAATGAAAGAATATGCTAAAGATGGCTTCCAGGTGTAGATATTTTATACAGTTACATTGGCCATATGTACAGTATATGCCATACCTGACTGATGCCCCTACAAGCTGGAAATCACTGAAGTAGACATACTCCAGTGATATCCAGGAGGAGACGTTTACAGGATGAGTTCACACTTCGCATAGGTGCCATTAAGAGCATGCTCTGCATTATCTGAATTAAAGCGGACCTAATCCCCTACATATACACAGTGAAGTGAACAGCCTCAGATGATACACAGAGATGAAAGAAATCTCCCTACATGTTTTACATGTATATCTGCTCTCTCCAGCTTTCTACACTGTCTAGAAAGTGAACATCGTGTTAGAATTTTCTCTTCCTATTCCAGCACTGGGTGGGGAGTCTGGGCATACACTGTGGGACACCAGATTGGAGGAAAGGCACACCTCCTTCCACATAGGCAGATGAAGGTATAAACATGCAGAGCTGTGCTGTGAATAGACCAGCTCTCTGCTAATCTATCTCTATGCACCCACCCCAACACAAATTTCCAGCTGCTTTTATCTCCTGTGTCGGAGAACTTGCCAGAAGTTATCATGCTGAAGAAACAGAGCAGCATAAAGACACAGGACTTAGGGCATTGGAGGGAGATCAGTAAACACTATAGATATATGTGCCCAGGTCAGATTTTATGAATGGTGTTTACATTCACTTTAAGCCACAGAGTGTCATTTCTACAATCTCCTGTGTTACATTAACTGATGTATCCAGTGCATGTGTTTTTGTAAAGATAGGCCGTTCTATACCTTATTTTATAGCACCGCTTGGCGCTCACCTGACCGGCCTCCTCTTTCTTCTCCCAGTCTGACAGCTACAGTGGGAGGGGCCGAGAAACCCTCACTGACATTAGCTAGGAGGAGAGAGGCAGCTGGTCACGTGAGCGGCGCTATGAAAAAGATATACATTGGCTTATTTTTACAAAACCACATACACTGGGACACCTTATTTAATGTAACACAGGGGATTGTAGAAAGAACACTCAGAAATTATAGCAGCAGTCGGAGCTGACAGGGAGGGAGGGGGGAAGGGGGGGAGGGGGAGGACACCTCTCTCCTGCCAAGTGCCCCCAGAGCAAGCAGCTTGCTGTAGGGGCACCCAAGCGGGCACACTCCCGAGCCGCAGCTCTGGGTGTCCATTCACACACACAGCCGCAGCTCAGCCCAACCCCCTGTCTCTGCTCATTGATTCACTGGCTGTGATTGATAGCAGTGGGAGCCAATCTGTCTCAGCTAATGAGCGGTGAGAGTCCCAAGAGAGCCGAGACTGTCGTGCACATCGCTGGATCACGATGGAGCTCAGGTAAGTATTACGGGGGCCGCTGCACACAGAAGGTTTTTTACCTTCATGCATAGAATGCATGAAGCTAAAAAACCTTGAGCCTTTACAACCATTTTAAGCATGAGGTTTTTTTCTGAGAGCCATCCATCCCAAGTAAGCCTAAGTTTACAATATTAAGGGTCAGGGAACATGTGCAAACCGCTCTTGTTCCCGACCTTGCAGATGCACAAGGGTTCCATTGATTCCTAGTGACACCCCCAAGAATCGGAAAAAGCAGAGCTTTTCAGGTGCAAAAATACGGTGCATTTCCATGTGGCCGTGTTTTTTTTTAAAAGGACCAGGGACTCTTTCCCTGCATTTCCCACAAGAATCTGTACAGGAAGTGACTCAGCCACCATTTTGAGAAGATACAGCAGGGCAGCAAGACATGTTTTTCTCAATCTCTCGCCATCACCCCTGAGAGAGCTTAAAAAGTGTTACTGCTGACGAAGTCGTTTGAGTGACGCAACACGTACGGGAGCGGAGCCTGTGCACGGAAGCCGCATCCAGGTTGATTCCCATAGTTAACGGACAGACGAGCCTGTGATAGCCCCCACTGCTAAAAATTTATTTATAAAGGAGGAAGGAGGAGAAGTTTATCCCATTATATTTGACACCCTTGGGTATAACAGCGTATCTGACTCATTGGAATATATGAGTCAGATAGTAAGTCTTCAGGCCAGTCTAGGGTTCAGCAGAATCCTCTTCATCTCGTCTCTTTCGCTGGGCAGTCCACGATGTTGCGGAAAGCACCATTACCCTGTGAATGAAGGGCACTGTGACTGCTGAAATTCATGAGGAAAAAGAAGGTTGCTCAGCGGATCAGCGCCAGGACCTTATTGTTTGTTTCCCACAAGTACAGCATCCCATTCAAATCCCGTTCAAATCAACGGGCTGCTGTGCCGGCACAAGCGCAAGCCGTACCACCCACAAGAGTGTGAATCTAACCTAATGTGGAAATGAGGTCTCTTGTATCACCCGAGGCTAGTCACTTCAGGGGGTATATGTATGGATTTGCAACCACTTTAAACTTTCTATATATTTGCCATCTAATACTATCTGTTTATGCGCCAACATTTTATTTTTGTAATCCTTATAATAAAAATTTGTTTATTTTCTGGTAATGTGGGGTTTTGCAGCAGTTTTTTCTTTTATTTTCCATTATCATGAGCTGGGCTTTATGTATATATTTGTTGTGAAGATATTTTGGATGTGGATGCTGTTGGTTCCATATACTTTCACATTTAAATTGTTATTGAGTTTAATGGTATTTTTTTTATCACACATCAATTTACCCTACTGTCATTTCATGTCCATTTATCATATTTTTTTATTTTTATTTTGCACAGAGCCATCATTACCTTGGGTGAAGGCAGCCATTTTGTGAGCTAATTGTGAAAATTTAGCCTAGGCCCCCATAGTACATTTCAGATAAAGAGATATCTAGTTGTAGTTGGTTACATTCAACTGGACTTGTTCTGTAATGTTGAAGATATTTGAGCTTATCCAAGGCATGTCTCCAGTTCTAATTACATTAGAATAGCCTTTCTCAACATTTTCAGCATGGAGGAGCTCTTGAAATAACTTTCAGGTCTCAGGGAACCCCTATTAAAAATGACTTTTTAGTGTGATGGTCAGTGGGAAGAATGCTCCTTACACTTGTGGTCAATGGGAAGCATTACCACCCTACAGATAGCTAAAAATTCATTGGTGTCAGAGGGAACTTATCTGAGAGGCAGAAATTGCTCAATGCTCAAGGAACCCCTAGCAACCTCTGGAGGAACCCTATGGTTCCATGCAGTGCCATCTTAAGCGCCTTATAGGCCCCCGGGCAATGCAGTGCACTGGGGCCCCGAGAGAGAGAGAGAGAGAGAATGGCACACACAGAGGAGGATATATAGGGCAGGAAAAGGATGGCACAGTCGATGGAGAGAGAGTGAGAAAAAAGAAATCAAGCAGCTGCAGCAGTCTGCTTACCTTCCATAACGGCTGCACAGCACATGAAGGGAGGAGGTGGGTGGAGCCCATCTTCTAGGCGCGGAGAGAGGAGGACGAGCCGACGAGGAGGATCCTCCTCCGCTGTGCATGATGGGTCCTCTCAGAACGTCACTGGTTGCTAGATGCCAATCGGCTGGCCTTCCTAGCAACCAGTGTGCAGGGAGACTCAGAGCCACCGGCGCACAACGGGGGGGGGGGGGCCTAGACCACCAGGTAAACTAATCTGGAGACTGGCCTAGGGGGGGGGACAGTGTAAATGCCACCCTGTGTGTGGGGCCCCTTGGCAAGTGGGGTCCCCGGGCAACCGCCGGGCATGCCCAATGGAAAAGACGGCCCTGGTTCCATGGAACCTTGGTTGAGTAACCCTGCATTAGAATGTTTTTTTATTTATTTTTTATTGGGTATTCATATAGCGCCCACAATTTACACAGTGCTTCACATCAGTCTCTCCCCTCAAGAAGACTACAATCTAACTAAGCTCCCTACCTTTCATGCATACACATTATAGTGCCAATATACTGTAGACAGGGGCAAAATACCCTTCCAACATGTCTTTGGAGTGTGGGAGGGAATTTACCCAGAGGAAATATCATGCAAGCACGGAGAGGACATCCAAACTACATGCTGGTAGTGTCCTGGTTAGAATTCAAACCAAGGACTCAAGGCAGAAGTACTAACCACTAAGCCAGTCTGCTGACCACCTCAAGCCCAGTTAAATGTGACTAACCACGACTAACTATACCATGACCTGGGTAAAGAAGAACCTTCACAGGCGTTTATAGAAATGGGCCTAAGTTATGTCACTGTCGGCAGATTGTTATGATCATCCCTCAATAGGCCTCATGTACAGTATTACAAGAATAGAGTTGTGGAAGGAAGGAGTGTGTTGTCCACAGATAGGTGTCCACTTTCATACCCTAAGCTACGGTAGAAAATTTAATACCGAATGTGTTCTAGAAACACCTCTATTTTTTTTGTTGTTGTGGTGCTGTCTACAAAATGGCTGCTACCCCTGGGTTTAGAGGTGGATAAATTTCAGCTTGATTTTAATCACCTTTATCATTGTATTGATTTTGCATTTTGTTCCCTGTTTTGTTTTTTTCGTTTTTTTCCTCCTCCATGTTGTCTGTCTCCAGCTGTCTAATGGGTATCATCACTATGGCGAAATGCCTATGGCAGGCCATTTCACCCATTTCCCGCTCCCAGTGTCCCGCCCCTGGACCCGATCTAATTCCGCTTATCCAGACTATCACTATTACACCATTGGTCCAGGCATGTTGCCATCATCCAAGATCCCTTCCTGGAAGGTTTGTGTTTGTGTGGTGCGGCTTTTGGCTTTGATGTCCCATCTCCTCTTTCCTGTCATCTAATCAAACCATTGTCCGGGGTTTCCTAATTTCTGTAAAGTTTTGATTTTTTTGTAAAGACTACACAACCGTACTGAACTCACCATCTCTCTAGATTGTCCAAAAATGATTATGCATTAAAATCATTTTGATCAGAATAAAAGGAAAACTGTAGAATTATAAAATTATAAGTATTTTAAAAAATACTACTTACACTGTGTTGTCTCTCTCAGCTTTATTTATCTTCTAGTGTAGTTCCATGTAATGCTATTTTTTGGTACAGATTTCAAGAAGAATTCTCACTTAATTTTTTCATTGTTCTGTCCCCCAGGGTTCAAAGTAATGATCGACCGACACCGATATTTTGGTCATAGAATATTGGTATCGGCCGATATTGGCCGATATTTTCGGACATTAAAATTTCTTTTCTTTTTTATTGCCTACAGGTACTGTGGTGGAGGAATCTGGGGGTCTAAAAGACCCCAAACCCCTCCTCTGCACTTAAAAGCATTCAAAACGCCAAGTTTGGCTGTTTTGAATGCTGTAAGGTTTTTTAATTCCGTGCCGCCAGTACTTGGAAGTGATGTCATGTCATGACCTCACTTCCGGGTACTCTGCGCAGAATTAAAAAAAATGGAGACCCAGTCAGACGGCGGTGGTGCAGGAAGGATGCCCGAGTCTCCTGGTGAGACGTGAGACCCGGGGCGAGCTGTGGAAGGCGGCAGGAGGGGGGCGTCCCCTCCCGCTCCTTATAATGACAGCCAAGCGGCTTCTCAGCCGCATCGGTTGTCATTACAAGTCAGCCGACCGTCGGCTATGGATGCCGGTACCGGAGTGATGATGCCTCTAGCTGCAGGCATCACCCCGGTACATGCACTTTCCCTAAATATCGGCAATATCGGTAAATCCAAAGGCCGATTCCGATATATATCGGGGAAAGTGCATATCGGCTCCCGATATATCGGTCGATCCCTAGTTCAAAGTACATGGAATACATAGTCCATTGTTCCTTCATGCTTTGTAGGCCTAGCTAAAAGGTTGGACGAGATGCTCAACAACGTAGATAGCAAGCTTCTTGTTAACCGACGCTCGTCTCCACTCCAAGAACTTGCCTTAGACCAGTGGTGGCAATTGGGTGGGTGTGTTGGATGGCCTTTGGGAAGTCTACTCTCCTAGCTAGGCTTACAAAGCACGTAGGAACATGGAACTAAGTACTACATGTACTTTGTCCTCTGGAGCACAGAATGCTTAAAGTAAAATTAAACCTACAATTTTTGATTTTTTTTTTAACCACTTCTGGACCGGAAGGATTTGCCCTCTTAATGACCAGGCCATTTTTTGCCATTCGGCACTGCGTTATTTTTACGGAAAATTGCACGGTCGTGCGACGCTGTACCCAAATAAAATAGATGTCCTTTTTTTCCCAAAAATAAAGCGTACTTTTGGTGGTAATTGATCACCTCTGCGATTTTTATTTCTCTCTCGCTCATTGACAGACGTAGTCCTCGGTGATTCAGCACCTTCGGGTTATGTTGCCTCCACAGGAGCAGGACTAGACAGGAAATTAAAAAGCTCTGGCCACACCCCAGGGGCAGTCCCAGAGGGTATATCCTCTCTCTCTCTGCCTCAGCAAATCAGTTATTTTCTGTCTAGTTAGGAGTAAGGACCTAGATACCTTGCTGGGATCTTCGGTCCTGGCAAGATTTTTTTCTTAAAAGATTTTTTAGACAGCTTTTTTTCTCCAGTGTTCCTGTGAGATCTTCAAGCAAGAAAGCTGAACTGGGCGACGGGCTGGATGTTGAGATCCGGTGGTCACCCCAGTTCAGCCTACGAGCGCGTGCAGGCCATAGCTCCGCGCTGGGTCTGCCGCGACAAAGTCCCATTAAGGGACTGACCCCGCGAGTTAAACGTCTCGCTGAAACGCCAAAGACCATGAGTCACGGCGTCCGTATCGGTCGACAGCCCTCCCGCCCCGGTGGAGAGGGGTACTGTCAGGAGTTGGTGCCCGCCTGGTTCCGGTATGGTGAGTAGTATGTTCCCCCTTCTCCCCTGACGGGTCTTGTGGTGAACGCGGGCCCCTCTCTGTATGGTAAGATAGAGTCCCCCTCTATCCTATAACATGACACAGATCCCCCTACTTTGAGTGTGATTTATGTGCAAAGAGCCAGGAGGCTTGGTTTGGGAGCTAACAATCTATTTGTATACATGTTTAAAAGATTGTAATCAGTGGCATTCTGGGAATCTTACTGTGATAAGAATAAGGTACCTACCAGTCAGAAGCCACGGACATGTAGACTGTCTTCCTAAATCAGATCTCCAGCTATAAGCAGGCCTTCCGAACGGCCATGCGGTCCGCCAGGACCGGTACCGCCAACCACGCCAAATCCCCATGCAGAGAGTGTTGTGTGCCCTGCAGCACACCGCTATTCAGTACAGGCCGCCGCCATTTTTTTTGCTGGATTGCACGAGCCGCCATTTTGGCGTAGCCTCGTGTCTCCAGCATGGGGGCGGCCATGTTTGAGGTGATCCAAACACCTCGTGGAGCTAGGTGAGGCGCCGGAAGGCGTGCAGAGGGGCGGAGCCGCCTCCTTTCTTCCTGGGCAGCCAGCCAAAAGACTTCCTGTTTGTCAAGACAGCGCTGTAACCTGTTGCAGTTAAACTCTGAGCATCAAGTGGTGAGCCTGGGGGTCTATCTCTCTCTCTCTGTCGATCGATAGGGATCCCTAGCAGGTAACACTAAGGGGCTTTTGTGGCGCTGGGGGTCTGAAAAAAAAAAAAAAAAAAAGTTTTTTATTTTTGAATTATATTATCCAGGAAGTGACTGGAATTATCATGGACCCTGCCACACATATTCCCCCACCTGTTTCCCTCGAGGGGGCCACGGGACCCGCAGGTGCACAGAGTGTAGAGGCATTTACAGCAATTTTGGAGTCTATGGTGGCTCGGGTGGAGGCGGCCTGTCAGGGACGGGGGTCAAGGAAGCGACCCCCGCCTACCCCTATACTATCTGACACCTCTGACTCAGATTCAGAGATGGTCACTGCAGTTGCAGGTCCCTCTGCAAGGGCTGTTACCTCAGGTAAAGCTCCCTCAGACAGTGAGGAGGACGTTTCTTCTCCCGCTATAATTCAGGAAGAAGCATTGGTGGACGCACTAGTTGTGGCAGTGCAGGAAACCTTAAAAATTGAGGTTTTACCAGCAGAAGCAACTGAAACAGAGATTCCTTTTGGTACTAACAAGCCCATCAAAACGGTGAAGGTTTTTCCTGTACCTAAGTGTTTTGGTAATAAGATTAAAGGAGAATGGGAGCATTCTAAACGTACCTTTACTATTTCCAAGCGTATTGCTAGACGCTATCCGTTTGAGGAATCCATCATTAAGAAATGGACGGTACCACCAGTGGTGGATCCACCTATTTCCAGGCTGAATAAAGCCACGGTTATCCCAGTGGAGGACACTTCGTCCTTTAAGGATCCGGTGGATCGAAAGATGGAAGCAGAGTCCCGCACTATCTTCTCTCTGATAGGGTCAGCATTTAGACCAGTAATTGTTATTGGTCTAGTTTCCCAGACACTTACGGAATGGGCGAGAATGGTACGCCAAGACCTTAGGGGAAAAGATATTCCCCAGGAGACATCTGATTTGATGGAACAGATTATACAAGGGCTACAGTTTATCTGTGACGCAGCCTTGGACACCACTCCCCTATTAGGGCATGCATCTATGTCAGCGGTTATCCTCAGACGTGTGCTGTGGTTAAAATTCTGGTCAGCTGACCTAGGTTCCAAAAAGACCTTGACAAATCTCCCCTTTCAGGGGAATCGTCTATTTGGGGCCACCCTAGATGAAATCATTAAGGATGCCACTGGGGGCAAGAGCACTTTTTTTGCCACAGGCTGCTAAAGCTAAGAGGACCTTTCTTTACCGCCCATAAAGGGCGCCCGGCTGGAACAAGCGGGAAAGGCAAGACTCCTCAAGGAGGGTTCAAGAAGGGCTGGTCGGACAAACAGAGGACCAACTCAGCCAAACCCGAAGCAAAGGAGTACACAGCCTGAAGGTGCGCCCCCACCCGGTTTCAGGGTGGGGGGACGTTTTCACCGGTATTCAGGACATTAGATCGAGCATCAACTACTACTACCGGTGCGATTCTTCCCTTCCAACATTTAAGTACTACAGGGAGCGGTAGTTACCGTTCCCTGAATAGATCTTTTCCTTTACCTTTTCCTAAGATTAGTCCCAATTCCCCACAGGAATCGGATCTGGTTGACCAGACAGGCCAAGAAGCCTCTAGTCGGGTGACTTCGGTCCCTGAGGTTCAACCAGAAAAGATCACCCTTCCTGATAGGAATCAGGTATCTGATAAATGTGTGGGAACAGAAAACGACCAGACTTTCTTGGATGGTCGGGGCCAGATACCTCTAGGGACGCCTGGTTCAGATCCAATCAGCGCCAGTGGTCCTAGAAATTCTAGGCTGGCCTCGTCAAGCCGGCCTGGCCGACTTGGACATGCTAGTCGCAGTTGTTCCGTGGGAACTTCGTCTCAGGGAGTGTCTGTGGTCTCAAGGACCAATTTACCATCGTGCTTTACAGTCGCTGGTTTTAATGGCCTGGCCATTGAGACCCAAGTACTGAAGGACAGAGGTTTGTCTGCTTCAGTCATTCCTACCCTTATTAAAGCAAGGAAAGCGACTTCCAGCAAGATCTATTATCACACATGGAAGACTTATATTGCGTGGTGCGAATCTTTAGGATTTCCTCCACGTACCTATTCGGTGACTCGAATATTGGCCTTTTTGCAAAAAGGGGTTGAGCAGAAGCTAGCCTTGAGCACCATCAAGGGTCAAGTTTCAGCATTAGCAATCTTCTTTCAGAAACCTTTAGCTACCTAGTCCTTGGTGCGGAATTTCATCCAGGGGGTGCGGCACCTGGCTCCACCAGTCCGCGCGCCCTTACCGCCCTGGGATCTTAATTTAGTTTTGTCGGTTCTACAGAAACCTCCCTTTGAAAACATCAGGGAGATTCCCTTGCTTACTTTATCCCAGAAGGTGGCCTTCTTGGTGGCTATCACTTCTGCTCGCAGGGTGTCAGAACTGGCTGCATTATCATGCCAGTCCCCATACCTAGTGATTCATAGGGATAAGGTAGTACTTCATCCTAAGCCATCCTTTCTTCCTAAGGTGGTTTCAGATTTTCATTTGAATGAAGATATTGTACTACCTTCCTTGTGTCCTCAGCCCAAGCATCATCGGGAACATGCGTTGCATTCCTTAGATGTGGTTCGGGCAATCAGGGTATACCTGAAAGCTACGGAATCATCCCGTAAGACGGATTCACTTTTTGTGATCACGGATGGCCCCAGAAAGGGTTTGCCTGCATCTGCCGCGACCATTGCCAAATGGATTAGACAGACGGTGGTACAGGCTTATTCTATTAAGGGTCAGAGTCCTCCGTTCCCTGTTAGGGCGCACTCCACTCGAGCGCTCAGTACTTCCTGGGCCTTTCGCCATCAGGCGTCAGTGGTCCAGGTATGTAAGGCGGCCACCTGGTCGTCGGTACATACCTTTACAAAATTCTATAAAATTGATGTGACGGCATCGGCGGATGCCTCATTTGGCCGCAAGGTTTTGCAGGCCGCAATTTGAGGAGACCGGTGGTCTACCTCGAGGGTTTTTTTTTTTCTGTTTGAAAAAAAAAAAAAAAAAATTTTCTTTTTTGTTGAGTCTCATCATTAAGGATGAGCATTGTAAACTTCTAGTTGGCACCGGTTGGGCCTTCTAGATTTGGATTTGATTTCCATTTTCCCACCCCTCATTGGTGATACTGCTCTGGGACTTCCCGAAGGTGCTGAATCACCGAGGACTACGTCTGTCAATGAGCGAGAGAGAAAAATGGATTTTTGTAAAATCTTACCGTAAAATCCTTTTCTCTTAGCTCATTGACAGACGTAGTACCCGCCCCTCTGTTTTTGAGTTGGGTTGGGTTAAAATCTCTAAAGACTGCTTTTTGACATAACTGATTTGCTGAGGCAGAGAGAGAGAGGATATACCCTCTGGGACTGCCCCTGGGGTGTGGCCAGAGCTTTTTTATTTCCTGTCTAGTCCTGCTCCTGTGGAGGCAACATAACCCGAAGGTGCTGAATCACCGAGGACTACGTCTGTCAATGAGCTAAGAGAAAAGGATTTTACGGTAAGATTTTACAAAAATCCATTTTTTTTTGCGCTATAAACAAAAATAGAGCGACAATTCTGAAAAAAAAAAAAACAATTTTTCACATTCTGCTATATAACATTCCCAAAAAAAATTTAAAAAATGTTTTTTAACATTTTAGGCCAATTTGTTTTCTGCTACATATTTTTGGTAAAAGAAATCGCTATAAGCTTATTTTGATTGGTTTGTGCTAAAGTTGTCGCGTTTACTAACTATGGGAAAAATTTATATAATTTTTATTTATTTTTTTATTTTTTTACTAGTAATGGCGGCAATCTGCGATTTTAACGGGACTGCGACATTGCTGTGGACAGATCGGACCCCTTACTTACATTTTTGACACTTTTGGGGGGACCAGTGACGTTACTACAGTAATCAATGCTAAAAATATGCACTGTTACTGTAATAATGCCATTGGCAGGGAAGGGTTAACCCAGGGGCGATCAAAGGGTTAAATTTGTACCTAGGGGAGTGATTCTAACTGTGTGGGGGTTGGGCTTGTGAAATGATCATAGAGACATGTGATCCTACATAGAAGGATCACAGGAGAGAAGAACGGTCTGCTGTGTTTACAACAGCCGACCGTTCTTCTCTCTCAGCGGGGAACAATCACGGGTGTCAGGCGGCAATCGGAGACGCCTGCCCATTCATCGGAGTCCCCGCTGCTGAATGGGGGTGGGAGCGTGCCGCCGGCGGTGCGTGCTCGCCCCCTAGCTGCAGGCTCGCGACCGACATATACCTACAGCGGTTTGTGCAGGAGGGCCAGCCTGCCGCAGTTACTTACCTGCTCTGTGCAGCTGGTTTTGCACAGAGCAGCCCAGATCCTCCTGTTATTGGGTCCCCTGCCTGGCACTCTGGGCTCCTCCCCCCTGCTGAGTGACCCCATAACAAGCCGCATTTAAGCTAATGCGTGGATACCATCAAGAACATTCTCCATAGGGATAGATAACACTTAAAGGCAATAAAAGGCAAACGGTACACTATACATATGTGTATCTCAACCTGAAAACTCTAGTAGAATATTATACTACATTAACCATTGATTAATGCAGAAGGTTTAGAGTTTTAATGATACTTGTTTTGGGGGGATTTACAGACAGTGCAGAAAAGGATGGAAAATGCATGAAAGAAACACATGACCGTTCACGGGGCACACATATAGTAAACACACACAAAGTGGAAACATAAATGGGCTGTAAACTAATTATTCAGTTATGGTGAGGTTAGTAGGCATTGTGGAGTCCCATACCTTTCACTGAAGGCCAATTGTATTTTCTTGCCTAAAATTCAGTTCTGTAATGTTTCTTCCTTTATTGTAAATTGGCAGTTATTTGCCTTGGATTGGATTTTGACACCCTATGTCAGTGATGGCGAACCTTGGCACCCCAGATTTTTTGGAGCTACACCTCCCATGATGCTCAACTACAATGCAGAGTGCATGAGCATCATGGGAAATGTAGTTCTAAAACATCTATGGTGCCAAGGTTTGCCATCACTGCCCTATGTTTTATTTTGATGGGAACTTTTGGTCATATAACTGTTTTTACATCTATAGGTCCTAGTTATAAAATTAAAATAATTATATTTGATTGTGCTGTTTTCTGTATTTGGCCTATCATTTTCCTCTGGATTTTCTCCTGTTACTGTACCATGTGTCTGCTGTAACCAATCACAGCAGGTCACATTACAGTTGTAAACAATGGTTGACTTCCTTTCAAGCCATCCTTAGTTTTGCTAACTGTGATTGGTCACAGGGATCAGATTGTATAGACTGGGCCAATCACAGCCCATCTGCGCCATGTGATCAATTGTGGCCAATTGCAGCTAATCACAACAAAAACTGAAATAACCGATTTTACTCAATGCCATAAGCAAATGTGTAAAAATAAATGACTGATCACTTCCCTAGGGTGGCACAATGTCACTATGGTACCATTATATTTGCTCTGGTCAAAGTGTGTTAAAAATATATATATATATATATATATATATATATATATATATATATATATATATAATAAAAAAAAAAAACATGGAAAAAAAATATTTTTTTTTTCTGTACTTTCACCAGCCAGTGTCTCTAATCACTGTCACACCCATTTTATATGATGACATAGGCCATCCGTACATCAGGATTGATCAATTTTCAGATATACCATAGCTTGTGGATACTTTCCTACAGACTAAATAATATACACTGATTTGGGTTATTCTTACCAAAGTAATGTAGCAGAATACATTTTGGCCTAAATTCATGAAGAAAGATTATTTATTTGCAAAATATTATAACAGCAAAAACAAACGTGTTTTTTTTTTTTTTCGTCTATTTAGCAAAAAAAAAAAAAAACACATTGGTTATTAACCGCTTGCGGACCGCCGCAAGTAGATATACTGCGGCGGTCAGCCCCTCACAGGCAAAGTGACGTATATATACGTCACTAGCCTGTGAGGCTCTGGGGAGCGAGCGCGCGCCGCCGGTGGCGTGCTCCCACGCGGTCACGGACCCCCCTGCGCGTGTGACCGGCGGACCCGATGTCCGCCACTCACTCTGCGATCGTCGGGGGAGAGGGAGAAAGGCAGGCAGCTTGTGTAGAAACACTGATCATACGGTTCTACTATGTAGGACTGTTGATCAGTGTTCCTACAGCTCAAGCCACAGCCAATCACAGTTAGAATCACACCCCTAGGGACACACACAGCCCCTCCCTCTCAAATAAAGTTAACCCCTTCACTGCCAGTGTAATTTTACAGTAACAGTGCATATATATAGCACTGATTACTGTAGAAATGTCACTGGTAACCCCAAAAGTGTCAAAAATGTCAGTCAAGGGTCCGATCTGTCCGCCCCAATGTCGCAGTACCGCAAAAAAAATCGCAGATCGCCGCCATTACGCGTTAAAAAAAACAACAACAAAAATGACAAAACTCTTTCCCTTTGTTAGTAAACGCGATAACTTTTGCGCAAACCAATCAAAATACGCTTTTTGCAATTTTTTTTTTACCAAACATAGGTAGCATAAAACAAATTGGCTGAAAATGTTAAAAAATTTAGATTTTTACTTTTTTTTGGGGGGTAATTTCATATAAAAAAATGTGAAAAATATTGTTATTTTTGCAAAATTGACGCTCTTTTTTTGTTTATAGCGCATGATCAAAAAATCGCACAGGTGATCAAATACCACCAAAAGAAAGCTCTGTTTGTGGGGAAAAAAGGACGTCAAATTAGTTTAGGTACAGCGTCGCACGACCGCGCAATTGTCCCTTAAAGTCACGCAGTGCCGAATCGCAAAATACCCCCTGGTCTTTTAGCAGCCAAATCCTCCGGGGCTTAAGTGGTTAAAAAAAGAAAGGTCTATTTGTGTGAACAAAATTATAAAAATGTAGTCTGGGTACAGTGTTGCATGACCACACAATTGTCATTTAAAGTGCAACGTGACGTGACCCTCAACTCAAACCATGAACTACGTACACATCTCACAGCCTAGATCTTGGTCAAACTTCTAAGTAAACAGTTACATGATCAAAGGTCCTTTAACTGAAGAGACTCTTCAACTAAGTAATCATTTTAAATCTAAAGTTTCCAACTTTAAACTTCTGTTGTTCTCATTCTGTAGCACTGCTCAATATGTGTCTGACTTCTAACTCCACAGTAGTCCTTTCATGGGTCCATGTTGTCTTCAAGATCATGCTGACTTTTGACGGCCCCTTCAATTATTACTTTTCCTTTGTACTTATAGCAGGGCTGGATTTACATAATTGGTTACCAAGACTCCAGGATTTGCTGGTCACCTTGGGCTTCATTCACACAAATAAAATAATGTTAAATAAATAAGCAGTGGATGTTCTCGGTACTCTCATTACAAGTTTTAACTGCCTCCAATTATCAAAATAAAATATTTCCGACAGTAGTGTTCCTTCAAGTCCTACCATCTGGTAGGGACAGAAAACGTATACAGTTTCCTAGTTTGATGTTTTAGGTGTAATTATTTCATTCTGGTGATGTTGTAGTTGTACTTGTATATTTAATTCAAGGACTAGCATTTAAACCAGTGGTTATAACTGGATATTATGCTTTATGGCCTTAAAGTTTATTGACTCCTGACTATTATATCTATATCAGCTTGTTAGACATCCCACTCTAAAACCATGAGCATTAATATGGAGTTGCCAACTAGGGATCGACCGATTATCGGCAAAGCCGATATATCGGGGGCCGATATGCACTTTCCCCGATATATCGGAATCGGCCCCGGAGGTTACCGATATTTCCGGAAAGTTCTTGTACCGGAGTAATGCCTGCAGCTAGAGGCATCACCCCGGTACCGGCGTCCATAGCCGATGGTCGGCTGTCTTGTAATAACAACCGATGTAGCTGAGAAGCCACTCGACTGTCATTACAAGGAGCGGGATGGGACGCTCCCCCACCCCTCCCGCCGCCTTCTGCGGCACGCCCGGGTCTCCCATCCCACCGGGAGACCCGGGGCACCCTGCCTGCACGGCACTGAAGACCCAATCAAAGCCACATTCAGCTCTAATCGGGTCTCCATGTAAAGACCCGGAAGTGATGTCATGACATCACTTCCGGGTACTCTGCGCTAAATTAAAAAAAATTACAGCATTCAAAACAGCCAAACTTGGCGTTTTGAATGCTTTCAAGTGCAGAGGAGGGGTTTGGGGTCTTTTAGACCCCCCGATCCCTCCACCAGAGTACCTTTTAAGAAAAAAAAAAAAAGGTTTTCTCTGTCGCTCATTGACAGACGTAGTCTTCTTGATTCACAAGAACTGGGTTATATTGTCTCCGCAGGAGTAGGACTAGGCAGAAAGAAAAAACGTTCTGGCTCCACCCTAGGGGCAGTCCCAGAGGGTATATCCTCTTCCTGTCTGCTACAGAGAATCAGTTTTTTTCTGTCTAGTCAGGAGTAAGGACCTAAGTTCCTTGCTGGGATCTCTGGTCCTGGCAAGATTTTTTTTTAGAAAAAATATTTTTTAGGTAGTTTTCTCCAGTGTTTTTTCCTGTGAGATCTTCAAGCAAATATGCCGGACTGGGCGACACTAGTGGTCACCCCAGCCGGCCTACGAGCGCGCGCAGACCATTGCATCGCGCTTGGTCGGCCGCGACACATTCAAGTAAGTATGCGGGGCCGGGCGACGGGCTGGATGTTGAGATCCAGTGGTCACCCCGGTTTCTGCCTATGAGCGCGTGCAGACCAGAGCTCCGCGCTGGGTCGGCCGCGACGGAGTCCCATTGGAGGGACTGACCTTGCGAGTTAAAAGTCTCGCTTGGACGCCAGGAACCAGAGAGTCGAGGCGTCCGGAGTGGTCCACAACCCCCCACCCCGGTGGAGAGGGTATTGTGAAGAGAGGGTGCCTGTCGGTTCGGTATGGTGAGTAAATGTTTCCTTTTTTCCCTCGTTATGAGGCAGTTTTGGAAATGGGCCCCTCCATACATGGTCAGTATCTGTCTGACACTAAAAGTCCCCCCTTGTAAATACAGCATGTGTTTGGTGGGAAGTGGACTTGGTTTGAGAGCTAACACTCTACCCAGCAGACTGCAGTATTGCAGCAGACATAGGAGGTATAATCCTACCTTAATTGTAGTGGACCTCCTGCAGATCGATAAACCGCCATTTAGCAGATATGCAGGTGGATGTGCTGGGAAAAACGATATTTCGGCAATCCGCCGCCATTTTGCTGTAGACCAGGTGCATGAATGTCCTCAGGTCACGCCGGCCGCCATGTTTTTGGAGTCTATTGTCTCCTGTATGGGGGCGGCCATGTTTGAATAGCCCAGCTAACCTCGTGGAGAGCTGGGAACGCCGGAAGGCGTACACAGGGGGCGGAGCCACTTCCTTTCTACCCGGGAAAACGAACACAGCTCTTTCCAGTCTGTAAAGACAAACGCTGACTGCAGTTGGTTGGAAACTTCGGGTGGTGAGCCTTGAGGGTCCCTCTCTCTCTCTCTCTCTGTGGGGATCAAGAAGCAGGTACTCTGAGGGGCGCTATTGCGCTAGGGGGATACACATAAAAAAAAAAAAAAAAAAAGAGGTATTTTTTTTATTTAAAAAAAAAAAAAAAAGATGTTTTTTCTTTTTTACTGGCAAAGTGTCCTGGATTAACATGGACCCTGCCACTCATGTATCTCCACCAGATCCCTTCGAGGAGTCTGCAGGATCCTCCAGCACCCCACTGACAATTGAATCATTGTCAGCTATTATGGAAACTTTTGTGTCCCGGGTGGAAGTGGCTTGTCAGGGACAGGGCGCAAGCCCCCGCCTAACCCCATATTAAAATCTGAAACTTCGGATTCAGAATCTGAGCCTATTTCTGCAGTTGCAGG
This sequence comes from Pelophylax lessonae, assembly GCF_965119305.1. Classification (NCBI taxonomy): domain Eukaryota; kingdom Metazoa; phylum Chordata; class Amphibia; order Anura; family Ranidae; genus Pelophylax; species Pelophylax lessonae. Next base: position 517,784,404 of record NC_138772.1, on the reverse strand, counting down.
TACCTCATCTGGGATTGGTGTCTCGGGTACTGTCTCTAAAGACAGTGAGGAGGATGTTTCGGCATCAGCCATAGCCCGAGAGGAAGCGTTGGTAAACGCACTCATTGTATCTGTTCAAGAAACCTTAAGATTACAGGGTACTCCATCGGAAATAGCTGAAACTGAAATTCCTTTTGGGACTAAAAAACGCATCAAAGTGGCGAAGGTTTTTCCATTGCCCAAATGTTTTGGCAATCCAATCAAAGAAGAATGGAGTCTGCCAAAACGCACTTCTGCTATTTCTAAACACATTAACAGGCGTTATCCGTTTGAGGAAACCCTCATTAAGAAATGGACAGAACCACCTGTGGTGGATTCACCAATTGCTAGATTGAATAAAGCCACGGTTATTCCATTAGAAGACGCTCCGTCTTTTAAAGATCCGGTGGATCGCAAGATAGAAGCTATGTCTCGCACCATGTTTTCCTTGATTGGATCAGCTTTCAGACCAATAATTGCTATTGGGCTGGTTTCGCAGACTGTAACCGAATGGACCAAATGGTTACGCCGGGACTTAGAAGAGGTCCCCCAGGCGGTATCGGATTTGTTGGAACAGATGATACAGGGGTTACAGTTTGTGTGTGATGCAGCGTTAGACGCCACTCCATTATTGGCGCGAGCATCAGTTTCAGCAGTGGTTCTCAGGCATACACTGTGGCTAAAGGGTTGGTTAGCCGACCAAGGTTCCAAAAAAAAAAAAGCATTGGCTAATATCCCCTTTTTAGGAGAGCGTTTATTTGGAGCCAACTTAGATGAGATCATTAAGGATCTCACGGGTGGAAAGAGCACCTTTTTACCGCAAAATGTTAAAGGTAAAGGAACTCGTCAAAAACGAGGGCCTTCTTTCTCTGCTCACAAAAAGTTTTTTCGTCCCGCGGGTGAAAAAATTAAGTCCTCCAAAGCTCCTTCAGGAGGCTTCAGGGGACGTTGGTCGGGCAAGCAAAAGCCCGCCCCCTCCAGACCTGAAGATAAGTCGTCCAAAGCCTGAAGGTGCGCCCCCACCCATAATTGGGGTGGGGGGACGTCTTCGCCGGTTCCCGGATCCATGGCTTTCCAGAATCCCGGACAAGTGGGTTTGCGAAGTCATAAGGTCAGGGTACAAGATTGAGTTTCGATCTCTCCCACCGGCGCGATTCTTCCCTTCCAATATCCGACTATCCCCGGATCGTCTAGAAGATCTACGGAGAGCAGTCATGGATTTACTACAACAAGGAGTGGTAGTCCACGTTCCTTGGACAGAACGTTTACAGGGGTTTTATTCAAACCTATTTACAATACCCAGGAAAGAGGGCAAAGTGCGTCCAATTCTGGACTTAAGGGCACTCAATTCCTTTTCTCAACATAAGAAAATTCAAGATGGAATCCATTCGCACAGTAGCAGCCTTCCTGCATTCAGGGGATGACCTAGCGTCCATAGACATCAAGGACGCCTATCTGCACATTCCCATTTTCGCAGGACATCAGCGATTTCTACGTTTTTCCGTAGAAGAGAACCACTATCAGTTTGTGGCGTTACCTTTCGGTCTCGCCACGGCTCCTCGGGTCTTCACGAAAGTGTTGGCCCCAATGTTGGCACTACTGCGCCAAAGAGGCATATCGATTCTAGGTTACCTAGACGATCTCCTGCTTCATGCAGAGTCTCCTCAGACCCTGCTACAAAACCTAGAAATCACTATAATTTCTTTACAGGAATTCGGGTGGCTGGTGAACCAGCAAAAGTCATTTCTGGTTCCCACCCAGAGGCTCGAATATCTGGGTCTAATTCTAGACACGTTCAGGACAAGAGTTTTCCTTCCGGTAGGGAAACTCCGGAAGATTCAATCAGCAGTCCAGTTGTTACTATCCAACAGCTGGTCTTCCCTTCGGACTTGCATGAGGGTTCTGGGGTTGATGGTGGCTTCCTTCGAAGCAGTCCCATTTGCCCAGTCCCATACCCGAATTCTTCAGCAAGAGATTCTTCTCAGACGGAATCGGAATCCGGAATCTCTGGACTATCGGATCCGATTGAGCAAACAGACCAGAGAGTCTCTGGTCTGGTGGCTTCAGTCTCCGATACTCAGCCAGGGAAAGTCATTTCTGTCAATATATTGGACGATAGTGACCACGGATGCCAGCCTATCCGGATGGGGAGGAATTCTCGGTCTGTTATCCGTTCAGGGACTTTGGTCCCCGGAAGAATCCAGGTTACCGATAAATGTGTTGGAACTGAGAGCGATCAGACTTTGTCTGATTCACTGGACCGAGCAGCTCCAGGGCAGCCCGGTTCGGATCCAGTTGGACAACGCCACGGCCGTGGCTTATGTCAATCACCAGGGGGGCACCAATTGTGTCCAAGCGGCCAAAGAAGTGGCTTGCATTCTTCGCTGGGCGGAACAATTTGTTCCAGCTATCTCTGCGGTGTTCATTCCGGGGGTGGAAAATTGGCAGGCAGATTATCTCAGCCGTCAGACTCCGGATCAGGGGGAATGGTCCCTCCATCCAGAAGTTTTCCACCAGTTGTGCCTACGTTGGGGCACCCCGGATGTGGATCTGTTGGCATCACGATTCAACAGAAAAGTACAGAGATTCGTGGCTCGCTCCCGCGATCCTCTAGCAGAGACCGCAGACGCACTGGTCACCCCGTGGGGGCAATACCAGCTAATGTATGCCTTCCCTCCTCTTGGGTTACTGCCAAGACTTCTTCGCAGGATAGAGGAGGAAGGAATTCCAGTAATTCTGGTAGCTCCGGACTGGCCTCGTCGAGCTTGATACGCCGACTTGGTCAGACTGGTGGCGGACGTCCCGTGGAGACTTCCTCTCAGGGAGGATCTACTGTCTCAGGGACCGATCTTCCATCCTGCTTTACGATCGCTGGTTTTAAACGGCCTGGTTATTGAGACCCAGGTGCTGAAGGACAAGGGATTGTCAGCTTCAGTTATTCCTACTCTAGTTAAAACAAGGAAAGCGACTTCCAGAAAGATTATCATTGTACATGGAAGTCTTATATTGTGTGGTGTGAATCCCTTGGGTTCCATCTACATCTTTATTCGGTAGCCCGAATATTGGCTTTTCTGCAACAGGGAGTTGAGCAGAAGCTGGCCTTGAGTGTTATCAAGGGTCTGGTTTCAGCATTTGCTATCTTCTTTCAGAAGCCTTTGGCTACTCATTCCTTGGTGCGGAATTTCATCCAGGGGGTGCGACACCTGGCTCCGCCAGTGCACGCGCCGTTACCATCCTGGGATCTTAATTTGGTGCTGTCGGTTCTTCAGACACCTCCCTTTGAAAATATCAGGGAGATTCCCTTGCTTACTTTATCCCAGAAGGTGGCCTTCTTGGTGGCTATCACTTCTGCACGCAGGGTGTCAGAACTGGCTGCATTATCCTGTTGTTCCCCAGATCTGGTGGTTCATAGGGATAAGGTTGTTCTTCATCCGAATCCATCCTTCCTTCCTAAGGTGGTTTCAAAGTTTCATTGAATGAGGACAGTGTATTGTCCTTCCTATGTCCTTAGCCCAATCATCCTCGAGAATTTGCATGGCATTCCTTGGATGTAGTTCGGGCGATCAGGATATATTTGAATACTACGGATTCAATTTGTAAGACGGATTCACTGTTTGTGATCACGGATGGCCCTAAGAAGGGGTTGCCTGTTCTGCTGCGACCATCTTTAGATGGATCAGACAGACGGTGGTATAGGCTTATTTTATCTAAGGGTCGGGATCCCCCGTTCCCTGTTAAGGCGCATTCTACTCGGGCGCTTAGAGTTTCCTGGAACTTCCGCCATCAGGCGTCAGTGGTTCAGGTTTTCAAGGCGACTGTTTAGTCGTCGGTTCATACCTTTACAAGATTGTATAAGGTTTATGTGAAGGCATCGTCAGATGCCTCTTCTGGCCGCAAGGTTCCTGCAGGCCACTGTTTGAGGAGACTGTTGGTCTACCTCGAGGATTTGTGGGGTAGGTCTCATCTGTTTACTCGATGAGTCCTTTGATACTTCTGGTTAGCTCCGGTTGGGCCTTCTTGATTGGATTTTGATTTCTGTCAATCCCACCCCTCATTTGTGGCACTGCTTCTGGCTGTCCCAGTTCTTGTGAATCAAGAAGACTACGTCTGTCAATGAGCGACAGAGAAAATCGGATTTTTGTAAGATCTTACCGTAAAATCCTTTTCTCTTAGCTCATTGACAGACGTAGTACCCGCCCCTCTATCATTGAGTTGGGTTGGGTTAAATTCTCTGTTGCTGCTTTGTGACAGAACTGATTCTCTGTAGCAGACAGGAAGAGGATATACCCTCTGGGACTGCCCCTAGGGTGGAGCCAGAACGTTTTTTCTTTCTGCCTAATCCTACTCCTGCGGAGACAACATAACCCAGTTCTTGTGAATCAAGAAGACTACGTCTGTCAATGAGCTAAGAGAAAAGGATTTTACGGTAAGATCTTACAAAAATCCGATTTTTTTAATGTACAAAAATATCGGCCAATATTGGCCGATACCGATATGTGATGACCAAACGATATCGGTCGATCACTATTGCCAACCTCCCCTCCCTTCCCAACTTGCAGCTTTAACCACATCAGCTCTTATGAGATAGCTTTTTACAGTATTTTGGGAGTTTTCTGTGGGAATTTGCCCATTTAACTAAAAGAGCATTTGTGAGGTTACTGATATTGGATGAGAACACCAAGCTCATAATTGGCATTCTAACCCCAAAGGCATTCAGTGGGGTTGAGACCAGGGCTCTGTGCATATCTTTTTGTTTTGGATGCTTCTTACTACATTAGGAGTTTTACTATTCTAATACTAGGAGAGGAATTGGCTGCAATACTATACAGAGACTTCAATAGAGCCAATCGAGTCTATTGTGCCAGAGGCCTCTTAGGTGTAGGGATGCTACAAGTTAAAGATGCTCTGTACTACAGAGGCTGTGCCCAAAAGAGGCACACAAAGGTCAAAAAACTAGAGCTAGTACAGCTTTTCCCTATTACCGACCTGCCTTGCCTCACATTATATCTCTATGGAGGGATGGAGGCTTAGGGGCAGGGCTGTGCAAATCCAGATCCACAAACACAGATCCACAGAATGAATGAAGCAGAAAGAAATGACTCCTTGCACTGTAGACCCCCAGATACAGCTTCCACTCCTGCAAGGGGAATTGTGGGCAGTATAGTAGTGACATGCCCACATCTAAGTCCAAATCTGTTAAGTCTAGCAGTCAGAAGCAGCAGTGCCTAAGATTTTCTCTCTTTAGAAATTTCCCTTTGTAATCTGAATCCTTTTACTTTAGATCTACAGCTTTTAAGTTCAGAGCACAGGAGTGCCTAGGCACAGGAAGTGCACTGCTATTTTCAGGAAGCATTCAAGAAGAAATGTATATTATTTACGGCAGTGTTTCTCAACCTGTTTTCAGTCAAGGCACCCTTTAAAATTATGGACAAGTCTCAAGGCACCCAGTTCTAAAATGTAAAAAACTTTTTCATAATGCTGCAGCATCGACACACGTAGGACACCCAACGTTAGAGGTGATTTATTCTTTCAAACCAAATACATTTTTGCACACTAGTACCGACTAGTATTCCAGTGTTTCTCCTCTCCCTCAGTTTCTCTCTCGCACTCAGCTAATGTGACCCCAGTGTTGATGGAGAGGGGCAGGCGAGGGTCAAACAAGGATACTGTGCAGGTGATCAACACCCTTCTCAACACTGATGACCTCGCTGTTTGTTGGGATGCCAGTGGCTGGAAGGTTGAAATGGTGCACAATAAAAACCTGTAGCTTTGTGTAACTAAAAGGCAGGCTTCATCCACCTGCTGGTTTGTGTACATACAATTTTTGGGCAATTTTAGGCATTTTTAACCAAGGCACCCTGGTTGAAAAAGGCTGATTTAGGGTACTAGTAGAGAACAAATAACATGTGCAGATGGGAAATCTTCACTATTTTACTTCTAGCGCACTTTTACACCTTTACATCCAGTTACCAGCAAGAAAGCGAGTTTTATAAGGACCTTTTTATAGACTTGTAGAAATTTGTCTGCTAGCAGTTAAGAGCCCAGCTGCATGTGGTTTACCAATGCCAGGTAGAGATTTTTTTTTTTTTCGGGAAGGAGAAAGAACAGATTTTGTTAGCTGGAAGCAGTATTATTTATTATCTCACTAAGTCAAGTGCCATGTATTAAAGCAGAGGATTTATCTCTGCTGGCTAAATAAGAGCCTGACATAATGAAAAATCCAGCCCTGATATATGTCATTGTTCTCATTTCTCTGTGTACTTGCTTTGGGGGACAGTAATCTTTCCTTAAAAAGAGTCATGTTGGTGACATCCATATACCGCCTCTAACCTTTCATTCAGGACTGGGCTAAGCCAGGTCCATACGACCAGCCTGTGATGAACACTCTTCAGAGACGCAAACGTGAAGTCGACCTTTCTTCAGGAGCCCAGTTCATGCATCCCGGACTAATTAATGAGGCTCATTCACCCCGCAGTGCAAGAATGCCCATGGCATCAAGGGTAAAGTTTAATTTTACCAAAAAGCATGTCTCTAACCCTTTGTTCTCAGATTCTCTTCTTTCTCTAGCTGCTAACACCAATCTTCAGGAAACCATGCTTTATTTTACAGCTTAATTAGAAACTCTTTCTGCACTATAGTACGCCTAACCATAGAAATGACCATGACAGGGCTCTTTTAACATCCTGGTGATCTTCTCTTTATGCTTTTTGACTGTCAACTTTGAGTTTGCCAGAATGGATATTTGGTTTACTATTGTCTGAGCAGAGGTGCCCCGCCCATTTATTTATTTTTTTAACAGCAAGGCAACGATTGCCAAAATTGTAGGCTGATAAGCCTACACTTTTGGCACAGTAAATTGGCAAAAGATGGGCCTATCCCAGTTATGACCCCAGACTGCAGTTTTGCAAACTAGCAAAATACTTTGGGACAACCACCCTCCATCATATGGCTCTGACCATAAATGGGATAGATCTGTCATTTTGGCTTGACTGTGGATCCCCCAATTGCAAATGCAGCTCTGGGTTCAGTTGCAAATGCATGGAGGCACAGACATTATTCTTTCAGTATTTCCAAATTTCCAATTGCCCTGCAAGGACTCCAAGGAGTTTTGTTTTAGCAGAAAAAATGATATATCGGATTGGATCATAATCTACAGATCTGGCACCTCTGGCCTGGAGACAACCTGCAGGCCTCTAGCAAAGAGTTTGATGTGTCAGCATTGCTCAGGGTCTAAAGAGGTTGAGTTGAAGCCTGATTGAGCAGACATTCCAGGACTTTAAGAGTTGGAGGTCTGCGGGTTGTCCATATCTGTTTACCACAATAGACTCGATCACAGGAATTTTTCATTTATTCATTTTTTTTTTTTGTGTCCCCCCACCAGCAAGTGGAAGAAGCAGAAAACTGTGACGATCTGGCTCTTGCCCTGAGCAGAGGACTGCAGCTTGATACACAGAGGAGCAGTCGAGATTCCCTGCAGTGCTCCAGTGGATACAGCACACAAACCACCACCCCATGCTGTTCAGAAGACACCATCCCATCACAAGGTGAGGAACACAATAGGCCTTATTCTAAAACATCACAGATGAAAACTGTTACACACAGCCTCGAATTAGCATCAAAGGTACTGTGAGTTGTTATATTAAAGAGAGCCAGTCATAACCAGACTTATGCAAAAATCTGAATATTCAGTGTTACATTGGTAGAATTTTGAAGGCTTAATGATGGTGGAGGAGAGCAGTGATGACTGGGCCTCATTAAGCAATGTCCTAGCAATAACCTGGGAGTATTTCAGTCAGGCTTCATAGGGTATGTAAATAGCCAACACCTATTGCAAGTGCCTTATTCAACTTTAGTCAGAGCGGCACAGTTTGTTTTTTTATCTACAGACACCACTTACCAGAGGCGTAACTAGAACCTTCAGGTGGCTGGAGCAAGAAACCATGAAGGGACCCCCCCCCTCCTCCATCCAAGCTCCAGGCTTCCAGTTCTGGGAGGGCATCCATGGACATCCTCCCAGAATCTTCCCTCCCACATTGATCAGTGCTAAAAATATGCATGGTCACTGTACTAATGACACCAGGTTAAACATCTAAAGGCTTTAATTTGTGCCTAATCAGTCTTTGTGTACTATGTGTGCTGCTTTTTACTTGGGGAAGTGATGGATTTTATTTCCTGCTTTGCAGGGACACAAACTCCATCACTTTTCCCCTTTCAGAACGGAGCTCTGCCTTGTTTACATAGGCAGAGCTCCGTTCTGTGTCGCTCCTCGCCGATCAGTGGGTGTCAGCAGACATCTATTGGCTGGCATGCCATGTGCTAAATCACAGCACTGCCACAGCAAGTGCCCCCTACCTGAAAGTGCCGGTTGATCCAGCGCAGGAGAGCCGCTCTGCCACCATATAACTAAGTTATGTGGTCGGCAAGCAGATAATGTGTCCATATGTATGGTTTATCAGTTTTAAGGAAGAACTATCTTAGTTTCTTTTGTTAATAACAGTCTTTTCTTTTTTTATGCCTGTGTGGAAGAATGAAAGGGAAACCCTACTTGCATGTTATGGTGAAAAATAACTCTGCAATACAGGATTTATCCCGGCCCCATTAATAAAACCCCAAAGTCTTCTACAGGAAATTCACTTAACACTCATACCTCCCTCTTGTTTCTAGTTTCAGATTATGATTACTTCTCGGTGAGTGGAGATCAGGAGCAAGAGCAACAGGATTTCGACAAGTCCTCCACCATCCCGAGAAACAGCGACATCAGTCAGTCATATCGCAGGATGTTTCAATCCAAGCGCCCTGCGTCCACGGCAGGATTGCCAGCCAACTTTGCGCCTGTTATAGTCACTCCTGGAGTGGCCACTATCCGGAGGACACCGTCTACCAAGCCATCAGTGAGACGCGGAACCATCGGAGGAGGTCCCATTCCAATAAAGACACCAGTTATCCCGGTCAAAACCCCAACTGTCCCAGACATTCCAGGTGGTCTTCCCAGCAACACTAGTGAAGAGTCACCTGAACAGAGCCCTGACTCACCATCCATCACAGAAGGAGCCGTGCTGGGCGGGGACATATCTGCATCCTTATGGAGTGGACAAGCTTCTGTAAACCCCCCTGTCCCAGGAACCCCTGGTGTTATTGCTGAAGAGCAAAGGTCAGGTCGGTCAGAAAATGAAGAGGAAGAAGATGAACAGGATGGTCCTGTCATTCCTGAACCCACAGGCCAACCAGACCCCGAGACAGCAGATACTGCTCTGATAGATGCACCGCAGGGAGAAGATATGCTCAACGCAATTCGCCGTGGGGTCAAACTGAAGAACACCACCACAAATGATCGCTCGGCTCCTCGAATTTCCTAGAGAAAAATAAAAAAAAAAATAGGGAGTGTCTTCCGAGCCGGGTACAAGGAACTGCACCCTGACACTTGTCTTTAATCCATTCCAATCTATGATCGGAGGATTTTGTAGGAGCATACAGAGGGTTGACAAACTCTTCAAAAAACAAATACTACAATAGTTCCAAAAACAGCAGCATAGAAAAGACAACCTTAGAATCTGTTGATGTTCCAATTGTAAATAGTGATTTTACTTCTGCACATAGTTAATCCCTTTTATGTTTTTTTTTTCTTGCTTTTCATTTCACAGATTCATTTTTATTTCCATAAAGTGCCAAAACCCATATTTTAGTTTCAAAGAAACCCTTGTAAATTTTAAAAGCTTTGGACCGGACAAAAAAAAAAAAAAGCAAGAATAAGAAAGTGTTCCTACAAAGGATGAAGGACTGGGGGTTGTATTGCCCCTCCTCTTGCATTCTGTTTTGGACTTGTACAGATGGACAGCGGATAACCCGTTTGCTTGGCAAGGGGCGGGTGCAGTTCAATGGAACAGCCATGGGGCTACTTAATATGAGGTGTAGACCACCTTCGCGTCAGAGCAACCTAACTTTTCCTATACAAACACTATGGCTAATATTTTTTTTTTTATTATTATTTTAAATTCTTTGTTGTTTTTTTTGTTTTTTTAATGCTGATATTATAAATTATTAACAATTATGAGCAATATAAAAATTGAAAAAAAAAAGTTTTAGCATGTAATGGGGGATTTAGTGATGAAGACTACCATTGTTCACCATGCTGTCACTCACACTGTAATCTAGACATTACCGCTTGCATCTACCATGGTGATACAGTCCAAATAAGCCATACAGTAATACAGTGTTCCAGATTTTTTTTAAATGCTATTAAATCTCATTCTTTCAGGAGTAGTTTGTCAATCCCAGCATGCCACTTTAATTACTTAGTGTATTGCAGTGTAGCCAGGGTTAAAGTGTAACATGGTCTACCAACAGTGAAGACAGCAATTTTGTGTGGGGACCATTTTGTCTCGGAACAAATACAATTTTTAATCAGTTTTTGCAGTCTTACCTCTGTATAGTCTATAGACGAGGCTTTCTCAACCAGAATTCCATGGAACCCTAGGGTTCCTCCAGAGGTTGCTAGGGGCTCCTTGAGCAATGAGCAATATCTGCCTCTCTGATAAGTTCCCAATGACACCATTGACTTTTTATGTATCTTGAGGTGGGTAATTCTTCTCAATGACCACAAGTGTAAGGAGCGTTCTTCCCACTGACCATCACACTAATGTATCATGAGATATGGTCATTTTGTGCATGGGTTCCCGGAGCCTAAAAAGTTATTTCAAGGGTTCCTGTGTTGAAAAGGTTGAAAAAGGCTGCTGTAGACTGTCCTCTGTAGACAAAACCAGTGACATCACATCTAACTTCTATCATAGTACTTAAAGAGGAACTGAACTTTGGAAGCTGTGCCCAAAAAAAAAGGCAAGTAGAGGACAAATGACCAGTATTTCCTTTGGTCTCCCTGCATCGGAATGTTTCCCTATTATTGACTTAGTATTCCTTGTTCTGCACTGTGTTTTGTGTGGACGTGGCTACCTTGGCAAAGGCAGGGCTTTTCTTCCTCATTGAGATCACCAAACCTCACCCCAGATCTCCTGAGACTAGCAGTTCGAGGCAGCAGTGCCTTAGATCTCACACTGCAGATATGCAGCTATAGGAGTGCCTAGGCACACTCACAGGAAGTGCACTGCTATTTTTTAGGAGGAATGCAAGACCAGAGAGACATTTATCAGGGTACTGCTTAGGTACAATAAGAGTCGGTTCACACTAAGGCGACACGACTCCTTACTACTTCGGGGGCGACTTGTGCATTACCATGCACCACGACTTCGGAGCGACTTGCAGGGACTTCACATAATGGAAGTCTATGCAAGTCGCTCCGAGGTCGCCCCGAAGTAGTACAGGACCCCTTTTCTAAGTCGGAGCGACTTGTGTCGCTCCTATTAGAACGGGTCCTGTAGGGGTCAATGGACCGCGAGGGAGCGCGACTTGTCAGGCTGACAAGTCGCGCTAGTGTGGACCAGCTCTAAACGTTTCTAGATGTCCTCTATAACAACTCGGATCTTAGCTTTTTCAGTTCAGCTCCAATTTAATAGGCTGAAATTCCATATTCTCAATATTTTTGACCCAACAAAATAGCTACACCACTGCTCACATCGATAGCGCACTTTAGGTCTCTGCCCCTATTAAAAGGGATTGATTTTTATTTCAATGCTAAATCCTCAAACCACTCTTGTGTTTGTGCTTCTCTCTTCTGTGTGCTCACATTACTTCACTAATTAAATAAAGGGATAGTTATAACAAAGGTAATTATAATTCATTAAAAGGCTAAGGCAATTATATAATTATATTTATGGTAGCAGGGAGTATATTAAAAAAATTTACATATGCACCACAGGACCTAGCTGGCTGGGTCTCATTTGAACCCCCCTAAACACGTTAATGTAGACGTTCGCTGCACTGTTAAAATTAACATAGAGGTAAGTCATTTTAAAACCACCCTTTGTTTATTTTTTGGCAAGTTAGAAACATGTAGTACAGAATTTTTTGCATATGCTGATAGAAGGAACGTCCATGCTGGCTTTTAAAAACTAGAGTGAAGAAAACGGATCAAGCAGGCCAAGATGAAACCCGATTGGGTGGTAGGACTGCACAACTTCATCCCAGTCTAGTTTTTAAGGGACAAAATTAAATTTTATGAAGTCTGTTCTCACGAATGACCTTTTTTTTTTGTATTCTATGTATTTTAGGATTGTTCATAGATGGAAAAGAAAACTGTATAGATTTTGTTTTTCGTTTCTTTTAAAATAGACGTGAATAATTAACACTGTCTTTTGCTGTGATACCCACTTTTAGAGGTCATAGGAAATCTTCAGAAATGGCTATTTGGAAATTCAAACTCTTATTTCCCAGGTCAGATTTATTATCACATAAGTATTGGTATTATAGAAATTGCATGCTCAAGTGTCTGAAGGAAGCAACATCTTAATTTCTCTGTGGAGACTGAAAGGGAGAATCTCATTCACACACTGAGGCCTACATTTATGTGGTTAAACTGAGTGCTTTTGTATTCGTAATTCGGTTAGGCATAACAATTAAAAAAAGCTGTATAGAAAAATAAAAATATAAAATTAATACTGTAAGGGAAAATAAGTATTATAAATCCGGGTGTACTTAAAGCTATCTACAGAGGTAGTACCCAGCATCAAAGGTGTGAGGTGACTCAAGATGGCATTCTTGTACTTGAATATTTGCGGAAGAAGTGCCAAGCATAAATGGTATATTTTTACAAGAATATTTCTGATTTTATTAAAAAAATAAGCAGAAGAAAATATTTCAATCATTTTTTTTTTTTATAGTAAAGGAATTTTTTGTCTATTGTGCACTTGGCATGTACGGTAAGCAGGGCTGGTTCGTGGGACCAAGGGCAGATATGGAATATTAGGCCAACACGGGCCTGAGGAATAGGGCCAGACATTCTCAACCAAGATTTCAATGGAACCTTAGGGTTCCTCCAGAGGTTACTAGGTATTCCTTGAGTTGTGGCTGATTTTGAATTAACCTATCAGTAGGTGATGAGTACAAATCGGCTACTCGGTACGTTCCGAAAACCCAAATCTTTATTTGATACAATTAGAGTGGATACAGCCAACATGTTTTGGCCATGATGGCCTTAATCATATAATTGATAGCTGTATCCACTGTAAATGTATCATGTAGCAAATAAAGATTGAGAATTCAGAACGTACCAAGTAGCTGGCTTGTACTCATCATGGACTTGTGTTTTTGGAGTGAATATCCCAGCCCAGTGCACTGGTTTTCAGCATCACAAGGTTAACAAAGCAGTAGAGCTTGGGTCCTGTTTTTGTTTATACTTTTATCAGATTGTACCTGCCTAGCTCCAGGGCAGTGCCACTTGGCAGAGCCATCAGCATGACGCCAATGGCCTTTTTTAACTGTCTATATAAGTGGCATTCTGACCATCACTGTAAGAGTGAAACAAAGATAAATATTGCGCTCAACAATAATATTCACAAAAAGTGCTTGTGCATAAATATGTAGTAAAATGAATAAAGACTGGTATAAAAATTCCACAATGCTTAAAACCATTAGTAGCAGAAACCACAAAAATAGGTAAAAGCACAATACCAGCTTATATAAATAAAGTCCTTAATGAATAATTAAAGTCCTTAAAGTGCTTAAAATCAAGGTGATTAAATAGTTAATCGCAGCAATGTTTAGAAGCGTGGACTTGATAGAAGTGATGTGAAACCTTCACCTCCACACCTTCACCCAGTGCTCTTTATTAAATACGCCTTACCAGAAGGATATGACCCCTTGATTATAGGGGGTCGCAATCAGCATTAGTATTCACAATAACTACAGGTCATCCTTATCAATATCTTCTCACCAACAAATGGATGTGACCAATAGTGCAGTATGCCAGTGAATCAACAATTTAATAATAAAATTGCACTTACTCCATATCACTATACAGTCCGCCTTCTATAGCAGTCACAATACCGACAGGTTTGGTATATGGAACGCCGCTCCACGCCTGCGTTCCGCCAACCCGGAAATCTATGGTCTCACGCTCCCGACGCACATTTCGTCAGGCCGTGCTGACGTCATCACTGTAAGAGACCTTGTTCTTACCGAACACCACTGTAAAGGGAATTTTTCCCACTGACTCGAATATATGGGGCTTTGAAGGGAATCCTCAAGACATAAAAAATATTTTAAGGGTTCCTCTGTGGAAAAAGCTAGAACAATGCTGGGTTATGTTATAAATTATTATTATTATTATTATTATTATTATTATACAGGATTTATATAGCGCCAACAGTTTGCGCAGCGCTTTACAATGTGAAGGAAGACAATACAGTTACAATACAGTTCAAAACAGGAGGAACTAGAGGGCCCTGCTCGTTAGAGCTTACAATCTAGAAGGGAGGGTCAAGTGAAACAAAAGGCAATAACTGTGGGGGATGGGTTGATGGAGAAAAGGAGGTACATTTGTTAAGGGTTGGTAGGGTAGGCTTCTCTGAAGAGGAGGGTTTTCAGAGATCGCCTAAAAGCTAATAGAGTGGGGGATAATCGGACAGATAGGGGTAAGGAGTTCCATAGGATTGGAGAGGCTCTGGAAAAGTCCTGGAGGCGAGCATGGGAGGAGGTGATGAGTGAGCTAGAGAGCAGGAGGTTTTGAGAAGAACGAAGAGAGCGATTAGGTTGGTATTTTGAGATGAGGCTGGTGATGTAGCTGGGGGCTAGGCTGTGGATTGCTTTGTAAGATGTTGTAAGTATTTTGAATTTAATTCGTTGGGTGAGCGGAAGCCAGTGGAGGGCTTGACAGAGAGGAGCGGCGGACACTGAGCGATTGGTGAGGTGGACGAGTCTGGCGGCAGCATTCATGATGGATTGAAGGGGGGATAGCCTGTGTAGAGGTAAGCCAATGAGAAGGGAATTGCAGTAGTCGAGGCGCGAGATGACCAGGGAGTGAACTAGGAGTTTTGTTGTGTCTTTGGTTAGAAAGGCGCGTATTTTGGAGATGTTGCGGAGGCTGAGGCGGCAAGATTTGGACAGCGATTGGATGTGGGGTTTGAAGGAGAGTTCAGAGTCCAGGACAACACCTAAGACCTTGGCATGTGGGGATGGGCTGATGGTAATGCCATTGATATTGACGGAGAAATCAGGGGAAGGGGCTCGCGGTGGAGAAAAAATTATAAGTTCGGTTTTGGATGGATTTATTTTGAGGAAGTGGTGAGACATCCAGACCGATATATCTGATAGTAAATTAGTGATGCGTGAGGAGACTGAGGGAGAGAGCTGAGGAGTGGATAGGTAGATTTGGGTATCATCAGCGTAGAGGTGGTATTGGAAGCCGTGGGAGGCTATCAACTGACCTAGAGAGGAGGTGTAGATTGAAAATAGGAGGGGTCCAAGAACAGAGCCTTGGGGGACTCCAACAGAGAAGGGAAGAGGAGAGGAGGAAGTAGAATTGTAAGAAACGCTAAAGGTGCGGTTGGATAAGTAAGAAGATAACCAGTGAAGAGTACAGTCACGGAGACCAAAGGCATGGAGTTTTTTGAGGAGGAGGGGATGGTCAACCGTATCAAAGGCAGCAGAAAGATCCAGAAGTAGGAGTACAGAATAGTGTCCATTGGTTTTGGCTGTTAGCAGATCGTTTGTCAGCTTTAGGAGTGCAGTTTCAGTGGAGTGTTGAGGCCGAAATCCAGACTGAAGAGGATCAAGGAGGCTATTCTCGGCAAGGTGGTCGCACAGTCGGTTGTAGACTAGACGTTCGAGGAGTTTGGATGAAAAGGGGAGCAAGGAAATAGGGCGTAGTTTGTTCAGATCGGTTGGGTCCAGTGAGGGCTTTTTAAGTATGGGGCTGACTAGTGCATGTTTTAGAGAGTTGGGGAAGATGCCAGAAGAGAGGGAGAGATTGAAGATGTGAGTTAGAGAGTGTAGAATAGAGCCAGAAGGTGAACGTAGCATTTGCGAGGGAACAGGATCCAGAGGGCAGATTGTTAAGTGGACGTTAGCAAGTAGTTTAGCAACCTCGGCTGTAGTGGTGGGGTTGAATGAGGGAAGTAATGATCGCACTTGTGGGCGTGAAGCATAAGGCATGGAGGAAGGTATCTGAACAGCAACAATCTCCTTACGAATTGTGTCAATCTTCTGTTTGAAGTGGTTGGCAATCTCCTGGGCAGTGAGTGAGTCAGTGGGAGGGGGTAGTGGAGGACGGAGTAGAGAGTTAAAGGTAGCGAAGAGTTGCCGGGGGCGTGATGACAGGCTGTTAATGAGAGTGATAAAATAGGTCTGTTTGGCAGTGTGGAGACTGGAATTGTATTTTTGGAGGGCGGATTTATATTGGTTGAAATCCTTCTGAGACCGAGTCTTACGCCATAGGCGCTCAAGAGCACGGCTATGCTTTTTCAGACTTCTAGTGTTATCGGTTTGCCAAGGTTGAAGGGGTCGGGGCCTGATTCGGTGTGTGGTGAGGGGGGCCAATGTGTCCAGGGAGGCTAAGAGTGAAGTGTTGTAGACAGAAGTGGCTAGGTTGGTGCAGGACAGGGGTGCAATATTGTCATAGAGGTGGCCGGTAGCAGAGTAGAGAAGAGAAGGGTTGAGATGGCGTAGGTTTCTGCGGGTAACTGTACGGTAGCTGGAGGGAGAGGAGGTGGAGTAGAGGGAGAGAGTGAAACTAATAAGGTAGTGATCAGAGAGAGGGAAGGGATTGTTGGAAAGGTTGTGTGGGGTGCATAGGTGGGAGAAAACAAGGTCAAGGATATTGCCTTCAGAGTGAGTAGAAGCGTGTATCCATTGCTTTAGGTCAAAGGAGGAGGTTAGATTGAGAAGTTTGGAAGTGGTAGGAGTGTTAGTATTAACAGGGATGTTGAAGTCGCCGAGAATGATTGTGGGGATTTCAGAAGAGAGAAAGTAGGGTAGCCAGGCGGAGAAGTCATCAAGAAAGGTTGATACTGGTCCAGGGGGGCGGTAGATCACAGCTATCCTTAGAGAGACAGGGGAGAAAAGACGAATGCAGTGTACCTCAAATGAGGAGAGTGACAGAGAGGGAGGCGGCTGAAGTACCTGAAAGGAGCTATGTGGGGCTAGAAGGATCCCGACACCCCCTCCCTTGCGTCCGTTGGGTCTAGGGGAGTGAGTCCATAGAAGACCACCTTGGGATAGGGCAGCAGAAGACGCAGTGTCGGATTCGTGCAGCCAGGTTTCGGTGATGGCGAGTAGATTAAATGAGTTGGCAATGAAAAGGTCATGGAGAGAGGTGAGTTTATTACAGACGGAGCGGGCGTTCCAAAGGGCACAAGAGAAAGGGAGTCCAGTCTTGGGAAGAAGAGAGATAGGAACTAGATTGTGCTGACTGCGACTGCAGCCAGAGGGTGTAGGGTACGTGGTGTATCGAGCATGGGTAGATGAAGGCCCAGGGTTTGGGGATATGTCTCCAGAGGCCAGGAGAAGCAGAAAGGTGAGGGTGGTAATATGAGAGTGGGATTTATATGAGGGGACATGCCCCAGTTTCCTGGAGGATTTGTGTGCATGTGGATTTAGAAGTAGCAGGAGATGGTGAGTGCAGTAATAAGGTGAGGACAGAAGTGAGGGTGATATATAAAAGATGTGGGGTGGAGAAGAGGGGTGAAGTAGAGAGAATTTAAGGATGGAGGATAGGGCAGTCAGAAGAAGTGCCAGAGAGTGCATTTTACCAGGATAGAGCTGAAGGTTTGTTTTAAAAAAAAAAAAAAAAAAGAGGAGATCACCTGCAGTATATGTGGTGTATATCTCAGCCTTTCCTATGTTCCCTCACTTTGTGCATTCTCTGAAGTGCAGATTCAGAAGTGTGTCCCACTTAGAGAAATCGCCCCTACTTTGAGAAGAGAGCCCCCCGAGAGCAAACGTGCCCCCCCCTGCACACGTGCCTTCCCCAAGTGATGTGCTGATTTTATACTATTAGACCTGGGGTGGGGGCTTATCCAATTAGTAATCAGGAATTGATAAATTAGGGCTGGACATATACTGCAGTTTCACTTCACAAAGATTTAAAGATAACTGGCAGATACCCCTAAAGGTTAAAGGCTATAATGGTTGTAAATTTAAGGTAAGAAAACATAGGAGGGATAGGCTACAGATGGATAAGCAAGTAAGCATACCACATAAACTGTCTAGAAAACGCAGGGTACAGGAATATTCAGTTTGGGTTGCAATCCTAGATGGACATACCACATAAACTGTCTAGAAAACTAAATTAGGGAAATTACATTACTTTAACGTCAAGGCAGCTGTGCCATAAGAATAATTTGAGGGTAAAATTACAAACACAATTTTTTATCTCCGAAAATAATCAATTTCTCTAAAAACAAAAGTACAAATGCTAGGGAAAGACGATAGATATGTATCATTGTCCACCAAAGATGCACCAAATGGCTACAGCCATTTTGTAGGCTTTACCAATGAATACAGTCATTAGCTCTTTATACCAACATTTGGAATAACAGAAGAGCTTGTGAACACAAATATGTACATTATTAAACCTCCTAATTTCCACAGTTTACCAGTTAAGATAATTGGCTTGTAAAATAATGCACAAAGCCTTTAAATACTATAATTAGAGTTTGTAAACCAGTGGCAAAAGCCACCATTATTTTTCTGAAAGACAGAATGGGCAGCCATTCATTGGCCA
This sequence comes from Pelophylax lessonae, assembly GCF_965119305.1. Classification (NCBI taxonomy): domain Eukaryota; kingdom Metazoa; phylum Chordata; class Amphibia; order Anura; family Ranidae; genus Pelophylax; species Pelophylax lessonae. Next base: position 517,765,776 of record NC_138772.1, on the reverse strand, counting down.
TGCCAATGGAAGCTGCCATTTTGGAACCAGTGGGTGTCAGAGATGAATCAAGCGTTTCTTGAAACTAGTCAGTGGGCTGAAAAGGAGTTACCTAGTTAGCATCATACAATAATCTGTCCTTTTGAGTTCAATTAAATTACAACCTAATAAATTATACTTCCATCAATAGAACCCTAAACCCTCAGAATACCAAAAATGCTTATATAGCATGGTCCAGTTTACTCTAATGCAAATCTTGATCCACTAAGGCCCTGGTCCTCAACCCTGGTCCTCAGGGCCCACTAACAGGCCAGGTTTGCAAGATAACTGAAATCCATTACAGGTGATATAATTTGCTGCTCAATGATTGCAGTACTCTAGTCTGCATCTCCCCAAGGTAATACCTAAAATCTGGCCTGTTAGTGGGCCCTGAGGACCGGAGTTGAGGACCACTGCTCTAAGGCAATCAGATATTCCCTGGTCTGGATCAACAAACTACAGTGTTATTTCTACAAATATAGCCAGTTATATTTTTTGCAATATACCAAGCTACTAATATAGCCAATTATATTGCACCACAAAAAATGGCCGTGGATAGCTGTAATATGATATACTGTTTATTCTAGCTGATTCAAAATGGCTTCCTGCTTTTTGTTTAACACTGATTGGAAAAAAACATGGAAAAAAATCATTTTTTTTTTGCCAGTTCCTGCTTTGTAATATAACTAAATCGCCCTTTGTTCACCATGTCATATGTCATTTTATTAGTCACATAAAGGAAGCATTGCCAATGCTTTATATTCCATCCATAGTGCACAGTAACCACTCCACAATCATTTTGTAAAAAGAAACAAATCTCCCACACAGAATGCTCTTTTATAGAGAAGGCATGTTCATACAAATACATATTTTTTCTAGAGCAATATCATTTGTTTAACCTATTAAAGTATATATATATATTTAATGTCACCGTCTACGCTCATTGGACAACAATGATTTTTGTGGCTTAGCTGAAATGCAAAGTGAGTTGTCCAGCCACCGAATTTGTTTGATGCCAAAATATCCATACTGTAAAGGTGCTAGTCTCAGAGAAACGATGTCTGCAAATTTCTTGTTGGCTGTTGTTAATGGCGTAAAGTAGTATGTGAAGTTGTCGTGTTAATATATGAAGATGTACACCGATGTGACTCCTTTCAAGATGTTATGTTACAGTATGACATTAATATTAAAGGGCATGGTTCAAAAGTATGTCATTTTTTTTGCCTCCTTTTGGTGTCAATATGGTAAGTTCGGCTACTGTTAGTTGGGGCAGTGACCACACAAGGGGAGAAAAAAAGGTATTGGAAAGCCAACTTTTTTAAATACAAAGAATGGCATTGGCACTGTCCGCAAGCTAGGCCTTTGGAAGATTTTTCTTTGAAATGTACCCCTTACCTGTACTCAGTGGGGGCAGCCATGTTTTAAAGTGAACCAGGAACTTGTAGCAACACCAGAGCCATCTTGTTTTGCTGAACATATGCAAAACCAAATGAGGGAATAGCAATGAAGTCTTCATTTCCCTGTCTCCGGTGGAAACACCAGGAGTATTTTGTTGTGTGAATAGGGTTTCAACCCATCTGCTAACCAGGAGTATGTAACTACACTAAACTTTTACCTATCTTTAAAGTGAAGCGATTTGTTTTTCAAGCACGTAAACATAATGTACAGTAAGCATAATCTGTTCTTTTGGATGTTTCAAACTCACTCTTTTTACTGATATGCAAATTTTGACTATTTTATCAATAGTCATGAGCTAGGATCAAATGTACATATTTGCCAGCACACCACAGATCCTCAATTACGTTCAATTCTTTTTTGAAGAATGATCACATCACAGAAGACATAGTTCAAGGTTTCGGAGCCGCGTAGGGACCGCATGCCTGACGAAGGGATCCTGCGCGGCTCCAAAATGTTGCACTGTGTCTTCTGTGATGTGATCATTCTTCAAAAAAGAATTGGACGTAATTGACCATCCGTGGTGAGCTTTTAAATATGTACATTTGATCTGTGATGTTTCCAGTTCCAGCTGGTTCTTGCTACAGCACCCGCTACTCCTAAAGCCTTATCCCAATAAGTGTGCAATAGCCATATCGAGACTACTAGTCATAAGCTAAGGTCTCATGCTCATCTACACAAGCATGTGAAACATTGCTACAACATCCCCAATATCTATGGCTCCAAGTACCAGGTGCTCAGACAAAAGAGCTTCTTAAGCCTCGTACACACGCACCGGTTGTCGGCCGCCCGTTCTGCCGTCTTTTGTCCAAGGGCTGTCGTGTAGGTTGAAAAGTGCTAAAGACTGCACACGAATTTTGTCGGCCAACAACAACCGACTGCAGAAGTGATGTCATGTGATAGTTAACTTTCCGTGTGTTTTTTTTTGCTCATCTGCTTATTGTCGGCCAAAATCTGTACTGACTGACGAACAATCGGCCGTTCTTTGTTGGCCTACAAAAATTTTATAGCCGGCACACCAGATTTTGTTCGGCCGAAAAGTCGCAGTCGGTTGTCGGAAGCATCATGCTGACAATCGGCCGATCGGACGTTGGCCGAATATTTACGGCCAACAATCAGTACGTGTGTACGGGCCTTTATAGCCTCCAATACTGTGAAGTCCACAAGGAAACGCTGGAACACAAATAGATCAATACGAATGGATATCCCTTACTGAGAGAGGGGGAGTACAGCAGATAAAAATGCCAATGTTTTTGGCCACCAGGCCTTAATTATGGCCAAACGCGTTGGCATTTTTACCTGCTGTACTCCCCATCGTTCAAAAGTGACGGTGGTGCTTCATGTTCATCTACACCAGTGAATGTCACCCCCACAGCTTTAGAAATATGCCCTTTAGTGTTTGGCCACTGGTTCTCTTACAATTAGCCTATCTGTTCACTGGAAAAAAGGGAAAAACCAAGGTCGCTTTTTCGCATTGAACTGAAAATAGTTGATCCATTTCATAATGAACATACAAAGTGATTTTTATGATCCGACAAATTTGCTCACCATTTGAGCAGAGACTATTGACAGCACAGAAGCCATTTTGTAGAAGTAATCAATGGCACTATCAATTTATTACAAGGCCGAGTAAACCGATGCCAACCTTTGCCATCTAGTAAGGCCACTTTGGAAAGGATTGTATCAATTAATTAGCAATGATTAACAATGGCAATGCCATTCAGTTCAAACATAAGCCACATTGGGAAGTGCAGACAATGATGGTTTCTGGTGCTACGTGATATTGCTAGTTCCTGGCAGACTGGTTGAATGGTTATTTTGCTCACCCCTACAATATGGCTGTCTGCACAGTGCTAGGCAATCGGTACACTTTATGCAATACATATATCACAATAGAGTCAACGTTCACTGTAGGATTCTGCCCTCTTTTCCCATAGGACTGTTCCTTTGTGTTCTATTGCATCCTGTATAGCACTGTCCTAGCAGAAGAGCTATGTACATGACAATAAAGAGGTCTTCTGCTATGTTGGTGTGTTTAGTTGATAGTTTGTATTGAGAGTAGTGATGTCGCGAACCTAAAATTCGCGGTTCGCGAACGGCGAACGCGAACATCGGCAAATGTTCGCGAACCGGCGAACCGGGCGAACCGCCATAGACTTCAATAGGCAGGCGAATTTTAAAACACACAGGGACTCTTTCTGGCCACAATAGTGATGGAAAAGTTGTTTCAAGGGGACTAACACCTGGACTGTGGCATGCCGGAGAGGGATCACGCAAAAAAAAGTTCTTAAAAATTATAATTTTTTGATAGAGAGCCAATTATTGGAAAAATTAAAAAAAAATAAAAATAAAAAATTTCTTTGGATTTAGCATCTGGGGGGTCTAAAAAGTGTACCTGTGAAGTTTCAGCTCTGTAGCATGTCCAGAACCCCTAAAAAACAGCATTTTTCTTATATTTTCAGGAATATGGCTTCTCTGCGGCTGGCTTTTACTCTTGCAGGCATTTAGCGGGCATTTTTTTAGGCAGGCATGTCATTTTTTGTATTTAGTGTCTGGGGGGTCTAAAAAGTGTACCTGTCAATTTTCAGCTCTGTAGCATGTCCAGAACCCCTAAAAAACAGCATTTTTCTTATATTTTCAGGAATATGGCTTCTCTGCGGCTGGCTTTTTCTCTTGCAGGCATTTAGCGGGCATTTTTTTAGGCAGGCATGTCATTTTTTGTATTTAGTGTCTGGGGGGTCACAAAAGTGTACCTGTCAAGTTTCAGCTCTGTAGCATGTCCAGAACCCCTAAAAAACAGCATTTTTCTTATATTTTCAGGAATATGGCTTCTCTGCGGCTGGCTTTTTCTCTTGCAGGCATTTAGCGGGCATTTTTTTAGGCAGGCATGTCATTTTTTGTATTTAGTGTCTGGGGGGTCTAAAAAGTGTACCTGTCAAGTTTCAGCTCTGTAGCATGTCCAGAACCCCTAAAAAACAGCATTTTTCTTATATTTTCAGGAATACGGCTTCTCTGCGGCTGTCTTTTTCTCTTGCAGGCATTTATCGGGCATTTTTTTAGGCAGGCATGTCATTTTTTGTATTTAGTGTCTGGGGGGTCACAAAAGTGTACCTGTCAAGTTTCAGCTCTGTAGCATGTCCAGAACCCCTAAAAAACAGCATTTTTCTTATATTTTCAGGAATACGGCTTCTCTGCGGCTGGCTTTTTCTCTTGCAGGCATTTATCGGGCATTTTTTTAGGCAGGCATGTCATTTTTTGTATTTAGTGTCTGGGGGGTCACAAAAGTGTACCTGTCAAGTTTCAGCTCTGTAGCATGTCCAGAACCCCTAAAAAACAGCATTTTTCTTATATTTTCAGGAATACGGCTTCTCTGCGGCTGGCTTTTTCTCTTGCAGGCATTTATCGGGCATTTTTTTAGGCAGGCATGTCATTTTTTGTATTTAGTGTCTGGGGGGTCACAAAAGTGTACCTGTCAAGTTTCAGCTCTGTAGCATGTCCAGAACCCCTAAAAAACAGCATTTTTCTTATATTTTCAGGAATACAGCTTCTCTGCGGCTGTCTTTTTCTCTTGCAGGCATTTATCGGGCATTTTTTTAGGCAGGCATGTCATTTTTTGTATTTAGTGTCTGGGGGGTCTAAAAAGTGTACCTGTCAAGTTTCAGCTCTGTAGCATGTCCAGAACCCCTAAAAAACAGCATTTTTCTTATATTTTCAGGAATACGGCTTCTCTGCGGCTGTCTTTTTCTCTTGCAGGCATTTATCGGGCATTTTTTTAGGCAGGCATGTCATTTTTTGTATTTAGTGTCTGGGGGGTCACAAAAGTGTACCTGTCAAGTTTCAGCTCTGTAGCATGTCCAGAACCCCTAAAAAACAGCATTTTTCTTATATTTTCAGGAATACGGCTTCTCTGCGGCTGGCTTTTTCTCTTGCAGGCATTTATCGGGCATTTTTTTAGGCAGGCATGTCATTTTTTGTATTTAGTGTCTGGGGGGTCACAAAAGTGTACCTGTCAAGTTTCAGCTCTGTAGCATGTCCAGAACCCCTAAAAAACAGCATTTTTCTTATATTTTCAGGAATACGGCTTCTCTGCGGCTGTCTTTTTCTCTTGCAGGCATTTATCGGGCATTTTTTTAGGCAGGCATGTCATTTTTTGTATTTAGTGTCTGGGGGGTCTAAAAAGTGTACCTGTCAAGTTTCAGCTCTGTAGCATGTCCAGAACCCCTAAAAAACAGCATTTTTCTTATATTTTCAGGAATACGGCTTCTCTGCGGCTGTCTTTTTCTCTTGCAGGCATATATATCAGTGGTGGGTGGGCAGTGGCACAGTACACTCTCTGTGGACCTGGCAGCAGTCACTGGCACCCAGGCAACTGCAATTTAAAAAATATATATATATTTTTTTTACTTTGCAAGCTGCTGTGCCACTTTATATATCAGTGGTGGGTGGGCAGTGGCACAGTACACTCTCTGTGGACCTGACAGCAGTCACTGGCACCCAGGCAACTGCAATTTAAAAAATATATATATATTTTTTTACTTTGCAAGCTGCTGTGCCACTTTATATATCAGTGGTGGGTGGGCAGTGGCACAGTACACTCTCTGTGGACCTGACAGCAGTCACTGGCACCCAGGCAACTGCAATTTAAAAAAAAATATATTTTTTTTTACTTTGCAAGCTGCTGTGCCACCTTATATATCAGTGGTGGGTGGGCAGTGGCACAGTACACTCTCTGTGGACCTGACAGCAGTCACTGGCACCCAGGCAACTGCAATTTTAAAAAAATATATTTTATTTTACTTTGCAAGCTGCTGTGCCACCTTATATATCAGTGGTGGGTGGGCAGTGGCACAGTACACTCTCTGTGGACCTGACAGCAGTCACTGGCACCCAGGCAACTGCAATTTAAAAAAATATATATATTTTTTTTACTTTGCAAGCTGCTGTGCCACCTTATATATCAGTGGTGGGTGGGCACACAGTGGCACTGCAGTGGGCACAGTACACTCTGTGGACCTGACAGTCACTGGCAGCCCAGGCAACTGCAATAATAAAAAATATTTTTTTTTTCAATTTATTGCAACAAGATGCTGTGCCACCGTATATATATCAGTGGTGGGCAGTGCACTGCAGTGGGTACAGTGCACTCTGTGGACCTGACACAGCACTCACTGCAATTATGACAGAGGAAAAAAAAATATTTTTTAAAATGCCAGGTACTGTGCCTGTGCCACCCGAAATGAGTGTGGTGTGCACACAGTACAGTCTGTGGTAGGTCTGTGGCCTCTCACACACAGCGGGCAGGCAACTGCAGTGTACAATAGATATATATATATATATATATATATAAAGAAAAAAATCTATTACCTTACCAGCCCTTAAAAGGGCTTTTGGGGACACTATATATATATATATATAAATAAAAAAATCCTCAATTACCAGCCCTTAAAAGGGCTTTTGGGGACACTAGATAGATATAGATATATATATATATGAAGAAACAACTCAATTACCAGCCCTTAAAAGGGCTTTTGGGGACGCTAGGTATATATATATATATATATATATATATATATAAAAAAACCACAAATACCAGCCCTTAGAAGGGCTTTTTGAGGTGCTGATATTACAGCAGTAGTGGACCAAGAACACTGCAAGACCAGGAACACTGACTAACTGTCCCTAGCTTAACAGCAGCAGCAGCAGCACTCTCCCTACTCTCACTACACACACTGCTTCAGAATGATCTAAGATGGATGCTGCCCTTGCTTATTTATAGGAGGTGGGAGGGTGTGGGAGGGAGGTACGCTGATTGGCTGGAAATGTGTCTGCTGACTGTAAAGTTCAGGGTCAAAGTTTGCCTCAATGATGTCTTATGGGGGGCGGACCGAACATCGCATATGTTCGCCGGCAGCGGCGAACGCGAACATGCTAAGTTCGCCGGGAACTGTTCGCCGGCGAACAGTTCTATACATCTCTAATTGAGAGTTGATCTCTCACTCTCTCTCCCTGTGCGGGTTGTTTTCAAATTGTTTCAATACATTTTTTGCTGTAATTGTGCCTCCCTCTACATTGTAATGATTGCTTCAGCCTACATAAAAAAAAGAATAAAGAAAAACTGGATAAAGACATTCACTTGTGTCTCATGGAATGTTCAGCTAGGTATATGTTACAGCTTTATGTACACTGGGGTTCGGGATTTGCTGCTGACCGGTGAAGCATTATTGGAGGGACTGGCATGCAGCTTTGGAAACTTTCAGTTGGGTTGTATGGAGAAGTGTTTACCTGAGTTTGTTGCTTTTTATTGCATCATTTTAACAAGGCTGGTTGCTTGGCCATTATGTCGAACGAAAAGCTTCAGTACTTTGTGTAACTTCTAAAGCTTTAAATACAGTAATGATAGGGAGGTTAGAAACCCTTTCAAGTTTTATTTGCTCTCTGTATGTCTTTTGGGAAGAGTAACCCCTCTATTTGTTCTGGTGACCTCTCCCACTGGGACAGAAGGTGACGGGAAAATTAAATGTTATTGTCACCAGAACAAGAGATATGGGGAAAGGTGTGCTGGTTTTCAAGGATAAGTTCACCATTCAGAGCATGTTATAAGTTACACCTATAATTTGGGTGTAACATGAAACATGCTCCAGACCTGCCCCCCATCCCCCATGACAATGGACGGGGGATCTTTTCCTTGCACCAGCTGTCACATTCTGAAAATAGTAAGGCTGTGTGGGACTCTGTCCCCACAGTCATGTCGTTCATTACCAGTGATCTGTAAATGAAAGAACCACACATACTGTCATCTATTGCGGCTCACGGCTTGTAGTTACATAGTTATTCTGGTTGAAAAAAGACACAAGTCCATCCAGTTCAACCAATAAAAGGGGGGAAAAAAATCTTACAATCCCATATACACAAACCTATACCCACAGTTGATCCAGAGGAAGGCAAACAACCCCAAAAAAACATGATCCAAATTGCTTCAGGAGGGGAAAAAAAATCCTCCCTGACCCCCTGAGAGGCAATCAGATATTCCCTGGATCAACTTTACCTATAAATGTTAGTATCCAGTCAATGAACTGCAAGGGTGTTCCATACAACCCAACTGAAATGTTCCAAAGCTTCATGTCCAAATCCAGGCTTGAGAGGCTGGGGGATCCACCAACAACCCACCAAAAAACGGGATGGGGGGTTGGGTTAGACACACCAAGAACACAAGGAAATGAGACCAAAACATGAGGCAATGGGAAAATTCACTGTGCCAAACCCCAGAAAAAAAGGATCCCTAGACCTAGAGGGAAGTTTGGAACAAAACAAAACAAGTCCATAACCAGCTAGTCAACAACAGTCGGCTCAAACCTTGCATTCCTAACCATTGTAATTCAGGGAAAGGAGGATATATGATGAGGAAAGAGGTTGTCTAATGAGACTCTCTCGCAAAACATAGCAATGGTAGTGAGAATCCTGACAGTATAATACCCCAAGGATAAGAAAGAAATTACTCCCGAGACTGTTAGAAAAACCAAGGGTCCAAACCTTGAAGTTCACCTGAAGGAGGGTTGGGTGAGCTAGCAGCACCCGCACAAAGGGTAAGCAAGGGTTACATTTACCAAACCCTAGACTGGTGCACAAGAACAGCAGAATCAGGATGAGCAGATCATCTTACAACCAAACACCCAGGGGTGGAAATCTGAAAGCTTACCTAATCACTTCCCAATGTCATGATTCTAAGAATTGTCCAGCCTACCCCAGGATCAGTGCAGCATCCTCCACTGAGGGGAAGGAATTTTATTCACACTATTGTCACCAATCACCTGATTGAGGACAGCAAAGAGAGAGAGAGAGGTCTAAGAGGGTTTATTCATAGGGCATAGTTCAGCTTACTCATAGTTCAGCTCCAGAAGAGGGACCGATTTCCTGATTATCAGGTCCCACATTGACCTCTGGACCCACATCCCACTCATAAGGGAGATCTGCAGCAGGTTCCCAGCATGTTCTGCCTGCTGACTTTCCAGACAGTACAAGGCCATCCAGCAATGGACAATTCTTTGCAAGCTGGAAAGAAGACACAAGTGCTGAACCTTTTAATGTAAAGACCATATGTTGAGGGGTCCAGAAGGCAGTGCCTTATCTCTAGAAGACCGTGCGGTCAGAAATAACACGCTCAACACTGTCCTGCACAGGGAACGGGTCACTCAACCTGTTGCAAGAAGAGTTCCCACACCTACCCGAAGGGGAAGGTCCTTCAGCACTCAGGTGATGTCCAGTCAACAGAGGTTAGAATGGCAGTCCACAAAAGGAGCCGTGATAAATTGGTAACCGAGTGTTCTGGGGAACCAGACAGAAGTTCAGAAACTGAGGACGCACTCCTAACCGATGTCTTCCCAGGGTGGGGGGAGTGAATCACCCCTGCTCCAGCCAGAGACCGGTGTATTGTATCCATTATGGATTGGTGACCATCTTTATCTCTTGCCTAGAGTCCAGGCTCTCAAACATAAAATAAGAGGCTGAAAAGGATTGAGGGAAGGCATGAGGGGTATAGACTGACAGTTGTGCTAATGATTTTGATGGAAATGTTGGGGAAGGGGGTAGAGGGAGGAGGAAATATTATGAGCTCTGTTTTGGAAGGATTTCCTTTCAGGAAATGATTTGACACCCATATTGATATGTCAGAAAATTAGTGATGGGCAGGCATGTCATCAGTGTAGAGATATTATTGGAAGCCATAGAGGCTATCAATTGACCAAGGGAGAGGTGTAGCTAGAGAACATAAGAGGTCCAAGGACAGAGCCTTGGGGGACCACTATGGAAAGAGGAGGAGAGGACAGTCAGTGAATCATTATTATAGCAGGTTGCAAGATGACTTTCACAGAAATTATGATGGCCAGTTGTCAAGCCCAGGAAGTGTCGCACGGGGGCTGGGATCCTTTAGTCCTTGGCAGGCTCAGATGCATTGCTGGGCTTAACCTTATGCAGTAACTTTTGACGCTTGTAGCTGATAAACACATGGTGGGGTAATCCACAGAATGGGGTGTTTCTCGTCCTACCTGGAAATATGCAACTCGGAAGTGCTGAAGCCAGAAGCAACACTCTTCAGAAGGTCACCATTGGCAGTCCATGACAAATTTCCTTGATGCCAGGATCAATTTGATAAGTCAACAAAGGTAGATCCAGGATTTCTCTAGAGTGTATGCAAAGCCAAAATATTAGATTAGTGTAGAGAAGGGTCCCACCAGATGCATTTCTCTTTACTTTCTGCCTTGTAGATAGGAAGTGAGAGGATCTCCTCAAAGGGAGGGGAATGCCTCTCTTGGATAGTTGCCACCAGAATAGGAACCCCAGATGGGAGATTCTCTTCTGTTCTTACATTGATATGCGCTAACAGATAGCAGTTTACTGAGCGCAGTACATGTAATAAAGTGCCACATCCTAAATAACTAGAAATTGTGTTGTTGGAAAAGACATGGACTTTAACAGCACTAGGTAAGTAAAATATAATGATTTTATTGGTTTACAGTTAAAAAGACATTAACAACATAAATTCTTCACCTCGACAGAGGCGTTGATCCATATAACCACCATCAATAGGTATTGGTATATGAATACAAACAAACAGTAATCACTGCGATAGAATTTGCATACGTCGCATCAAAGGGATCTCACAGACAATAGTAGAAATGTGTATTGTCGTCCATCTAGATCAGTTGATGTGTTATCAGTAGGGTTGAGCGGACACCTAGATATCCGTGTTCGACGGGTTCGGCCGAACTTTAAAAAAAGTCCGGGTCCGTGTCCCGGACTTTTACCAAACTTTTCCCGGACACCGAACCCCATTGAAGTCAATGGGGACCCGAACTTTCAGGCACTAAAATGGCTTTAAAACACCAAAGGAAAGGGCTAGAGTGCTGCAAATGGCAGCAAAATGTAATTAAGAGCATGGCAAGTGCTCTGCAAACAAATGTGGATAGGGAAATAACTTAAAACAACAAAAAAAAAACAGAAAAATAAAACCATGTTCTTCTTCATCTCTGAAGGACGAGGCCCATATGGAGTAGGAGGGAGGTTGAGGTGGTGGTGGATGTGGCGGTGTCAAAGGCGTGCGCACAGGGTGTGCCTGGGCACACCCTAATCACCTAGGGCACATAGCATTGCCAGTGAGGAGATGGGAAAGATCTCCCTCGGACCTGCTCTGCTCTATTTCTCTTTGCCAGCAGGGAGAGTAATGTATCGGGGCCATGTACATGTAGGCAAACACATGCATGTGTATTTCAACTTTGGGGTGCACACCTTAATGCAATAGGCTGCGCACACCTATGGGCGGTGTAGGTGGAAGCGGCGGTGGAGGAGGAGGAGGACGAGGTAGCCAACACTGCTTCTTTTCACAAATTTTAAATGAGGGTACACCCCAAAAGAGTGAGAAAGAGCAAAAATGGAACAATGGGTGGGTAAGGTCGGTATCCATTGCTATTCTGCATAAGGTACGGAAAAGTCCCGTGGGATCCATGCCTGGTTCATTTTAATGAACGTGAGCTTGTCCACATTGTCTCTGGACAGGCGACTGCGCTTGTCTGTTATAACGCCCCCAGCCGTGCTAAATACCCGTTCAGATAATACACTGGCTGCAGGGCACGCCAGCACCTCCAAGGCGTAAAGGGCAAGCTCAGGCCATGTGCCCAATTTGGAGACCCAGAAGTTGAAGGGGGCAGACCCCTCATTCACTACATGTAGGCGTGTGCACACATACTGCTCCACCATGTTGGTAAAATGCTGCCTCCTGCTAAGACGTTCCACCTGAGCTGCTGGTGCTGCTGTTTGTTGTGGCGTGCTGACAAAGCTTTTCCACATTTCGGCCATGCTAACCCTGCCTTCTGAGGTGCTGGCGGTGCCCTGGTTGCGTTGGCGACCTCCTCCTCCTCTGCCTTGTGCTTCCACTGTGGCCCCGCTGTCAGATGGGAATGCCAGCAGCATGGCGTCTACCAGCGTGCGCTTGTACTCACGCATCTTGCGATCGCGCTCCAGTGAGTGAATTAAGGACGGTACATTGTCCTTGTAACAGGGATCCAGCAGCGTGGCCACCCAGTAATCAGCACAAGTTAGAATGTGGGCAACTCGGCGGTCGTTGTGGAGACACTGCAGCATGTAATCGCTCATGTGTGCCAGGCTGCCCAGAGGCAACGAAAGGCTGTCCTCTGTGGGAGGTGTATCGTCCGTGTCCTCTGTATCCCCCCAGCCACGCACCAGTGATGGCCATGAGCTGGCCTGGGTGCCACCCTGCTTTGAACATGGTTCAATCTCCTCCTCCAGCTCCTCCTCCTCCTCATCCTCCTCATCCTCCAGAACTGTGCCCCTGCTGGACAATTGTGTCCCTGGCGTTTGTGTGTGCAGGAACCCACCCTCGGAGCCCCTTGCGAATGACTGCCCTGAAAGCCTTGGAAATGTTACCTCTTCATCCTCCTCCTCCTCCTCCTCATCCTGTGCCACATCCTCTTCCATCATCGCCCGAATTGTTTTTTCAAGGAGGCATAGAAGTGGGATAGTTAAAGCGGAGTTCCACCCAAAAGTGGAACTTCCGCTTTAGGGAGTCCTGACCCCCTGACACGCCACATTTGGCATGTCATTTTTTTGGGGGGGGAGCGGGTACCGAGTTTTGAGAGGTACCCGCTCCCACTTCCGCTCGGAGCGCCGCGGCGCCCTGAACGGAAGTTCTCCTCTCCCCCTCCCTCCCTGCAATCTTCTGGGACACGTCAGAGGTCCCAGAAGATTGCCGGCCAATCACGGCGCGCAGCGCGACTCGCGCATGCGCAGTGGGTACCCGGCTGTGAAGCCACAAACTGTGACAGCCGGGCGCCCACAGCAGTGATGCCGGTGCCGAGGGAGAGGATCGAGGCTTCGGGCGGCCGCATCGCTGGACCGTTGGACAGGTGAGTAAATGGCTGGAACTCCGCTTTAAGCTGAGAACGGCATCATCGCCACTGGCCATGTTGGTGGAGTACTCAAAACAGCGCAACAAGGCACACAGGTCTCGCATGGAGGCCCAGTTATTGGTGGTGAAGTGGTGCTGTTCCGCAGAGCGACTCCCAGGCGAGCAGCAGCAGGGTGAGAACGCCAAAAGTGCGCACAGACGGCCCGCACTTTCTGCAGCAGCTCTGACATATCGGGGTAGTTTTTAAGGAACCTCTGCACCACCAAATTCAGCACATGCGCCAGGCAAGGGATGTGCGTCAAACCGGCTAGGCCCAGAGCTGCTATGAGATTTCGCCCGTTATCGCACACCACCAAGCCGGGCTTGAGGCTCGCTGGCAGAAACCACTCATTTGTCTGCTGTTCCATGCTCCTCCACAACTCCTGCGCGGTGTGTGGTTTGTCCCCCAAACAGGCAAGTTGTAAAACTGCCTGCTGTCGTTTACCCCTGGCCGTGCTGAAGTTGGTGGTGAAGGTGTTACGCTGTCCGGATGAGGAGGCGGTAGAGGATGAGGAAGCGGAGTAGGATGAGTTAGGAACAGGAGGCAAACTGAAGCGCCCTGCAATCCTCGGTGGTGGAAGGACGTGCGCCAAATTGCTATCCTCCTCAGGCCCATCCGCCACTGCATTTACCCAGTGTGCCGTTAGGGAGATATAACGCCCCTGACCGTGCTTACTGGTCCACGTATCGGTAGTTAGGTGGACCTTGGCACAGATGGCGTTGCGCAGTGCACACCTGATTTTTTCCCCCACTTGGTTGTGCAGGGAAGGAATGGCTTGCCTGGAAAAGTAGTGGCGGCTGGGCACGATGTACTGTGGGACAGCCACCGACATAAGCTTTTTAAAACTGTGCGTCTCCACCAGACGGAATGACAGCATTTCAAAGGCCAATAATTGTGAAATGCTGGCATTCAGGGCCAGGGATCGCGGGTGGGTAGGGGGGTACTTCCTCTTCCTCTCAAGTGTTTGGGAGATGGAAAGCTGAACGCTTCCACGGGACATTGTGGAGATGGTTGTTGGTGACCCAGGTGGTGGTGTTGCTGACAGATCGTCTGTTTGCGGGGTGGCAGGTGCCGGTATGACTACAGATGTGGCTGGAGCGGCCGAGACTGCAGCAGAAGAGGAAGCAGGATGAGCCAGAGACGTTTCTTGGTTTTGAAGGTGTGTACTCCACTGCAGCTCGTGCTTTGCACTTAGATGCCTGATCATGCAGGTTGTGCTCAGGTTGAGAAGGTTTATGCCTCGCTTCAGGCTCTGATTGCACAGGGTGCAAACCACTTGTGTCCTGTCATCAGCACATTTTCTAAAGAACTTCCACGCTAGAGAACTCCTTTGAGCTGACTTTGGTGCGCTCGTTCCCTTGCTGCGTTGGACAGTAGCAGGCGTAGTGTCTAGGGCACGGCCGCTCCACTTCTGCACCCTGCTCCCTCTTCTGCTGTGCTGGTGGCTCTGTGCGACCACCGCCTCTTCCTCCAAACTATTCAGGTCACCTGCATGACGTTCATTCCATGTGGGGTCGAGGAACTCATCGTCCTCCACATCATCTTCCACCCAGTCTTCACCCCTGCCCTCCTTGTTGGTCTCCACAATGCTGAACGCCGCAGCAGTTGGCACCTGCGTTTCGTCATCATCAGAGACGTGCTGTGATGGTCCTTCCATGTACTCATCTTGAGAAATAAGTGGTTGGGCATCGCTGCACTCAATCTCTTCCACTTCTGGGGCAGGGCTAGGTGGATGGCCCTGGGAAACCCTGCTGACAGAGTCCTCAAAAAGAATAAGAGACTGCTGTATGGCTTGGGGCTCAGACTGCTTGCCTGATTTGCAAGGGGGTGAGGTGAAAGACGGTTGGACATTGGCTGCAGGTGCCAACTCTGACCTTTCTGCAGTAGACTGGGTGGGAGACAATGTGAAGGAACTGGAGGCACTGTCAGCAGCAAACCAATCTACTATCGCCTCCACTTGTTCTGGCCTCATCACTTCTAGAGGCGTATGATGCCCTACCAAATACTGATGCAGGTTCTGTCGCCTACTCACACTTGAGGAAGGTGTTTCACTTGTGCGTGTAGCTGGCACAGATCGACCACGTCCTCTCCTTGCAACAGGAGCTCTACCAGCAGCACCACGACCCAGGCCACGGCCCTTATTTGACGGTCTCCTCATATTTCTGTAATTTAAGATCTTGCCCTAGAAAGGTGTTTATTGAATAGCGGAACAAAACAACAACAGTATCGCACGGGTGTATCTCACAGTCAAATATGCAAACTATGCCGCAATTTAATGTCTTTTACACCAAAAGGGTGTATGCTGAATAGCGGAATAGGATAAAAAACTGTGTATCTCACACGTACAAACACAGACTAGGCCAGATTAAATTTTTTTCTACCCTAAAGGGAGGATGAGGAAGAGGAGTAGGAGGAGTTGGGAACAGGAGGCAAACTGAAGCGCCCTGCAATCCTTGGCGGGGGAAGGAGATGCGCCAAACTAATTTAAAAGGTGTATCTCACACGTACCGATACAGACTATGCCGTAATTTAATTTTTTACACTCCAAAAGGGTGTATATTGAATAGCGGAATAGGAAAAATTTTATAATACGGTGTATCTCACACGTACAAACACAGACTAGGCCCCGCCGATTACAATTTTTTGTACCCTAAAGGCAGGATGAGGAAGAGGAGTAGGAGGAGCAGGCAGGAGGCAGACTGAAGCACCCTCAAAACCTTGGCAGTATGAGATGCGCCCCAAAAATTGGAAAGGTGTATCTCCCACGTACCGACACAGACTATCACGCAATTTAATTGTTTATACCCAAAGGTTTTAATTAAATAGCGGAATAGAAAATATGATCAAAAAAAAAGTGTATGTATCTCACACGTACACAACCACACTAGGCCCCAATTACTATTGTTTGTACCCCTAAAAGGATGGATGAGGAGTAGGAGGAGTATGGAACAGGCAGCACCCTCAAATCTTCAGAAGTATGAGATGAACCTCAAAAACTTGGAAAGGTTGATCTCACACGTACCGACACAGACTATCCCACAATTTAATTGATCCCCAAAGGTTTTTATTGAATAGCGGAATAGGAAATATGATTAAAAAAATTGTATGTATCTCACACGTACACAACCACACTAGGCCCCAATTACTATTGTTTTTACCCCTAAAAGGATGGATGAGGAGTAGGAGGAGTATGGAACAGGCAGCACCCTCAAATCTTCAGAAGTATGAGATGAACCCCAAAAACTTGGAAAGGTGGATCTCACACGTACCGACACAGACTATCCCGCAATTTAATTGATCCCCAAAGGTTTTTATTGAATAGCGGGATAGGAAATATGATCAAAAAAAGTGTATGTATCTCACACGTACACAACCACACTAGGCCCCAATTACTATTGTTTGTACCCCTAAAAGGATGGATGAGGAGTAGGAGGAGTATGGAACAGGCAGCACCCTCAAATCTTCAGAAGTATGAGATGAACCTCAAAAACTTGGAAAGGTTGATCTCACACGTACCGACACAGACTATCCCACAATTTAATTGATCCCCAAAGGTTTTTATTGAATAGCGGAATAGGAAATATGATTAAAAAAAGTGTATGTATCTCACACGTACACAACCACACTAGCCCCCAATTACTATTGTTTGTACCCCTAAAAGGATGGATGAGGAGTAGGAGGAGTATGGAACAGGCAGCACCCTCAAATCTTCAGAAGTATGAGATGAACCCCAAAAACTTGGAAAGGTGGATCTCACACGTACCGACACAGACTATCCCGCAATTTAATTGATCCCCAAAGGTTTTTATTGAATAGCGGGATAGGAAATATGATCAAAAAAAGTGTATGTATCTCACACGTACACAACCACACTAGGCCCCAATTACTATTGTTTGTACCCCTAAAAGGATGGATGAGGAGTAGGAGGAGTATGGAACAGGCAGCACCCTCAAATCTTCAGAAGTATGAGATGAACCTCAAAAACTTGGAAAGGTTGATCTCACACGTACCGACACAGACTATCCCGCAATTTAATTGATCCCCAAAGGTTTTTATTGAATAGCGGAATAGGAAATATGATCAAAAAAAGTGTATGTATCTCACACGTACACAACCACACTAGGCCCCAATTACTATTGTTTCTACCCCTAAAAGGATGGATGAGGAGTAGAAGGAGTATGGAACAGGCAGCACCCTCAAATCTTCAGAAGTATAAGATGAACCTCAAAAACTTGGAAAGGTGGATCTCACACGTACCGACACAGACTATCCCGCAATTTAATTGATCCCCAAAGGTTTTTATTGAATAGCGGAATAGGAAATATGATCAAAAAAAGTGTATGTATCTCACACGTACAAAACCACACTAGGCCCCAATTACTATTGTTTGTACCCCTAAAAGGATGGATGAGGAGTAGGAGGAGTATGGAACAGGCAGCATCCTCAAATCTTCAGAAGTATGAGATTGTGTTCACTGTACCCCACAAAGATTGTGTTCACTGCACCCCAAAAGGATTTTGTTCACTGCACCCCAAAAAGATTGTGTTCACTGTACCCCACAAAGATTGTGTTCAATGCACCCTAAAAGGATTGTGTTCACTGCACCCCACAAAGATTGTGTTCACTGCACCCCAAAAGGATTTTGTTCACTGCACCCCACAAAGATTGTGTTCACTGTACCCCACAAAGATTGTGTTCACTGCACCCCAAAAGGATTTTGTTCACTGCACCCCACAAAGATTGTGTTCACTGCACCCCACAAAGATTGTGTTCACTGCACCCCACAAAGGATTTTGTTCACTGCACCCCACAAAGATTGTGTTCACTGCACCCCACAAAGATTGTGTTCACTGTTCCCCACAAAGATTGTGTTCACTGCACCCCACAAAGATTGTGTTCACTGCACCCCAAAAGGATTTTGTTCACTGCACCCCAAAAAGATTGTGTTCACTGCACCCCACAAAGATTGTGTTCACTGCACCCCAAAAGGATTTTGTTCACTGCACCCCACAAAGATTGTGTTCACTGTACCCCTCAAAGATTGTGTTCACTGCACCCCACAAAGATTGTGTGCACTGCACCCCAAAAGGATTTTGTTCACTGCACCCCACAAAGATTGTGTTCACTGCACCCCAAAATGATTTTGTTCACTGCACCCCAAAAAGATTGTGTTCACTGCACCCCACAAAGATTGTGTTCACTGCACCCCAAAAGGATTTTGTTCACTGCACCCCAAAAGGATTTTGTTCACTGCACCCCACAAAGATTGTGTTCACTGCACCCCACAAAGATTGTGTTCACTGTACCCCAAAAAGATTGTGTTCACTGCACCCCACAAAGATTGTGTTCACTGCATCCCAAAAGGATTTTGTTCACTGCACCCCAAAAAGATTGTGTTCACTGCACCCCACAAAGATTGTGTTCACTGCACCCTAAAAGGATTTTGTTCACTGCACCCCAAAAAAATTGTGTTCACTGCACCCCACAAAGATTGTGTTTACTGCACCCCAAAAGGATTTCGTTCACTGCACCCCAAAAAGATTGTGTTCACTGCACCCCAAAAAGATTGTGTTCACTGCACCCCAAAAAGATTGTGTTCACTGCAGCCCACACACAGCAAAATGGATGTGGATCACTGACACCTGCCTATCTCCTATCCCACACCACACAGCAATATCGATTGTAGTTTGTAGAACACACTTTCCCTAAAATTCAGCAGACTCTATCCCTAACAGGATTGAGAAGAGATCGTAGATCAGGACTAAGTGCAGACCCCACACAGCAATATCGATTGTAGTTTGTAGAACACACTTTCCCTAAAATTCAGCAGACTCTATCCCTAACAGGATTGAGAAGAGATCGTAGATCAGGACTAAGTGCAGACCCCACCCCACACAGCAATATCGATTGTAGTTTGTAGAACACACTTTCCCTAAAATTCAGCAGACTCTATCCCTAAAATGCCTACAACTCGCCCTGCCTAAAACACTCCGACCTGTCCCTCAATTCTATCCTGACACAAATGGTTTTTTTCCTGCCTGTCTTTCCCTAATCAGCAGCCAGCACGTTGATGTGTGCTCTCTCCCTGATCTAAGCAGCAGAATGACGCCGCTGCGGCGCTGCCTCAAACTTATAAAGACTTGGTCACATGCTTCAGACGGCCAATCACAGCTACTGATACATTTGCAGGCATGGCTGGGATGGCTTAAGGCACACCAGTTAAACGCTTGTTGATTGGCTGTTGAAAGCCCGCCATGAAAAGCGCGCCAAAGCATGCAAAACCCGGAAATAAAACGACCGAACACGGATTTTTACCCAAATATACAGTAAAGTGTCCGTGTCCGTGTTCGGGTAAAAAAAATCCAATTATTCGGTACGAACACGAATAATACAGTCCGTGTTCGCTCAACACTAGTTATCAGATGTGCAGATATTTCATAGAGCCAGAATGCTCAACATGTTTCGCTTGAAACAGCTTCTTCTGGAGCTACTGGTTCAATTTCTCTGCATAGTTAAAACATTAACATTAGCTGGAGTATAGTATACATATATATGACCATATACAGTTCAATTTTCCAATGCATGGTGGTGCTAAAAGGGCCAATAAAGAGAACACAAAAATTATATACAGATAAACATGGGATACATTAAATTAATATTTGTCGTCTATAGTTGCCAAAGCCTAGTGGTAGGGCTCAGAGTACTGGGAGGCACTGGGAGAGGAACAAGTCAAGAACCACATATGGGGATCAATTCATAGTACCAATTATAGTAAAATGGAAATGCTGGTGGTCTACATATAACAATATAGAAAGAAAAATTACTTGAAAGATGTGAGAGGGAGATGATCCCCCCTCCCCACATACCTGAATATATCAGAGTTGTATCAGCATGGTAAAGGGCAAAGCCATAATATGATAATGGGGAAGGTGGAGGCTGTAGCCAAGAACGCCATAGAGGTAGTAGTTATTAGAGGGCACAATTCGTGTTCATACACATTGTCCGCCTATAGTATTTATTAAGGGACAATACGTTTATATTCAGTAGCCAAAAATTGGTAAGAAGTAACAAAAGCCGTGGAAAAGGGGTTCCCATTACCAATTCCTGGGAGTGTAGAAAGAAAAATCATGCATATAAGTTGGGCCAGCGGAGAATCTAGCCACCATAGGAGACCACAAAGTGAGCACCAATATGCAGTAATCAATATATATAAAGCCCAAAACACCTGATGGGTTAGACAGGAGGCTGCATTAAAATAGCAAAATATGCTCAGGAAAACCAAGAAAGAGCAGAAATAAATTCATAATAGAAGTCTGATAGTCAAGTAGAAAAAATAAAAATGAGTGGTAACATTGCTCACCAAACAATATATTTGTTCAATACAAGAACATATAAGGTAAATCAGCCCAGCAGAGGGGATCGGCAAGTGTATGTAGCCTAAATTGCTGCCTATGAAGATAGATAAAGGGGCATAATATAGAGATAATAAGTTAGTTTGGACTCCAGGTATCCCACTCATCAAGATGCTCATGGGACTTGTCATAAAGGAAGAGAATTGTAAAGGCGAATCTTACCAGCAGGACGTTTGGTCTGTGTGTCTCCACCTTTCTCGGATGGGGAACTGCCACCATACAAGGGCTTGAACTCGGCCCTATTTATATGCAGAGATCCCGAGCGGTGCGTCGCATGACAATGTGACTCAATCATACAAACCACCCTGGTTGAAAAAGGCTGGTTTAGATTATGTAATCCTTAAAAGTATTTGAAATAGTCATTGATTTTTCTTTATATCGGCCTCCTGTAACCCCCCCCCCCCCAACTGCAGAAGAGGCAGGGTAAGCATGAGCCAGTTAGATTCCACTGCATTGTGCAGTGCTGTCAGTCTAAGAAGGAGAACTTACTGATAGGAGAAAACACAACAGGGTTGATCCCACCAATGTGCTATTGTTCTTTCGCTTCTCGGCCTTTTGGCGAAGATCTGCGTTCCGTAGTTGGTCTTTGCCAGAGAGAGCGTGCGTTCAGGGGTCCCCTTTTGGGGCTCCCCCTGGAGGCATTTGGGAAGTGAGGTGCCTTTTGGTACCAGGAAAATGGCGTTCCGAGGTTTGCGGGACTCGATCCGGTTCCTGGTGAAGCCGGAGTATAAGGACGAGGTGGATCTTCGTATCGTGGTGGTGGACGTTCTGATGGAATTTCTTGGCCTAGGGGTAAGAGAGATTGTTTGTCTACAAGACTTCCCACAGCAGCGTATATATGACGTGACATTTTCTTCTACCGAGGTGTGTTGGAACATATACGAGAAGATGAGGAGTGCGGAACATGTAGACCTGATTCAGAAATTTGAAGTGACTCCTCTCTTCATGCAGGAAGAGAAAATGATCATTGTTCATATGTACAACCCCTTCTCAGATGCAAATTTGGTGAGAGCATTCCTGAATACCTATTGTGAAGAGCTCAGAGGGGGGGATAAAGTTTTGAACAAATTTGGTACATGGACAGGCAAATATAGGTTTTTTGGCCGTTTCAAGGTGGACCCAGATTGTGTGGGGGGGGGGGGGGGTGAGGAGGCCCCCGGCTGTGTTCAACATAGGGGGTGAGAGAGGGTTCCTCTTTTATCAAGGTCAACCCAGCTATTGCCGCAAATGCTGTGTGTATGGGCATACCAGTGGAGATTGTGACCAAAGACCTAGGTGCAGGTTCTGTGGGAGAGAGGGACACCCCTCTAAAGAGTGTAGGGAAAAAAAGATGTGTGACATTTGCAAAAGACCAGGACACCTTGCCAAACAATGTGAGGAATACTTTGCCGCAAAATGTGCTGCGAGTGTGGAGGAGAAGGTCCGGAGTCGGCTGGAGAAGGATCGGGCAGTGAGCACACAGCCGAGGCAAAGGAAGGCGGAGCGGGAGATGGGCGGTGCGGGACCCGCTGTTGCGGACTTGCCCGTTCCGTCCCCGGTCTGTCAAGCCAGTGAGGCGGTGTCGGCAGAGCGCGCAGAGGCGGTGAACAGGGTGGCAGGTGCCGCGCTTGTTACTGGTGGTACGGTGACGGGTGTCGGTGCCGGCTCCGGGAGCTCAGCGGCGTCTGTGGGCGGAGTCTGCCACGAGGCATCGGGCGTGGTTTCTGGGCGCCCCGAAGAGGAGAGGAGCGTGCGGTTTCTAGGAGCCCCGCCGAGCCATGGGGAGGAGAGAGTGGAGGAGGAGCGTGCAAGTCTCGGGCTGGCTAGCCCGGTGGGACTAGAGGCTCTGATGAGTGGACTGTCATCATGCGAGGAGGAGGATGAGAATGAGGAGGCAGAGGAGGCAGAGATGGACAGTGACGAATGTGCTCAGCCATTGATCATTGCAGAGAAGCTCACAGCCCGGGGGGCCTCTTCTAGTAAGAGGGCTCGGAGGGAGGAGCCTGGAGGGGGAGGTGCGGTTGCTGCACCTGTAGGAATAGATGGGGGCTCAGAAGAAGAGTCCGCCAGTTCACCTCTGTTGAGGAGGAGACAGCAGAGTTACGTGAAGGAAGAGTGGAGGGGAGAGCTTGGGAAGATGCAATGATCCTTTAAATGGGTGTTATGGCTGGTATGATACTTCAAATCATCTTAATGATGGTATTATCAATTAGTACGGTTAATGTGAGGAGTGTGTGTTCTGGGTGGCGGAGGGCAGCAGTCTTGGATTATTTGAGTAGCGTGAAGTCCAACATAATTTGTATACAAGAATGTGGAGTGGAAAAAGCCCCGGGGGAGGATTGGAAGCATGGGATATCGTTGTGGTCCCCCATGTGTGACTCCAGAAATGAAGGGGTTGGTATTTTGGTGAAAGGGGCAGGTATCAAGTGTGTGCAGCATGATGTTGTGGTCCCTGGGAGGATGCAAGTTGCGATAATGGAGGTGGAAGGGACAAGAGTGAGGATAATCAACTGTTACGCTCCGGCTGTGAAAAAGGAACGGGTGGTTTTCTTTAACACACTAAAACTTTGGATGCCAGGAAAGATCCCAACAGTGTTAGTTGGTGATTTCAATTGTGTTCGGAAGAATGAGGAAAGACAAGGTGTCAGTTTGGAAAACAGCACGGATGTGACAACTGGCTTGTTGAATGATATAGTAAGTGAATTTAACTTGCTGGATGTGGCGGTGGGGGTGGAAAAAAATAACGTTTCTTTTACTTTTTTTTCGGATAAGGGGTCAGTTAAATCTAGAATAGACTTTATTTTTGTGTCCCAGTCGCTAGGGATTTTGGGATATCAAGTTGAGCCAGTGTCTTTCTCAGACCATTGCCTTGTGTCTGGGGTGGTCAAGTTGGAGGAGGGGGTGGTATCCGGCAGGGGGCTATGGAAATTGAATTGTTCCCTGTTAAAGGAGAAAGATGTTTATGAAAAATTTGTTTCCTTTTATGAATGGCTTACCTTCAAAAAGAGAGAATTTGATAGTATTTTAGTTTGGTGGGACTGGGCCAAAGTGAAAATTGGTGTTTTTTTCAAAAAAATAGGGGTGGAAAAAGCACGGAAAAAAAAAGAGGAAGAAAGAAGATTGGTGGATCAATTGCACTTCCTGTTACGCTGCAAAAGGATGGGGATAGAGGTGGGAAAAGAGATTAAAGAAGTACGTGAGGCCCGAAATGCCTTTTTGAAGGAAAGGGGAAAAGGGATAGTATTCAGAGCCAAGGTGGAGCAAATGGAGGAAGACGAACAGTGTTCAAATTTCTTCTTTAAAAAAGCCTTTGGTCCTAAAAAGACGTTTCGGTCGGTGATGGAAGGGGAGGAGGAGGTGAGGGGAGAGAAGATGGTGGAATCTATAACAACATTTTATACTAAGTTATATAATGGAGAAGGCGGAACAACAGAAGAGGAGATGTCTAGATACTGCGAGGTGGTGGAGGGGAATTTGTGCAGGGAGGAAGCGGAATATCTCGTAGACCCGGTCACAGAGTTGGAGGTAGAGGCAGTCATTAAAAAGATGAAGAGGAACAAGACCCCGGGAGGGGACGGCTTACCTATGGAGTTTTACGAGATGTTCTGGCCGGTGATGAAGAAGGAGCTGCTTGAGGTGATCAGAACCTGTACGGAAGAAAAAAGACTGTCATAATCTATGAAGAGAGGCGTAATCACACTACTGTATAAGAAAGGAGATCCTAGAGATGTAAGGAATTGGCGGCCGATAACGCTACTCAACTGCGATTATAAAATTCTCGCAAAATTGTTGGCAGAAAGGATGGGAGGTGTTTTAAACAAGATCATTGGTGAGTGGCAAGTATGTGCGGTCCCTGGAAGGAGAATTTCAGACAACCTCATTCTCCTGAGAGATCTAGTGTTTTATGCACAAAGTAGGAATATGCCGATGGCGGTAGCAGGCATTGACCTTGAAAAGGCTTATGATCGAGTGTCGCATAAATTCCTCTTTATGGTGCTAAGGAAAATGGGGATGCCGGAGGACTTTGTTGGGACGATAGAATGCCTTTATCAAGAGATTACTAGTCAAGTTTTGATCAATGGAAGATTGTCAGAGGAGGTGGAAGTTAGATCAGGGGTGAGGCAGGGTTGTCCCCTATCTCCCATTGCCTTTATCTGTGTGATGGAACCCCTTTTGAGACATTTGATGGAGGACAAGGGTTTCAAAGGCATATTTGTACCTGGTTGTGATAACATTCATCTGAAGGGGCTCTGCTACATGGACGATGTCACATTTCTATGTAGTTCAGCGAGAGACATCGCAAGAGCGGAACTTCAGTTAAAAATCTTCGGAGCAACATCTGGCCTAAGAGTGAATTGGGGGAAGAGTAGCATATGCGTACTTAGTGGCTCTATGGATGTGTCAGAGAGCAATCTGAAGAATGTGCAAGGGATGGAGGTGTTGGGCATTCATTTTGAAAGGACTTTAAGCAACCAAGTGAATACAGTAAAGGGGGTAGAGAAAATGGAAAAGAAATTACAGCTTTGGAGAACGAGAAGGCTAACCTTTACTGGGAAAACTTTGGTGGTAAAAGCTGTGATTCTCCCGTTATTACTTTATTTTTCTGTGGTTTTTCCGCCCAATAAGCAATGGGTGCAAAGAATTACAAGGAGCCTGTTCGTGTTTTTCTGGGGCTCAAAAATGGAGAGAGTGGCCAGGGGAGCGGTCCTGAAAAGTGTACAAATGGGGGGTTATAACTTCCCAAATATAAAGCTATTCATACAAGTTCAGTGGTGGTTAACGCACTATAAGGCCTTTTTGGGAGGAGGGAAAGTTGCCTCCTTAATGAGATACCTAGTTGGATGGCCTATGTTGAAGTGGGGGTGATGCACTAAAGACCTAAGGAAACCGGTGTCCCTGGTCTCCCCTGTGTATTACTGGGGTATGAGAAAGTTTTTTGAAGACAAAGGTTTGAAAGAATTGGGGGAAGAAGCGGTGAAGAAAGAATCGTTGTGGAAATGGCTAAGGAGGGAGGAGGTGCCAAATAACATCTGTGGTCTAAATTCGAAGGATACGGAAGTATGTTGGAGGAATTTGGCTTTGAAAGGAAACACGAATAGGCAAAAGGAGGTGGCGTGGCTAGCTTTTCAGAATTGTTTATTAACCCTTTCATTTCTCAAAACAAGAGACCTGGTGAGATCTGAGAGGTGCCCTAGAGATACATGTGGAGGAATTGAAACAGTGAGGCATGTGTTTTGGGAGTGCGAGTTTGTGAAGAAGGTGTGGAGGTTGTTGGATGGATTTATCAGAAGGGTGGTGGGTGTAAAAGAAATTACATGTAAAGCTGGCATGTTTGGTTTGGTGGGTGGAGGAAAGTTGGAGCAAAGGAAAATGTTTTTGTTTTCCACAGTGTTTAAGGAGGTGGTGTGGGAGACGAGACGTGCGTTATGGAAGGAAAAGATGGTGTTGTCAGAAGAAGAATGTGCAAACTGGGTGATATCCAGGCTATTCTATGTGTTGTTGCTTGAAAGAAAGAGGATGGGGGTGGAGGAGGCAAATGAGGCGTGGCATTTTAAGGAGTGGCGGGAGGGGGTAGGTTAACTCTTTTTCTGTGAAGGGCTGAGGCCCTATGTTTTTATGAGTTTTTTGTACATTTAAAGCCACGATGATGCACGGAACACGGCTCAGGGTTGGTGATGCAGAGTATATGCTGAGTTTTTCGTGATTCAGTCTGAGTGGAAAAAAAAAATAAAAATCTGTTCTTATCAGTTGGTATGGGCCTCAGCTAGTACCAGTATGACCGAAACCCGGAGCGCTCTAAGTATTGAGGTATGGGGTGTAGGTCATCTGGGAAAGCATGTGGGGCCCGCCGCCTTCTGATTCGAATGGGTTGAACTGTCCTAACCAGTTTGAAAGGAAAGCCGGTCTGAGGGGGGCCGGTGGAACTGCTCCTGGATGTAATGGGCTGAGGAACAGGATGGCGAGGGGAGAGCTTTCTCTCCTGGGTTTTGATCTGGCTTGCTTGTGGGCCTGTCCCCAGTGGTAGGTAAGCTCTCTCTAAGCTGTCCAGGTTCTAATGTCTGCTGGTGGGGATAGGCTACACTCGGTCTGGCCGGGGGCTGAGATTGAAAAAGCCCTCAGTGTAAGTGCCCCTGGGGTGGCAGCCCAGGGGTGCCTTCATTTCTCACTGGTGAGGGGCAGCTCGCCTTGAGTTTTTTCGGCACCTTGGTCACTGCACTATGCACACCTTTTTCACACCTGCCTCTTGGGACAGGCCTTTTGGCTTGCACCAGAGGAATATTTTATTCCGGCTGGAAGGCCTGCCTTGGTTCCTCACATGGCACCAAAGCACTTTCCCCACTTCCCCTTCCCCTTCCCCTTCCCCTTCCCCTTCCCCCACTTCTTTGTTTGTTTGTCTCTTTTTCTTTGTAGTTTTTTTGCACGACTTGTAGGGTGTGGGTCCTCGGGCCCTGCCTTGAGTCTTGGGAGGGGGTGGATATGGCCTTTTGGCTTAGTTCGCCCTCTCTCATGGGGTCTCCCTTCGGGGGAGCCCCACTTAGTACTTGGGGTGGGCTGTTTCGGCAGTCCCCCTGAAGAACGGGGTCAGTTTGGTTTCGGCCGACTGACCATAAGTACCTTAAATCCCTGTCAGGAGTCTTGCGCCTCGGGGGATCGAGGTTAGGGTCCTACCTCTTCGGAAGGGAAGACCATTCGTTTTCGCACACCCTGTGCCCTTTTTGTGTTCTCACGTTTGCGTGTGTGCATTTTTTTATGCACTGGGTGGAGTCTTTTGAGTGTGTTTCACATGCTACGGGCTTTAGAAAAAAAAAAATGTGCTATTGTTCTTTCACTATCCAAATATAGGAGAAGAGTAAAAAGTGAAGTCATGGTTGTAAGGCTGAGAAGTAATCTGAAGACTGGCTGAAAGAACTACAAATCCCTTGAGAGTTATGAGAGGTGAAAACATTCCACAGAAGTGTCATCAGACATGAGTTCTAGGTTCTGGTTTTGATTATTCGGGAATCTTGCATTAACCCACCTGCTGCCTACAGATATTGTTTCTCCTTAGGCCTGACATTCTCTATGATCTCTGTTCTTTAAACAGGTGATCCATGATTTGAAGGGCTCAGACTATAACTGGTCTTATCAGACCCCTCCATCCTCTCCCAGTACCACAATGTCTCGCAAGTCCAGCATCTGCAGGTAAGTCCTTGTCTGCGCAACCTATCTGGAAAACAATTGCTAAAAACTGCAAATGAGGTCAAGTGGAACCCCCCAGCATTCTCATTTGAGGGAAAGATTCTTATTATATTAAAGTCCTTGACGACAGGCAGACATCTATTTTGCAGTGTTTATTATTACGGATGTTATCTGACTCCAACAGACCAGCAATGGCTACCTTACCAAATGCCACGTTCACAATATAGCCAAAAGTATGTGAAGAAATAACTGAGTTCAGAAGTTTAAACTGCTTAAAGTAGAACTATATGCAAAACTTTTTTTCCATATTGGATAGAGTAAAGGAGAATTATAACCCTTGAAAGGTTTGTTTTTTGCCATCTTTGTCCCATTGGGGAGATTTCCCTTCACCTTCTGTCCCACAGCCAAATAGGAAGTAAGAGGAAATCACTGCAAATTAAGGGAATCTCTTTGGAACCCCCAGGTTATCAGAATTAGTGTCCCCATTGGAAGATTTCCCCTCTTACTTTTCTGGGGACAACCCAAAATGTGGGATTTTCTTTCACTTTCATTTTCAATAATGGCAAATAGGACAAATGGAGGCGGTGAATCTTCCTATTGGGGACACAGGCAGAAATAAAAACTGACAAATATTCTAATCCTTCTCTCCTCTATCCAAAACGAAATAAAAGCATTGCCTTTAGTTATCTAAAATGTCTTTGAATGATGTACCCTTAAAGTATAACTGTCCACTTCAAACCTTGTGGTAACCATTGTGGAAAGTCCTTCTGATCCAGCATACCTGTATACAGAGCCAGGTCCATAAAGACATGGTTTGGTGAGTTTGGTGTAGAGGAATTTGAATGGCTTGTATGAAGCCCTGACCCCCAATCTTCCTGAACACCTCTGGGATATATTAGAACACCAGTTACAGTGGAGATCGAAAGTTTGGGCACCCCAGGTAAAAATTTGTATTAATGTGCATAAAGAAGCCAAGGAAAGATGGAAAAATCTCCAAAAGGCATCAAATTACAGATTAGACATTCTTATAATATGTCGACAAAAGTTAGATTTTATTTCCATCATTGACACTTTCAAAATTATAGAAAACAAAAAAATGGCGTCTGCAAAAGTTTGGGCACCCTGCAGAATTTATAGCATGCACTGCCCCCTTTATAGCATGCACTGCCCCCTTTGCAAGGCTGAGACCTGCCAGTGTCATGGATTGTTCTCAATCATCGTCTGGGAA
This sequence comes from Pelophylax lessonae, assembly GCF_965119305.1. Lineage (NCBI taxonomy): Eukaryota > Metazoa > Chordata > Amphibia > Anura > Ranidae > Pelophylax > Pelophylax lessonae. The sequence goes on along the minus strand of NC_138772.1, from coordinate 517,736,548 downwards.
GACCAGGTGATGTCAATCTCAACGGTTTTAAATGCCCAGACTCATCTGATCTTGCCCCAACAATCAGCACCATGGGATCTTCTAAGCAGTTGTCTAGAAAACTGAAACAGAAAATATATAATGGTGCCTGGAAGGATTAGTACAAGGTTTGGAAGTACCTACATCCCTAAATTGTAAGTCTAAAGAAGGATATACTGAAAACCAACCTCCCAGCAGGTTTTCAGAAGGGGGAAGGGAAATGGGGAAGGGGAAGGGGGGGATTAGTTGGTGGGACTTTACTGGTATGGTATGTAGTTAATAGTCAGAAATATAAATAAAATATAAAAATCTTTATTATATATCAATATTAAAATCAATTCCAGTACATAAAGGACAAGAAATACAAGCAATACAATGAACAATACATAGCAGAAGGCTATGAGCGAGCCAAAATACGATAGGTGAGCTTTTAACTTATGGCAATCCAGACAGATGGATTTCCAAAAGCACTGGAGGTATATCTACCTCAACATGTTTCGTGGCGAACCACTTCATCAGGAGGATTTACTGTACATGGATAATACTCATTCTGATAGATGACAAAAGACATTTGATCAGTAATTCAATTACAAAAAACTGTAGAGTCTGTAGTCAATATATATACATACATGTAAGCACAGTTGTACATATCATTATGGGAGGGTTGCTTTTACCTTGTCGGATAGGCTCAAAAGGGTCACCAGTAGGGGCACGCAACCATCAAATCCTCTCGCCGGCAAACATGGGCGACACTGAATTTTAAAGGTAAGACTCAGTTTGTATTGTGGTTAAGAAAGAAGAATGGTTGAGGTAGTGGTGGGGAAAGCCGTGATATCAAGCACACCCGCGAGAAGAACAGTGTCTCCAAAAGTGTGGACATGGGGGAAGAAAGCCCCCCAAAAGACATAGAAGCCAGAAAAAGAAATAGAGAGGAAAAGAGGGAGAAGGGGCTAGAGGCAAGAGTGGAGACCACCACATAAGGGGGAAAAGAGAGTGTATAGAATAGAGGCCCACTGTGTCATGCGTGGCCTGGGATATGTGATTGCCCAGGTCCCTGGAGGGTGGTTAGGGATTAAAGCATATATGAAAAAATACGTCTTACCAAAGGGATGTTTATAGGTTGTTCATGGAGGTAAAAAATATAATAGGCTGATCCAGTATATACCCCGCGGGGCTATATAACAGGTTGGATAAACCAGGGCCAGAAGGTGGTTGGAACCAGGGGCAATTTGTTGCGGAGCTCCTAGTCAAAGAAAAGGGGAGTTGCTGTAATCTGCTCCACCGACTATAAAAGTCAGTGTAATCGCAGGCTAAAAGATAAATAGAAGATAGACGGTAGTCAGATTTTCAAATGCCGAATGGTCCGCACCAAGTACAGGTGGAGGGACAGATGGTACTTACCGGCCACTGATGCTGAAACGGAGAGCCCGGACGGGGGGATCAGGAACAAACAGCGTTCGTCGCCATAGACGGCAGCGAACGCTGTTTAAGTGTCAGCCGAGCGGGGTACGCCGTGACGTCACATGCAGTGCGTACGGCCGCACGCCGCCCAGACCTCCGAGCCACGCAAGTGCGAGAGATCGCGTGAGCGTGGTTGGAGTGCACAGATCAGGCACTCCAATCGTGGCCAACGGCATCAGACGTTGCCACAAACAAGGAGGTCACATATCCGCCGGTCAAGACGGGTCGCATTAACCGAAGGGTGACCGATGTGAGCCCAAACTCTAAGGAAAAAAGCAACATTATAAAACCACAATATGACATTTACACTACATGAAAAGCCCAAGGTCAAAAATGAGAAATAAAAAACAGTGTTAGCATGTATTTATAAACATATATAATCACCATATATTCAATTTCCAACCTTAATCCGCAGTATTTGTAATTACAGGCACTAGCCTGTAATTATACAGATAGAATCTACTCATGGGAAATATTCTAGAATAAGTGTATAGGAGAAGGGAAAATGGGGACTGAAGGAAGGGAGGGGGGACCGGAAAAAGGGGGGGGAAAGGAGGGAGGAAAAAAGAGGACGAATAAGGAATAAAATGAAATGAAATGGGAAAGGAAAAGATGAAAGATAATAAAATAAAATAAGAGAAGGGAAGGGGTGTGTAAGAAATAGTGTAGTTCTCGTGGGGTTTAGTGAGAGAAGAAATCAAAAGGGTGTGTGAATAAATGGGGATTAAAATAAAATAAAATGAAATAAAACTTATGAGTATGAAAATGAAGGCACATTTCGTCCCATTCAAGTATGGGTCAAAGGAAAGGCTTATAACTGTTTGTTTCATTGATGCCTGGAGGGATGACAGCATCTAATTTCTCAATCCAGAGAGTTTCGCGCCGCAAAAGATCTCTATCCCAGTTCCCACCCCTGGGGTTGGGGGGAACCACATCTAGGGCGAAAAACTTCACCACATCAGTTTTATATTTGTGATGTAGGCCGATGTGTCTGGCTACCGCCGTAAGTTGGCCAGTGTTAGAGCAATAGAGGTGTTCCCCTATTCTTTGTCTTAATTCACGTCTGGTTTTAACCACGTAATAGGCCTTGCATTCGCAAGTCATCAAGTAGATAACTCCTTTGGTTTCACAAGTGGTATGTGTCCGTGGTGAGAATAAATTCCCATCAGGGAGACAATAAGTCGATCCTGCCAAAATCCAGGGGCATCTGGGGCACCCTCCACATGGATAAGTCCCTCTAATTCCCCTGTGATGGCGTTCATCAATCTCATAATGGCTATGTATCAGACTGTCACGTAGGGAGGTAGCCCTGCGAAATACCAACTCTGGGTCTTCTCTGACGTATTTTTTTAAAATATGATGTTCGGTTAAAGAATGCCAATGGCGGGAGACGATGGTTCGTACTGTATGGTGATGAGCAGAAAAGTTTGTGATCAGTTTTACAGTGTTTTGTACCGGAGGTTTAGGGGTGGGGTGTAACAGAGAACGGCGATCCCTTGCTTTGGCTTTATTAAATGCCTTTTTGAGTGTTGTATGGATATAACCTCTCTCCAAAAGGCGTTTACGTAGGTCGTCTGCCTGTCCAAGGAAATCTTCCTCACAGGAACAGTTACGTCTCAGGCGTAAAAATTGAGCATATGGAATGCTTCTAACTAAGGATGTAGGATGTGAACTCGTGGCATGGAGGAGAGTGTTGCCAGCTGATGGCTTGCGATAGAGATCAGTGTATAGGCGACCCTCTGGAGATTTCTTAATCATTAAGTCCAGAAAAGAAATCTGGGATTCACTGTATGTATAAGTGAATTTCAAGTTCCACTCATTGATGTTGAGTTTGTCCAGGAATTCACTTAGGAGTTGCTCAGTGCCAGTCCAGGCAAGGAACAAATCATCTATAAATCTGTGCCAAAAGGGCACATACTGTAAATATGGTGTGCAATTACCACTAGAAAAAATCATCCTCTCCCACCCCCCCAGGTATAAGTTGGCATAAGATGGTGCACACGTGGTCCCCATGGCCACGCCCTGAACCTACAAATAAATGTCATTCAGAAAGGTAAAATAATTCCTGGTAAGGATAAATTGTAGGAGTCTTAGAATGAATACATTTAATGACCATGAAGAGCAATCCTGCTCCATCAAGAAGGTCCTTACCACCCCGATGCCCAGCTCTTGGGGGATGCTGGAATACAAGGCTTCCACATCTATGGCCACGAGCAGGGCACCGGGGGGGAGACGGACGTCCTCGATGTGTATCAGTAGGTCGGTAGTGTCTTTAATGTATGAGGGTAGGGCGTGGACATGGGGAGCAAGGTGTGCATCAACAAATCGACTGGCATTGTCGGTAAGAGATCCGATCCCAGAAACGATTGGTCTACCTGGGGGGGAGGAGAGGTTTTTGTGGGTCTTGGGTAGGGTATAAAATGTAGGGACGCGAGGAAATTTGGTGTGTAGGAAGTCGTGTGTGTCTTTGTCAATCACGCCTTGCCACCATGCTTCAGCAATTAAACGATGGAATTCACATATGTATTGTTGTACGGTAGAGGCAGGTATTGCACGGTACCAGGCGTCATTGCACAGAACATTGTAACACATCCTCTGATATTGTTCATAGGTCATAACAACTGTGTTACCCCCCTTGTCGGACGGTTTGATTATTACATTTTTGTTGGTGCGAAGTCTTTTAAGAGCTGATTTTTGAGATGGGGTTAGGTTAGAAGGGGTTTCATGCCAAATTTGTTTTTTGAGGTCCCTAACTGTATTTTGCAGGAAGGACCAAATAATCGGACAGGTCATCAGATCAGGAAAATTGGTAGAGCGAGGTTTAAAGGCCATTGCTGGTCGAGAGCTAAGCAAGGCTTGGGTCTCCGAGCCACCATGTGGTGGTGTCGATAGATCCGCGCCTTCTTGCTGTGATAGATCCCCTGTGGACCCCTCTTCATATAGGAGCATCAGGTCCTTTAAGGCTCTATATTCGGCAGTAGAAAAGTGCTTGGTGCGTTCCACCAGCTCTTTTTCAAGTGCCAAGTCTCTTTGACTTTTATCAAACATAAATTTAAAGGTTAAATTCCTTGCAAAAAGGTATAGATCTTTTATTGTGTCAGTGACATCAATTGTGTCAGATGGGCAAAAACCTAAACCAAGCTGTAGGATTGAAATCTCATCAGTAGATAGTGTGTAGGGAGTGAGATTAATGATATTTAATTTGGAGGAGGTGTTGGTGTTAGTGATGGGAGTAGGTTGGGAGCTTTGAAGACAAAGGTGTCCAGATTGCTCTGAAGTCTCTTGTCTGCTGGTGGGGGTAACCATAAAAAACCTCTCTGGTTTGGCGGTAAAGTGGTGTTGGGTGTTGTGTTGATGGTGTTGAGTACTTTAGGGATGACATCGTGTAAGGTAGTTGAAGTTGTGTTGGGAGTGGCTAGGGATGTGTGAGGTTGGATAGTGGGGTGAGAAGTGGGTGTTTTGTGGGGTCGTGGGGGTTTGATTGGTTTGAAATTCTTCTTACCTTTCTTGTTCTCAATGGGTGGAGTATTACCTGCAATGCGAGATCTTTTACGGAGCGAACCCCCTCATAGCTACTGCACCAGGTTCAGAATTAGCCTGTTGGGAAGAACTTGGAAACAAAGAAGAGTTGTTGTCATTCACAGAAGGTTCTATGTGTAGGTCCTGGGTTCTAGGGCGTGCAGGTCCCTTTCTTCCCAAAGAGGTTCCTGTCCACTTATAGGCGAATCCATCAGAGAACGCCATTTTGTCTCTGATGAGTTTGCCTTCTTTATTAGAAATAATTTCCTTGTTAAGTGTCTCAAGACGGTCCCGCATCTCTTTCCACTTGGCTGGAAAGTCTGGGAGTTCAGTCAGGTGTTTGTATTGATCGCTGATTTTATCAATGTCCCTTTCTAGGGCAATTAGATCCTCAGTGTACTGTCCGATAAGAAGATTCATTAAGTCCAAACTGCACTCAGTTAAGCGCTTTTCCCAATTCTGTTTAAAGTGGGCTATAGGTTCTTTAATGGTGGGGAAAATCTGTACCCTAAGGCCGATGGGACAGACCTCTTCCATGACATATTGTTTGAAGTACTCAAGATGCCAATGTAAATGTGACTTCCTTTTTAGGAGACCATACATTTTGTCAAAAAAGCGTTTTAAGTCATCGTCAGTCTGGCGGTCCGCCAGGCATGTGTTTTGTATATTAGACATTAAACCAGCCCATGCTGTCCCCAATACATCCATTGTGGAAAAAGTCAAGTATGAAAGAATCAAGAAATGGCAGGGGTGATGAACACCTACAATGATCCAAAAGACTAAGCGCCAAAGAAAGGATATTGAAAGGAGAAAGGAAAGGAAAAAGAAGAGGGAGACAAAAAAAGTGAACACAAGGGGGAGGAAAAAAGAGTGACCGGGAAGGGAAATGTGGGGGGAAAAATGGGATGGAAGGGGATAGGTGAGGTAGGGGGAATTCTAGAGTAAAAAATCCCAATACTATATAGAATGGGGAGTAAACAGGCAGGGCCAGATTAACGTAGGGGCTATTGGAGCTGCAGCTCCAGGCCCCTACCTTTATATAGGCCCCGGGTTGGCCATATTTACTGTTACCGCTCTTCTGTCACTTGTAAACACAGAAGTCTGGCTTCTATGCTCGCTTCCCCAGGCAGCTCCCTCAGAACCTACCCACACAGCACAAAGGCCGGACAAGGAGGGACAGTTGCCGATGCATGGATGTGTTTATGGGCTTCAGAGACAGCATCCCATGTTGAATTAGGCATGCATGGCTGCACCCTTCCTCCTCTGGGTGCATGCCAAGGCACGGCCCTTAAGGCCCTTCAAAATCCTCAGCACCAAGCCCATGATGCTCTTAATCCGGCCATGTAAACAGGGGGAGGGGGCACTAGGTTATGGGCCCACACCTTAGAATGTTGTAGATTACTATTGAAAGACTAGTTTGCCAGGCTAAGAGCTACAGGGAGGGGGCTAATCTCCGTTGGGGAATGTGTCACCTCAGGACAACTAGTGTACTTAAGTGGCAAAAGCCCCAACTGCAAGGGTGTGTTGTCCACCCAATGAACAAATATATAATGGTGCCTGGAAGGATTAGTACAAGGTTTGGAAGTACCTACATCCCTAAATTGTAAGTCTAAAGAAGGATATACTGAAAACCAACCTCCCAGCAGGTTTTCAGAAGGGGGAAGGGAAATGGGGAAGGGGGGGATTAGTTGGTGGGACTTTACTGGTACGGTATGTAGTTAATAGTCAGAAATATAAATAAAATATAAAAATCTTTATTATATATCAATATTAAAATCAATTCCAGTACATAAAGGACAAGAAATACAAGCAATACAATGAACAATACATAGCAGAAGGCTATGAGCGAGCCAAAATACAAGACGTATTTTTTCATATATGCTTTAATCCCTAACCACCCTCCAGGGACCTGGGCAATCACATATCCCAGGCCACGCATGACACAGTGGGCCTCTATTCTATACACTCTCTTTTCCCCCTTATGTGGTGGTCTCCACTCTTGCCTCTAGCCTCTTCTCCCTCTTTTCCTCTCTATTTCTTTTTCTGGCTTCTATGTCTTTTGGGGGGTTTTCTTCCCCCATGTCCACACTTTTGGAGACACTGTTCTTCTCGCGGGTGTGCTTGATATCACGGGTTTCCCCACCACTACCTCAACCATTCTTCCTTCTTAACCACAATACAAACTGAGTCTTACCTTTAAAATTCAGTGTCGCCCGTGTTCGCCGGCGAGAGGATTTGATGGTTGCGTGCCCCTACTGGTGACCCGTTTGAGCCTATCCGACAAGGTAAAAGCAACCCTCCCATAATGATATGTACAACTGTGCTTACATGTATGTATATATATTGACTACAGACTCTACAGTTTTTTGTAATTGAATTACTGATCAAATGTCTTTTGTCATCTATCAGAATGAGTATTATCCATGTACAGTAAATCCTCCTGATGAAGTGGTTCGCCACGAAACATGTTGAGGTTGAGGTAGATATACCTCCAGTGCTTTTGGAAATCCATCTGTCTGGATCGCCATAAGTTAAAAGCTCACCTATTGTATTTTGGCTCGCTCATAGCCTTCTGCTATGTATTGTTCATTGTATTGCTTGTATTTCTTGTCCTTTATGTACTGGAATTGATTTTAATATTGATATATAATAAAGATTTTTATATTTCTGACTATTAACTACATACCGTACCAGTAAAGTCCCACCAACTAATCCCCCCCTTCCCCTTCCCCATTTTCCTTCCCCCTTCTGAAAACCTGCTGGGAGGTTGGTTTTCAGTATATCCTTCTTTAGACTGAAACAGAAAATAGTTGACGCTCACAAAGCTGGAGAAGGCTACAGTATAAGAAGATAGCAGAGCGTTTTCAGATGTCAATATCCTCTGTTTGGAATGTAATTAAGAAATGGCAGTCATCAGGAACAGTGGAAGTTAAAGCAAGATCTGGAAGACCAAGGATTGTGAGAAAAACAATTCAAAACCCACGTTTGACTGCACGATCCCTCCAGAAAGATCTGGCAGACACTGGAGTTGTGGTACACTATTCCACTATAAAGAGATACTTGTACAAATATGGTCTTCATGGAAGAGTCATCAGAAGAAAACCTCTTCTACGTCCTCACCACAAAAATCAGCGTTTGAACTTTGCAAATGAACATATAGACAAGCCTGATGCATTTTGGAAACAAGTTCTGTGGACCGATGAGGTTAAAATTGAACTTTTTGGCCGGAATGAGCAAAGGTACATTTGGAAAAGAAGGGGCACAGAATTTAATGAAAAGAACCTCTGTCCAACTGTTAAGCATGGGGGTGGATGAATCATGCTTTGGGGTTGTATTGCAGCCAGTGGCACAGGGAACATCTCACGAATAGAAGGAAAAATGGATTCAATAAAATTTCAGCAAATTTTGGATGGTAACTTGATGCCATCTGTGAAAAAGCTGAAGTTAAAGAGAGGATGGCTTCTACAAATGGATAATGATCCTAAACACACCTCGAAATCCACGGGGGATTACATCAAGAGGCATAAACTGAAGGTTTTGCCATGGCCTTCACAATCTCCTGACCTCAACATAATTGAAAATCTATGGATAGACCTTAAAAAAACAGTGCGTGACAGACAGCCCAGAATTCTCAAAGAACTGGAAGACTTTTGTAAGGAAGAATGGGCAAAGATACCTAAAACGAGAATTAAGAAAAAAACTCCTGGGCTGGCTACAAAAAGCGTTTACAAGCTGTGATACTTGCCAAAGGGGGCAGTACAAGATATTAACACTGCAGGGCGCCCAAAATTTTGCAGACGCCATTTTTTTGTTTTCTGTTATTTTGAAAGTGTAAATGATGGAAAAAAATATAACTTTTGTTGACATATTATAAGAATGTCTAATCTGTAATTTGATGCCTTTTGGAGATTATTCCATCTTTCCTTGGCTTCTTTATGCACTATAATACAACTTTTTACCTGGGGTGCCCAAACTTTCGATTCCCACTGTATGATCCAGGGCTTCTCACGCTACATTATTGCTTTTTCCCCACCAATTTGGTTTAGGCTAAATGGGTATAACCCCCCCCCCCCCCCCCCATACCCCACGCCAAAATCTTATGGAAAGCCTTCCAAGTAGTGTGGAGGCTGTTATAACCCCCCAAAGGTGGCCATCTCCCCATATCAGTGCCCATGGTTTTGTAATGAAATGCTAACAAGCCCATATAGGTGTCATGGTCAGGAGCCCACACACTTTTGGCTATAAAGTGTTTTTCTTGTTTTCATATGTAATCTTCTGTACTTCAGTGTGCAGAAAATAAAAGTGTATAATTAATCAAACGTTTAGCCACTTGCCGACCAGTCACTGGGACTGTACTGCGGCAAAGTGGCTCGATTCCGTAAAGCGATGTAGACCTTCGCTGGACTCCTCCCCTTGTGGGCGGCGCTCGCGCACCGCCGGAGGCTCGCTCCCGCTGTTTTCAGTTACAGCGGGAGTCGGGCCAGGGGAGGAGCAGTGGCGATCGCCGCTGCTTTTCCCCGATCATCGGGGAATCGAGTTTGCAGGTCCTCCTGCTTGTGTAAACAGAGTGGGCGGATCTCCTAAGTGACAAACAGTGACAGATTTCAGGGTTCAACATAGCTGAACCTGCAATCTGTCCCTGTGTCACTCAGTCACCTCCCCCCACACATGTCAGTAAGCACCAGGCATACATTAACCCCTTCCTCTCCAATAAAATTAACCCCTTCCCTGCCAGTGTAATTTTTACAGTAACAGCGGATATTTATAGCACTGATTACTGTAGTAATGTCACTGGTACCCCCAAAAGTGTCAAAAATGTCAGTCAAGGGTGCGATCTGTCCGCCGCAATGTCGCAGTCCCGCAAAATAAAATCGCAGATCGCCGCCATTACTCGTTTAAAAAAAACAAAAATGACAGAAATCTTTCCCTTAGTTAGTAAACGCAATAACTTTTGCGCAAACCAATCAAAATACGCTTATTGGGATTTTTTTTACCAAACATAGGTAGCAGAAAACAAATTGGCCAAAAATTAAAAAAAATTTTGATTTTTAAATTTTTTTGGGGGGGAATTTCATATAAAAAAAAGTGAAAAATATTGTTATTTTTTCAAAATTTATGCTCTTTTTTTGTTTATAGCGCAAAAAGTAAAAATCGCACAGGTGATGAAATACCACCAATAGAAAGCTCTGTTTGTGTGAAAAAAAGGACGTAAATTTTGTTTGGGTACGGCATCGCACGACCGCGCAATTGTGAGTTAGACGCACAGTGCCGAATCGCAAAAAGTGGCCTGGACATAAGACAGCAAAATCCTCCGGTGGTAAAGTGGTTAAAGACCAACTCGGGTCTAATGGAAAAGTAATGCTTTATTGAAATAACCTTTTATATAACCAGTCATCTTTTTCGCAGCTGATTTGCAGTGCAAGGCTTGGTGCCCTGAAAAAATATTACACATGCCCATCTTCTCCCCCATATGATGATTAACCACACAGCAAAATAAGGCTACTGGGATCAACCTGAGATCTCTTTATGCAGAATCCAGTGGATTGTACAAGACACACAAATTCCCTGCATATTTTGCATTAAAATATATGGAAAATTTAGACTAAAATATTATGCTTAGCCTGTTCTGTTGCACTGGTGAGAGGTGTTTCACCTGCTATGGATCTGACATGCATAGAAGACCCAACAGAGGAAAACATTGTCTATTGTGAGTGGATTTACTTTTTAAAGCTCATCTCTGGGAATTTTGTAAAACCTACCCATGCAGTCCCCCCTTCCCCCTTAGGTCGGGGGTTAGAGGGATAAGCTATAATACTTACCTTTTTCCTTGCTCTCGGAATCTCTTAACTTGTGGGGAGCTCTCCCCATCATCATGTACAATGCAAGACTATTGGCCCTGCGCTGTATGTGATGACATCAGAGTATGACTGCCGCATGGAGAGGCAAAAAGAAGAGGTTCAGGGATCAGTCAAACAGAGTGGTGGGATCCTGCTGGAGCAAAGAATAAGGTAAAGCTGGCCATAGTCAGGTGTTTTCTTTTTTTTTTTTTTTCCTTGAGCCAGCAGGCTGAATGAAAAAAAACTGACCGGTTCCTTCATCCACACAAGCGAGGTGGATGGAGGAATCCCCCTTACAGGCGACATTGTGTTCTGACAGCAGGACTCAGGATTGGCTGCAGCCGCTGATCGACAAGTTTTCCAGCATGTCCTTTTGACAGAAGTCAGTCAAACAGTCGACTTCTGTTTAGTGCGGACAGGAAGACGCTGATGGAAATTTGGCTGGTTCCTGCTGATCCAGCCAAATTTTAATCTCTCTATGGCCTCCTTAACCACTTAAGCCCCGGAAGATTTTACCCCCTTCCTGACCAGGCCCTATTTTGCGATTCGGCACTGCGTGAGTTTAACGGACAATTGCGCGGTCGTGCGACGCTGTACCTAAACGAATTTGACATCCTTTTTTTTCCCACAAACAGAGCTTTCTTTTGGTGGTATTTGATCACCTGTGCGATTTTTTTGATCATGCGCTATAAACAAAAGAGTGTCAATTTTGCAAAAATAAAAATATTTTTCACATTTTTTTATATGAAATTCCCCCAAAAAAATAAAATCAAATTTTTTTTAACATTTTAGGCCAATTTGTTTTCTGCTACATATGTTTGGTAAAAAAAAAAAAAAATCGCAAAAAGCGTATTTTGATTGGTTTGCACAAAAGTTATTGCGTTTACTAACTAAGGGAAAGATTTTTGTCATTTTTGTTGTTTTTTTTTTTTTTTTTAACGAGTAATGGCGGCGATCTGCGATCTTTTTTTTGCAGGACTGCGACATTGTAGCGGACAGATCGGACACTTGACTGACATTTTTGACACTTTTGGGGTTACCGGTGACATTACTAC